>NC_057806.1:627340634-627676590 GCF_018294505.1 Triticum aestivum
CTCTGGAATAAAAGGGGTGGGAGGGCGGGAAAACACAGGCAACTTGAACAAGGAATCGACGAATAACTTGAAGAGAAAGCACCGATTGAAAAGATTTAGAAGGAATGCAAGGGCTTCGCACGAGTAGGATGGATACTCGATGTCGGACTCCTGTTCCGAGAATAAGAAGGGAGGGCGGGTGGGAAAAAACAAGGACAACTTCAGTTAGGGAAAACAACATCAATTGAAAAGAACTGAGGATTGATCTTGCAAAAGACAACGAGGGTCGAATCAGCTTGACGAGAAATGCGCCAGACAAAAGAGGATGAACAACGAACAAAAACTAACCGCGTGATTGGTGTCGCGGGCCGACTCCCTATGGTCGGCTTCTCTGGAAGTCGTCAGGTAAGAGTCGGCCCCTCCTGAAGTCGTCCCCAAGACTTGGGCGTGAGTGGGCAGTCGGCTGTCCCCTCAGCCGACTCCCAGAAGGCGGATCTTCGCCTTGGAGTCTTGAGGGGCGCAGTCAGCCCCGATGTCTTGAAAGGTTCAGGGCCTCGGGTTAGCCTACCCGTGGCCCATTACTCCGACATGAACTATTTGTAATTCGGTAGGATTACACGTTGAGGGCACAAGCCAAGAAAGCAGCCCACTCGCATTACATTTCACATGTACTAAAACACACTGGCTTACCATATGTTGCTGTGAAGCCTAGCTGCTATTGCAATGTTCTTTGAAGATATTGTCAGCATCCCGTGGTTGCAAATCTAATTGTTGTAGTTTATTCTACACCATCTATTTAGGTAAAATTAATTTTAATCGCATGCACCGGTCTGAATTGATCATCAATGGTTCATCTAAACTAATGATAGAAGGGTGTGTGCATACACGATAATACTCCCTCCGATTCTTTTTACTTTGTGTATAACTTTTTCTCAGTTTTCTCATATTAGTCTGCGCGTTGCCGATTCCTAGCGCTGGTTTCCTTTTGTTCCCCACCCCATCCACCTCTGCCCTAATTAATTGGCAAATTAGTCTAGAAAAATTAAACCAGTGCCCTCCTTGGTATGCGGGTCAAGAGTTATGCGCAGAGTAAATAGAATCGGAGGGAGTATATCTGCTTCCCTCTATTTTTATGCTTGTTCGAGGTGCCAGCCCTAAAAGAACAAATATTTTGCTTGATGGGGTTGGCAGCTCCATAATTAATAGAAGCATCAAATTAGTCATGCAACTTGGGAAGATCAAGAACACACAAACAAGTAATGAAAAGAGGCTCGGAGCAGTGATGTAATAGCCAGCATCAGAAAATGTAGGGTAAAACAAACAAAAAGCAGCGGAACCACATGCTAGTTTGCTGATGTGTAATTAAGCATAGAGAACATTAAGCAGTCTGATGGAACCAACAGGTGGCACCAGAACAAAACTAAAGCATATTAACTATATGTGCACTAGTATGTAATTTAGCACATGTAACATGTTCACTGCCAGAAGTATGGCCCTACAGGTGCAAGCAGAATAACGCGTCTCATGAAAAACTGAATGACACCCTGAAGAAATTCAAAGGTGCGGTGCTTATGCTAGGAAAGTGAACGTAGGCGCCAGCCGTTGGATAATAGTACCTGATTCTCGGCGGCATATGGGTATCGTTGTCATACTTGATAGCTAAGGATCGTCGATGGTGCTTGTGTTGTGGTTGAGTTTGGGCCGGCTGTCGCCGTCGCTGAAGCTGCTCCAGTGCTACGGTTGCGGCGCCTGTCGACATACAAGAAAGCTCATCTGTGGTAAGTGAACAGTTGCACGATAAAGAGAAAAACTGAAGGAGTACAAATTGAAATAACCTGATGAGGCTGCGGCGCCGGTAAAGCAGGGCCGGTGGGGTTGAATATGGCACCCGTGGAGCGGGTCCGGTGAAGTGGACGAAGGCTTCGGCGGGCGTGTTGTACAGTGCTTTTGGTGAGGCGGATCTGTTGCGGTGGACGAGGGCTTGTATGAAGGGCTAGCGAAGGGGCGGACGAGGAAGTCAGTGAAGGGCCTAGGCTGTGGTGGATGACGGCGCCGGTTAAGCAGATCCGGTGCGGTGGACCATGATGGCGGTCAAGGAGATCTGGAGCGGTGGACAAGCCAGTCGCTGAAGCGGCTCCGGTGAAGTGGTGAATTGGCAGTTGGGGTTCCAAGGTGCGGAAGGTAGATCCAGCGGGGTGTGAGGTCCACCGCTGCAGCGGAGGACTAGATTCGGCGGCTTGCCGTGGTTGGGGGGTCGGGGAGGGGAAGGGGAGGGGCTCTGGGGAAGAATGTTGGGGGAAAAGAGGGGAAAACAATGGAGTTACCAAAGCAGTCCTTTTCCGTTCATGTGGCAGGGGTAAAATAGGAATATCGCAGGGCTAAACTTTCTGGCGCGTGATATTTCGATGTGAGTGGGAAGTTTGAAAGCTTTTGGCGCCTAAAATTATAAGTATTCAGCTCTCGTACGGCCGACTATGATATCATGGCCGACATTTTGTTTGTTTTGCACGCAAAAAAATGTGCAAGTTTTGAAAATCGATGTCTCGAACTCGAAACTTGGATTGTCCATTCAATTCAAATATGGATTATTGAGCTACTACAAGCAAATACCATCATACGGTCCAATTCAAATGAAATTCCAAATGTGTTTATCCTAAATATGATGAAAAAAGCAAAAATGTGTATGTGTATGAATAAAGTGGATGATTATAAAGTTTGAACATGCCCGTATGTGTATATCTCTAGGTTTGATATATGAATTTGAAATCACAAAATCCCGGCTTAAAAAATGTACCTCCGTTTAAATGAATTACAAAAGCTAGTAATGTAGTCGAATTCCAAAATTCCAATCTTAGGTTTATAACTCTGGTACATCAAGGTATATCACGCATGTTCAAAAGTATCGTTATCTCATAGTACAAACTATGAAAGAAATTGATCAACCATGAGTGCACAATATCTCAATTATGCTAAAGTCCCTCAAATATAGACACCTCACTCTTTATCTGAAGTCAACCCCCCCCCACCACACACACACACACAGAGAGAGAGAGAAGTCGTTCTCTCCCCCAAACACCAACACACGAGCACATTAACACCCCTCTCTCTTGTAAAGTCCGGACCCCAACATAGGTCTCTATCACTTTGTCTCTCGGGCATGCACACATCTCTTCCCTCACTCTCTAGGTCTCCCGCTATCTCTCTTACCCAAGCACACACACTATGTAGAGTGTATATTTCCCATACACACAAAACGTCACCCCCAAACGTCTATCTCCCTAGTTATGTGGTTCTCGTGCACTCACCTCACACACCACCCCCACTGCAAACAAGCACACTTTGTCTCCTTGTGCACCACTCTCCTCTTTCTATCTCTCCCACATGCGGACCCGCCCCAGCTCCTTCTTTGTATACATATATGTCGTGACTCTTTGCATAGCTCCCTAATGTATAATCGTTCTCGATTTCGCACATTGTTCTCTACACCATCTATTCTAGATCACTCATGAAGTCCCTGTCACACACACGATGACTCGCATCCCTTGCGTCTCCGTTCATAGGCCAATTTCGGACAACATCAACATTGTCTCCCTATCTATACACCATTTATGGACACAAACGACCTCTCTCGCCCCATCTCTTCCTCTCTCTCTCTCTCTCCGTCGCTAGCTCTCCCTTTCTCTCGCTCTCACACCCCTCTCCCACGCACACACTCGATGTCTCTTCCAAATATTCTGCTCCCCCCGCCCGCACCCGTGCTATCTCGCTACTACACATGTCACACCATTCCCCCTTCCCTTATACTACGTTTACATCATCAGTGGTCTCTCTACTCCACATACACTCTCTCCCTCTCACACACAAGCATGTGCACAAACACCCACAGACACACACAAACACCCATTTACCTGGATCCTCATCTCTCCTCATGTCCGCATGTGTATCTCACACACTCACTCTCTAATTATGTATATGTGTCTCCATGTTACACAACACAAAGCCCCATATACATGTCTTTCTCTATCCTCCACACACATAGACACAAAGAATCTGTTATCATTGCCTCAGTCTCTAACATATCACACATGCACTCTCTCTCTCTCTCTCTCTCTCTCTCTCGCAAACACGCTCAACAAGGGTTTCCCTGTGAATAACTTACCGTCTATTCATGAACAGTCGTGGCAGTACGTCAAACACGAGACGTAAAAAAGAATAAATCTACACGTGCTTAGACCACCTAGTATGACTACTAGGTCTAGAGCAAGCCAAAAGCGCGCCGCCGTCACCCCCTCCTTGTCTGCGATGGGAAAATCTTCGTTTTACACAGTCGAGAAGTCATTATGCTAAGGCCCCACATGCCGAGGCATTGAATAGAATGTAGATGCTAGTTTACGGAAGCAAGTATCGATAATACGTTTGTATCTCCATACTTATATTTCTTCTCTTATAAAAAACCGAGTTGGTGATGATGGTACGTGTGCCATCTTACAATATAGACCATCTGATCTATATCTGATGGATGGAAATTAAACTAAAAGATACCCGCACCCCTCTCCACATTTGCAGACAAGGCCTTACCTCGTTCATCCTTATCTCCAACAAACCTCATTGTTGAGCAATTAAGAAAGGAAGCCTCTGGAACAAACTGGCCTGGTGGCCGCTGCCGGCATCGTCAATCCCCATGCCTCCGCTCAGTCCGACCACCAACCACCACCACACCCCACTCCTCTTCACCTTATCTCATATTTCTCGAGATATCATTAGTTTTTACACATGGGATTACTCCCGCAAGGATCAATCACAACAAGTTTTTTATAAAAAAATGCATCTTGATGTTCCGTGCAATGCACGGATCTTGCTAGTACTCCTACACAAGACTAAGTTGGTGATGCTGGTGTGTCTGCCATCCGTCGTTTCTGACCATTAGATCTACATCTAATGATTGTGAGGTAAGATGTTGCCTTTTCCCACCAGCATCCCACTTGTCTACCAATTTGCAGAAAAACCCATAGTTAGTATCTTAAAACCAACCACATCCCTCCCTGACCTCACCAAAACATCCCAAGGAATATATTCTAATTGAAACATAATATATCTCCAGTGACATATGTATATCAAAATTAGAGTGTTTTGTACCAAGTTTGTGAATAAGTATTATTCTAATTATGATTCGTTGCAACGGACATGAACATTGCTAGTATTTCCAACCATGCATTTCTTTTCCTAGTATTCCATAGTTTCGAGTTTTCCATCAAGATATTAGTCACTCATGGTTGATATTTACTTTCAATCATGTACACATATGTACTATGTAACTAGCCTTGCTTATTGGCTTCCAAAGCTTAACTTTCACACCTATTTACAATATGTAGAGTATTTAACAAAAAACAACCACTTTCAACCAGCCCTAGGAGGAATCTATTGTACAAAAAATAGCAAAAACATACCCAAAATTTCTTAATCCACGCCAAAAACTACCTAGTAATCCTACCAATTAGGTTCGTTTAAACCCATTTATGACAGGGTTGGCCCACATGTCCGTGCTGACGAGGTAGCTTAAACCAACACATTTTGTTTAACTGTTGACACGAGGGACCCACATCTGACCTTCTATCCTGTTATTCCCCCTCAAATCATTATTTTTACTGAACATTACTTCAAACAGTACTGATGCTTGTTCGTCGGTGGTGCCGGTGATGAGTGAGTTAGCCACCGCTTCGCCGGACGGGCCGGACGCCGCTCTGGCCTCCACACAGGTTGGCAGGCTGGCCCGGGCGTGACTCACGAGCGAGCAAGCCGCCGCGCTGGCCTTCGCTCGCCCCAGATGGCTGGCCTTAGCGTGGCACGCGCGAGCAAGCCGCCGCGCTGCTGTGCCAATCTAGCTAGCAAACCTTGTAGACAAGCAGCTGGACGGAGCTATCTTGGCTAGCTAGCGGCCGCGAGCGCCGGACGGAGCTGGCATCCGGGCTGCTGCAACATGGGCTCCGCACCGCCGGCGGTTTTGACCTCGCCTTCTGCCGGTGGCGTTAGCTGCGTCCCATGGCCAAGGATGACTAGGTGGACGAGCCGGAGGTAGGAGGTCACTCGAGGATTTTTGTTGGTAAGAGCATGTACAATGGTCGATAAGGTAGTCTTATCTTAAGTCTGCCACGTATGCAAGTGGTAGTAGTTTCTTGGCATTTTAGTGGTTTCTTGCATTATTAGAGAAAGTACAATAGAGCTGAGTCAGCGGGCTATAAGAAATAAACTACTACTACATGTTGGCTATAAGATGGGCTGTAGATGACATGGCACTGGCTTATAGCCAGCAGCTGGCTATACTATTAACCATGCTCTTAGGGGTTTCTTGTAAGGAACAATGTACGTACTACTAGCGACAAAAGGTGATTCTAGGTTGCTTTGTACTCCAACGAGTACTACTAGTGGTCGCGGGAGTGTATACCTCGTTTTGTGGGTTCGATCCCGGCCGAACGCACGGCTGCCTTTTTTTAAGAATAGTATACTACTACACTTCGCTGCGAGCCAATATTTTACACGGGTAGTTTGAGTTTTGAACTCAAACGGACGTGCGGCCCCACAATCTGGTTGCACTAGACAGCCTAGCCACGTGAACGGGTTTTCCATCCCAGCATCCTGTGGCTCGCGTGCTCTCCCTAGCCGCACCTCGCTTGCAGCTTCCAGCTAGTAGCATATTTAAACTAGCGCCTCCCAATTAAGCCCGAGGAGCCGGAAAAGCCTGGCGGGGCATTGGGAACTGTGCAATATGGCTCTGTATGTAAAGTGCTCTACTACTACTCTGTAGCTTGTGGCGTTGCATGCATGGACTTCACTCCATTATCGTCTCTACTATAAAAGAAATTCCTCTTGACTTGTTTTTTTTAAACGGAGGCAAAAGCTTTGCTTCATCTCATTCATAAAGAAGGAACTACTAACAAAGTTCGACGAGATCCATTACACCTCCACAAATGGAAGCGAAAAGCCTAGTCTCGCTGTATCCAATAACTCAAATGATCTGCCCCCGCAGTAACCGTCGCTGATAAACAGGCTGCTAGTGTGTGCGTGAGAGGAGCGGCTGAATAGAGCACCGAGAGTACCCACTAGGCTACTATGCAAGTGTACTTCCCCTGCATTGATAGTACAGCGATGGTTCTAGAGAACAGTAGTACCCTCCACTTCCAACTGTAGCTCCTTGGCCTTGAGATTCAAGAGTTCAAAACTGGTGCACTATACAAGACTAGACTAGAAGTACATTACATCGCACTACTAGTTGAGAAAAGTAGTACTAGTGCTGCTACAGTACGAGTACGTACTCCTCCGTCACATAATGTATGACATTTTTTGACACTAGTTGGCGTGTACAAAAAATGGCAAAAACATACCCAAAATTTCTTAATCCACGCCAAAAACTACTACCTAGTGCCAAAAAAATTTACTAGTGCTATTATTTACAGTATAATGCAATCCCATAACGTTCCATAATGCTAGTACTAGTACTCCATGGTACCAAAAACTACTACCTAGTGACAAAAATTTCTTACTAGTGCTATTATTTACAGTATAATGCAATCCCATAACGTTCCATAATGCTAGTACTAGTAGTATATAATAGCCTCACCCCTTCGCCGAGGAACGATCTACAGTTGGAAGGGACGAGGCCCTGCGGTTACTACGCTCTTATCTCCTCCTCGCCAGTTCCCCTCCCTCCGAAGAGAAGGCAGTTCGTCGCTGCTCCCATGGATTCGCCAGGCAGTTCTCCTCCTCGTCGGGGCTGGGAGACCTTGGACAACAATTCGAGAAATCGCACGCCGCTCTGACGTCCTCACCGCCGCAAGACTCGGTGCTTCCTGCACCAACTTTTTCAAGACACGGCTTAAATAGGCTTGGGAAAAGGCCATGCTTGTTGGTCTTCAATGCGTCCTCGAGGAGAAGGTTCTTCTATGGGACAATTCTTCGAATAGTCCACCGCTCCCTGGCCATGGATGCACGTTGACTCCGCTAGAGTTGACGACGTCGAGAGGTAGTCGGATTTTGTCCGATGAGCAGGTCAGTAATGGAGTTTGATCATGTAGTACTTAGTTATTCCATTTCCATCCCATAATTTCTCCATTGCCCACCGTCTTATATATAGGTCTGAGTCGGTGCCAACGAAGATTGGCTTGCGTACCTCCGGCCGGATACCACCATGATTTTGCACAACATCCACAGCAGTGCGGCCATTCCGGTAGACCCCTTCTCCACCATTGGGATCGGCCTTCCGGACTGGCTGGGCAAGAATACGTATGATGATGCCTACATGAGATTAAAGAAGATAGCAATTGCGGACCCTCCGACAAAGCAATGTGGCTACGACGATTACTATCTCATCGCGGTGTTTGACATAAGGATTGCCATCAATACAAGAGGCAGTAACGGCAGAGGCTGGCGCATGTTGGCGGCGGCAGATTTGTACCCCTACAAGTTCGAAGACGTCGTGCGCCATCTAGGCCGCATCTTCACGGTGACAAGCCAGGGGACTTGCTTCATCTGGTTGACATCCTACGGTACGGGAGATTACAAACGGAATGCACAAACCATCATTTGCATCCCTAACGGTACTCCATTATTGTGCAGGGACCAGTCATCCCCGATCAAAATAAGATCGCCGATCCTGGATGTGCATTTGCATCCGCGATTCGGTCTAACCTGGAACCTTGTAGCTGACTTTGGCATATTGGGATCAACTATCTTAGCAGTCCTTACCCATGGTACCACTGATGTGCAACATGGTCACATAATCTACCACGATTGGACCGTCACCACCTACCCAGGTATTCCATTTTTTAACCCTCTCGCCTTCTCTTTCATTGTTGTACTAGTAGTATACTTTGTAGTACTAGTAGGAGTACTTCTTACCTTGGAGGACGCGTATAGCAAGCTAGGCCCTTGAAGACTTGAACCCACTAGCTGCCACCATTTTTGTTTTTCCATGTCTTACTATCTCATCCATGTAGCCAAGAGTGGCTATATATAATAAGCCGGTTATTTTACTTCCTCTATACCGGAGTAGTACTATTTGCTGCACAGTATTACTGACCGCCACGTTTGAGCACAACATTATTATGCATGGACCTTGACTATGTACGTCACCATGTGTCCAGATCTGGGATGCCGCGTGTACCAGATGAACGGCGCCGAGTTCGACCCCTGTGATGCTACGTGGGTGCTGAGGAACACTCTTGGAGAGTACTCGCTTTTCATCGGGGACAGCTACCCCATTGTTAAGCGGATGCCACCTTCCGTGCACGACATGGAAGGCCTGCCGTTCATGAAGCATGGTTGTGTCTTCAGTGCGCATCGCCGGATGAACGACATGCTGGGACACGCTATCCCTGATTTATGCCGCTTCATCTTGGATGAGTCTCCATCATGTGGAACCGGACTAGAAAGCTGCGACGATGATTCCCATTGCCCACCGCTATGGATCATGCCATCCATGAAGAACACCTAGGACTGGAACCTGGAGGAGGACATGTAGCCCATCTATAACGTGTAAGTGGAGTACGATAATTGTGAACGGTAGCGCTGTGAATATATGTAGACTAGTCGTGCACAAATTTATCAATGAGTTGGAGATGAACTTGTGTGGCATACTGGCATTTGTCCTTCAGAATTTATTACTAGTAAATGTCTTATGTGTACGTGCAACTTGTGTGGTTATTGCACGGGCTCCAACATGCTCTTTGAGAAAAAAAGGTGGCACAGCTTTGGATATACATGACGTGGCGGCATCATACAGTAGCATCGTTCACTATAGTTGTACTAGTACACTCCTACTAGGACGACAACTCCTATAAAACCTTGTGCTTGGCTCTTTGCCTCTTCGGGAGGTTCAACAGTTCGTACTCGTGTGAACCTTGCACTTGGCTCTTCGCCTCTTCGGAAGGTCCAACAATGATGATACTACAGTACAATATGCTTCTGGCAATCTGACACCGATTGAACTATTGCACGTCCACCGCGAGGGAGAGGGAGAGGGAGAGGGTGCTGTAGTCAAAACCCTCTCCTCGTCCTGTGAACCACCGCGCGCGTGGGAGAGGGAGAGGCGTAGTAAGCAAGCTTCTCCTTGTTCGGCGAGTTGACGGGACACATCAAAGCAGTACTAGTAGTAGTAGTCCATACTGCGTCCTTTCCGATTAATATGGCTTAATTTGAAATGAGAAAAATACACTGGCGGTCAACGTATGTAACAGTACGCTCTTTACGGTCACTATATGTAGTTTTGCGGTGATTATGCGATTACTAGCTCATCATAGAGCACCGTATTGCACCCTACTGACCGGCCACATAGTCGGCGTGGCACTTTGTTGACTGGTTAAATTATCACCTAGTTTCTGGGTCCCACTTGTCAGTTGGCAGAGCAAAGAAATTAGTTAAACAAAACTTTACACAGGCGCGACACGAGTCCAACCCTTGCGCACGAACTGCCCTGGTTGTGTATGTGAGTGCATGCACGTGTCCTCCATCGGTCTTCCAACAAAGAGTGTACTACATGATGTACATCTACACTTCCAATGCATTGAGCCTTTAATCTAAATCGATATTGATTGACTAATGCACCAACTTGTGTTGTAGGTATAGGCTACATGTCTATTCTTAATTACAGCATGCAAAGGCCTTCATTTAATCTTCTTATCTCAATGGTCGCATGCACACATAAGTCTTCTATTTTTGGGCGTTAATTATGCCCTGGTCAATGTGTAAATCTCTAAATGTACAGTCTTTCACGGACGTAGGGAGTAGGTTGAGCACTTGAGCGTGAGCGTGTGTGTTGCGTCGTGTGCTGTGTGCCGCATGGGTGCGTGAGTGTTGTGTGCGTCCATGTGTACGTGTGAGTTTTGCATATTGCATGCATGCATGGGGCTTACTCCCTCCCATTGACATGTTCATATTTCAAGCTTCCTCTGTTCCTTCCATATGGTGATACTCCCTCTGTTCCCAAATAGTACGGAGTAAAAGCCTCCCTCTATTGCCAAATATGGAGTATTTGTCTTACTACAGATTTCAACAAGTGACTAGGTACGGAGCAAAATGAGTGAAGTGAGCGTAGAGGCATAGGGATACTATAGAAAGGAAGTCCTCGCGATCCATTTATTCCCCATCTCGGTCAGAGAGAACTATTCAACTAGTCTTCATAGTGAAGTGACAATACACGCTGCAGCAGATGGGACACGTAATTAATAAGCTGAACCAGCATGTTGGTGTTACTAAATCATCCTTACCCAGTACTGCCATTATGTTTGCCAGTAGAGCACGCTTCCGCAAATACGCCTACGCACCTCTGTCCTCCATTAACTGACATATGGGCCCTGTTGTGGTAGACCCACATGTCATCGGTGTAACTATTTACACTCTGAAGGACGGTATATCCTGGTAGTAGTACTAGTAGAATTGAGATTGAATGCACTTTCTTCCCCGTCTTCCACTCTTTTTCCTCCTCTCTTCTTCTTCCTCCTCTCTTCCCCATCGTCGGCCGCACACCATTTACCCCCGCTCACTGCTCGCCCGCCCGCACCATCTTCCTTGGTAGCTCGCGCGTACCATATGCTCCCGCTCACTGCTCGGCCACACGAGGAGAAGCTTCTTCGCTCGCCCACCTGAATCCACTTCCCCGCTGGCTCACGGGCACCGAAAACCCTAATGGCAGAACCGACTGACACACAGAGCCGCGATTGGAATTCCCTCCCCGATGTTCTCTTGGAGCAGATCTGTAGTCATATGGACCTACTCAGCACCGTACGTCTGGCCGCATGCTCGGTGTCTTTGTACCGTCTACTCGTCTGCAACCGGTCGGCTCTTTTCAAGACACCCTGCTTGCTGATGCCCGATCCTCGTAGGTGGCCCAGACACCGACTTAACAATCCTACGGAGGTTGTCATGGTGCCCCTTGACATGCTACCACTACCCGTCCACCTGTCCTTCATGCGCGGCCACTACTTGGCAGGCATGAAGGCCAACTGTATCGTCCTCATCCACCACACTGGTAGTCCATGGCATCTCGTGGATATCTACACCCAGCGAGAGATCACCCTTCCATCGTTGGATACCGCCGCCATCGAGCCTCGCGGCCCGCCGGACACTCCTGCCTACTACACACGAGACGCGTCAAGCTTTTGGCTCGACCTCTGTTTGCAGAAAGTTGTAATCTGCGAAGTGCCCACACCATTAGAAGACTACATGGATTACAAGCTCATTGCCTTGTTCAACAAGGGATTAGTCTATCTGGAATCCGGTCGCCATACATGGTTATGGCTCATCATCATTCCTGTTGAGGAAACATTTCTGTCTGATGCTATAGTGCATGATGGCATCGTTTACGCGGTCGACGCACAGATTGGCTACCTATATTGGTGGAATCTATCCTCATGTAGTTGTTCTATCTCATCTCATCTTTACCTTATGAATACGACTGCCTGTTCATTTGTTACAAATTTAGAATGCATAGCATGTCTATAACCACATCATTGCTATATGTTCCTCTCATTTCCTAGATTTTTATGACCACACATGTTATTGTTAGAGTTGATATGAGAACAATTGGCATCTAATCATTGTTAGAATACATATTATGAGCATAATTTCATGATTGCTATATGTTACTCTCGTTTACAAGATTTTTATAACAACGCATGTTATTGCTTAGAGTTGATATGAGAACAGTAGTAGTAAGTGCTATGGTAGAATATGAGTAGGCGTTGTCATAGCTGTTTTCCTCTCATTGTTACATGATGTTTGAACCATGACATATTGCTAGAATATGAAAGCCATTGGCTTATTTTTTTAACTTGGGGTATGATTATGACCACGGCATTGCAATTCTCTGTCTATGATATGTGTCACTGTTATAATAATCTGAACATGATTGTTTATTTTTGTCCTTTTGGTCTCTAATTTGAATTGTTGCAACAGACGCAAATGTGTTGGCCTTCATGATTCCAGGACCTGGAATCATACCAGCCGATGGGTGGTGGTTTATCGCTCGTTCAGCTGACGGCGGTCATTTGATGCTCATTCGCACGTACCAAATTGACCAAACCATTACATCAAACCACATGCAGTACAATGCGTGGGGCGTTCGTGACATTGATGGCTATGGCTGCTTCGTGTTCAAGAAAGAACCCAGCTCCGTTGGGCTAGGCGTATTCAACTGGAGGCGGGTTTACAGCCTCGGCAACCACTCCTTGTTCCTCGGGCTCAATTATCCGATCATCCAACCAATCATTGATCATATCACTGGCGATGATTACTGTGCTATGCAACTTCCATTCGTGAGGGGGGCTATGTCTACACATCATACCATGGGTTTCATGAATCACCATATCCAGAGATTCATCAACACAGCTTGTTGCGAGATAATCTTCAGTGTGTGAAAGGCATCAAGCTTCCATGCGATGGATGGCTTTTGCAAACCCGACATGCGGCGATGTGGTTCATGCCAACAGCAAATATGCACAACTTGATTCATGCTGATATCTAGACTGAGCCATGTATTCTACTGCTATAGCACGACCCTCTTTTGTTGGATATTATGTATTGCTGTTAGTTTGAAGCAATCCTCTGGTTTGAAGGATAGATACCTTCCTAGGATCAAGTGCATCCTAACTCACCTGCGTAGGATGTACTGATAATGATGATGGAGATGTTGTGCAGAAGCCATATATATATATATATATATATATATATCAGTTAGGCTTCAAGTGCGTACTTGTTAGTTAAACCTATGTATAAATTGTGACACTAAATACGACTAGTAAGTAGTACAGTTGCAGTACTAGTATACGTCGGTCAAATTATTCATCATGTCCACACATTGAATTGACGTGACAACACGCTGCGCGTGAGGTGACACAAGAATGCTGACGGCGTGTTCGGGTATTCTGGACTTCAGATTTGGAGTACCACTTATCTGTCGAAATCTTTCATCATTCACTTAAAACTGTCGATTGATCATACATTGAGTACCATATAACTGGAATTACCGATGGAAGTCGAAGAAGGATTGGCCCGTGCTGTCGGCTAACGTCAAGTTCGATCCCACGGATCAGGAGCTGATCGAGCACCTTGAGGCCAAAGTGAGTGCTGATAGCGCGAGATTTTAGTCTCTCATCGATTTGTTCATACCAACCATCGAAAGCGAGCACGATATATGTTACACCCAACCTGAGAAACTTCCAGGTAAGACACCGATCGGCCGTCTACTTGCACAAACATATTCCTTTGTTTATAGCTCTATTTTTCTTTTTAGACGCAGACATGGTGAAGTAATTCCAATTTGACAGTTAATAAAAAGTGAAACAAGTGACTGCAACATGCCAAAGATGTTATGAAAATGCCAACTAGGTACACTAAAACCTGTATTCCACAATACTCCAGGTATCACACTGAGTGGCCTAAGGAAGCATTTCTTCCAGCGCAATTCCAGGGCGTTCAAAAGGGGCGCGTGGACGCGTCGCAAGATACAGTCGGAGTGCGGCATGCACGTGATATGGCACAAGACCGACAATACCTTGCCGGTGATGGTCAATGGCCGGCAGACGGGCAACAAAAAACGTTTTGGTGCTGCACACCAACAAGAACTTAGACCAGCAGAGGACCAACTGGGTGATGCACCAGTACCACCTCGGGGACCTGGAGCAAGAGAAGGAGCGGGAGCTGGTCCTCTGCAAGATTTTCTACCCGATGAACACTAGGGCCAGGAGTAAAAATATTATAAGTTAGTTTGGTATTGGTAGTTGTACTACCTTGTCGTCGGCAAGTTGATATTGTTGTTAACGATCTTTTGGTATGAACTTGCATTTGCTTCCAACCATCATGCCGAGGGTCAACGTGGATATAAAGTTGAATCATTTGTTTCGAAACGAATTTTCAGGCACCTGATTTTTATTTTGATGGGTAGCATAAGCACCCGCCGTTCGAATTCCCAGTTCTCTAATTTTTTCGATACAAGTGCATTCACTTATTATCACGATAAAAAAACAATATCCATGTTTCATCCTAGTTATCAGTCTGTACTTGCAGAATTCTCTCGTTTATTAAGCACGTATATTGTTTTTTCAGGTCGAGCAAGTTTCAACTGGGTTGTAGATTGCCCAGGGTTGTTTTGTTTTTAACAGGCCCAGCCCATGACGACAACGGGGTACAATGATCTAGCAGGGATCTACTGGCCTCTGGCCCGCCAGTGTTAGTTATATTTTGTCTTACAACATCCATAGGTAGTTTTTTTTACTGAATCAAACACACAGCCCAGTTCTATTTTCCTCTTGAAACGCATGTCCTACATCCGTTTTCTAATCTCTACCTATAGTTTTACTAGTTCATATACACGTATCATTATATTGAAAACACATAAAATTCCCTTTTCATATTTACATCCTTATTTTTGTTGTTTTTTCCCACCCAACGCTGATTTTTTTACCACTGGTTTTCCCTTAAACCAACTAAATTGTCCCACGTCTTATTTGCTTACAAAAACAAAACAATTTTTTGGCAAATCAATAAGTTCTTAGAAAAATGTTTATCATTTCTGGATTACAACAGTTCGGACTCCACCGAAATATGCAAAATAAGGTTGGACTTTTTGACCGTGGTCCTGGGCAGAAAATGGGCTATAATAAATTACTTAAGAATTAGCAAATGGGCTGCAAATTATAAAAAATAGCAAATGGGATTTATGTTGTCTACCATGGATTTGGAGGCTGACTTGTGGGCCTACTAATTTCATGCGTACACAAGGTTTCTCAAAAAAGAAACTTAGTCAACAATCGACTCTACCAGCGTCAGACTGTTAGATGTCAATCTAACGGCAATCATGCTTCTTCAGTCTCTGATCTTCCTCCCCAGCTACCCAAACCAGCGCCGTCGGAACCGCCTGCTCCCGCCTCCCATGGACGGCCGTGCTGTCGGGAAGGCCTCATGGCCCCATCATACTCGCATCCCTGGCCTGTCTATCCCTCTACTCACCCAGACCTCCTGTTATTTTCCGGCGACGGCAGCCGAACCAGTCAACCCTCGTACTCTCCACCGCGTGGGCAGCCACTGCCGTGTCTTCCCCGGCTCCTTGTCGTTCCCTTCGTAGGCCTCACCGTCGTCCACCGCCCTGGTGCTCTCGGCGCGGCGTGGTCACCGATGTCCATCCAATGGCCATAGTGCTTCTTCAACCTCTGGTCTTCTTGCCCAAGCCGCCCAAAGCAGCGCCGGTCGTGCTGCATGCTCCTGCCTCCCATGGCCGGCTATGCTGCCGCGGAGGCCTCACTGTCCCCATACTACTCCCACCACTGGCCAGGCCATCCCTCCACTCACTCACTCCTCCTGTGATTCTGCGGCGACGACAGCCTCACACCGCAGCCGAACCAGTGAACCCTCGTACTTCCTCTCCACATGGGCATCCACTGCCGCGTCTTCCCCGGCTTCGCGTCGTCCCCTTCCTAGGCCTCGCCATCGTCCACCGCCATGGTGCTCTCGGCGCGGCGTGGTCAATGTGGTCAACGACCGACTTCCATCGGAAGAGCACTGTAGGTGGAGAGGCTGACAGCTGGGTCCATGGCAGCCGCAAGGAAGTGCCTCCTTATTACGCGCAAAATAATTATTCCTCCACCTAACAGCAGGGACCCACCGGACGGGCCACCAGTATTTGGCAGAAAAAACGTTTCCCCCCAGACTGCTGGGACCCACCGGACGGGGCACCGTATTTCGTGAAAAAAACGTTTGCCCCTGACTGCTAGGACCCACCGGACGGACCACCGTATTTCGTGAAAAAAAGGTGCCCCCCCCACTGTCAGCTCGGACCCAACGGAAGTGCCTCCTTATTATGCATAGAAAAATGAATACTCCCCCTGCTAGCTAGGACCCACCATGGTGGGAGGCTGACTTGTGGGCCTACTAAGTTGACGAAGATGGAGGGCTTTGTCAACTTAGTCAATATGAAGGATTCTAGCTCTAGTGACCGTATGATGTCCATCCAACGATCGTAGTGCTTCTTCAACCTCTGGTCTTCTTGCTCCAGCCGCCCAAACCAGCGCCGGTCGTGCCTCGTGCTCCTGCCTCTCGTGGCCGGCTACGATGCGGCAGAGGCCTCACCGCCCCCTACTACTCCCACCGCTGGCCAGGCCATCCCTCTACTCACCAACACCCCTTGTTATTCTGCAACGACGGCAGCCTCACACCGCAGGGAACCAGTGAACCCTCGTACTCCTCTACGCGTGGGCATCCACTGTTGCGTCTTCCCCGGCTCCGCATCGTCCCCTTCCTAGGCCTCGTCGTCGTCCACCGCCTTGGTGCTCTCGGCGTGGCGTGGTCAATGTGGTCAACGACCGACTTCCATCGGAAGAGTACTGTACGTGGAGAGGCTGACAGCTGGGTCCACGGCCACAGCCCAGTTATTTTGTGATTTGCCAAGTATGTCGCTTTGTCAGGCCTGTTGGGCTGCAAATCTTTCAAGACAAGGACAGCTTCATTCGGCTGGCCTAGAAAATGGCCCATCGGTAATGAGAAATGGGATGTACATTTTTAAAACACATCAAACCGGCAATTAGTTTAAAATATCTTTTTTTCATTTCGAGATTTTAAATTACATTAATTTTTATGCGTGGAGAATTTGTTGGATTTTATATTGATAATTTTTTTAAATCAGTTTGAATGTGAGTAAAAATTTCGGGATTAAAAACAGTTCGAACCGCACCGAAATATCCAAAATTTCGTTATTTTTTTAACCGTGGCCACAATATGGGATGTAATGCTACCAAAAAGAATATGGGCTGCAAAACAAACCTAAAGAATTAGCAAATGTGTTGTAAATTATTAGAAATAATGGCAGATGGGTTGTATGTTGTTTTCCAAAGATTTGAGGCTTTCCTAAAAAAAGGTTGACGCACAAGCAGTGATTGTTGGATGTCCATCGAACGACCGTCGTGCTTCTTCAATCTCTGCTCTTCCTGCTCCAGCTGCTCAAACAAGCGCCGGCGAGACTGCCTGCTCCCTCCTCCCCGCGGCCAGCTGTGCTGCCGTGCAGGCCTCACCGCCCCATCGTACACCCATCATTGGCCTAGCCATCCCTCTACTCACCCACACCTGCTGTTATTCTCCGATGACGGCAGACGAACCAGTAAACCCTCGTACAGTCGTACTCCCCTCCGTGTGGGAAACAACTGCCGAGTCTTCCCTGCCTCCGTGTCGTTCCCTTCCTAGGCCTCGCCGTCGTCCACCGCCCTGGTGCTCTCGGCGTGGCCTGGTCGTCAATGACCGACATGCATCTGAAGTAGACTGTACGTGGAGAGGCCGACAGCTGGGTCAACGGCCGCACGCAAGGAAATGCCTCCTTATTACGCGCAAAATAATGATTCCTCCACCTGACATCAGGGGCCCACCGAAAGGGCCTCTGTATTTCACGAAAAGAATGTTACCGCCGCTGACAGCTCAGACCCACCAGCTATATCTTCGCACGCAAGGAAGTGCCTCCTGATTACGCTCAAAAAAATGAATACCCCCCTGCTAGCTGGGACCCGCCTTGGTGGGAGGCTGACTTGTGGGCCTACTAAGTTGATGGGGACGGAGGGCTTTGTCAACTTCGTCAATATGCACGATTCTAGCTCCAGTGACCGTACGATGTCCATCCAACGGCCGTAGTGCTTCTTCAACCTCTGGTCTTCTTGCTCCAGCCGCCCAAACCAGCATTGGTCGTGCCTCGTGCTCCTGCCTCCCGTGGCCGGCTGCGATGCGGCGGAGGCCTCACCGCCCCCTACTACTCCCACCGCTGGCCAGGCCATCCCTCTACTCACCCACACCCCCTGTTATTCTGCAGCAACGGCAGCCTCACACCGCAACGAACCAGTGAACCCTCGTACTCCTCTACGTGTGGGCATCCACTGCCGCGTCTTCCCTAGCTCCGCGTCGTCCCCTTCCTAGGCCTCGCCGTCGTCCACCGCCCTGGTGCTCTCGGCGCGGCGTTGTCAACGTGGTCAAGGAACGGCTTCCATCGGACGTGGACTATACGTGGAGAGGCTGACAGCTGGGTCCACGGCCGCAGCAATGAAGTGCCTCCTTATTACGTGCAAAATAATTATTCCTCCACCTGACAGCAGGGACCCACCGGACGGGCCACCATATTTCACGAAAAAAACGTTTGCCCTTGATTGCTGGGACCCACCAGCGACATCTTCGCACACAAGGAAGTGCCTGACAGTCGGGACCCACCTGGTCGAAGCGTACGTAGCGTTGTCATTCCGGTCGTGAACGGGTACGTACATATATACTGGTCGATGTAGAGGCGTGCACGTGTCGTAGTAGAGGCACGCACGTGTCATAGTAGAGGCGTGCACGTAGCATGTACACGTACGTACAGCGGCCAGGGTGCAGGAAAGAACATACGGCCACATATGTGTACATACAGGCGGGGTCTCGAACGCCTACTCGCGCATACGTACGGCCAGGGCTTGTGTACATGGCTCAGTCGGAACGGAGAAAAAGCGTCGTCATCGTGTTCATGGGGAGGCAACAGAATGCGTCGTGTTCATGGGGAGGCAACGGAATGCGTCGTGTTCATGGGGAGGCAACAGAATGCATCGTGTTCATCGGGAGGGCTTGGACGGAATGGAAACGAGGCCTGGCGTACCGCAGAACGGAGGAAACGGCCTTGTGATCGACCGGCCACATTCAAAATGGGATCCTGTTCATCGGGAGGGGTCTAGCGTACCGCAAAACGGAGGAAACGGACCTCCTATGGTCGAAACGGGGGTCCTGTTGATTGGGAGGGGTGTGGCATACCGCAAAACGGATGAAACAGACTTGTGTTGGAGTGCTACGGTCGAACTGGGGGTCCTGTTCATCGGGAGGGGTGTGGCGTACCGCAAAACGGGACTCCACGGGATACTGTTCATCTCCACTGTCGACCCCCTCCAGCCTCCACGAGCTACTGTTCATCCACCGTCGACCTCCTCCAGCCTCCACCTGCGACTGTTCATCCACGGGCTCCTGTTCATCCAGCCTCCACCGCGCGCTACTGCACCGGCTACTATTCAACCAGCCCTCTCCATGGGATCCTATTCAACCACCCCTCCACGGTCTAATGTTCATCCTGCCGTCCACCATCTACATTTCATCTTGCCATCCACGGGGTGGTCATGTTCATCCAGCCCTCCACGGGGTCCTGTTCATCCAGCCCTCAACCGGCTCGATTGATCGGGGTCCTGTTCATCCACAGCCAACACCACGAGGTCCTATTCATCCACCACCACCGGGAACTGTTCATCCAACCCCCCCCCCTTCCCCCCGCAACGCTCACTGTTCATTCAGAGGCAGCATCGATTGGCTTCAGTTAGCAGCAGTACCGAAGGAATCGCTCGATCGGGTTCAGTTAACAGCCATCGATCGATCGCTCGGGTTCAGTAACGCGTAGCCTGCAGTGCAATCGCTCGGGTTAAGTTAGAGCCCAATGCCTCGCTCGGGTTCAGTTAGAGCCAACGCCTGGCACACACGCGCATACATGTACAAGAGAAACGTGCATCGCTCGTCCCCCGACCTCCCACCATAACCGGGAACTCCCCAAAATTTTCCTCGCCCTCGCTTCTACCACGGTTTTTTCCATCATGGACGGCCCAAAGAATGTCATGCAGCTACATCTCCGGCCCGCCCAGGACGAAAAGCCCATTTTCTGTCATGATTTTTTGTCATAGAAGTAGGAGCCCACCACATCTATGATGATACCGGGTTTTGTCACAATTATCATCATAGAAGTGTCATATGTATGACAGAAAAAAAATTCGTTCGGCCCAAAATGTCACGGATGTGTCTTTTTTTGTAGTTCATAGCCTATACCATGTCAATGCATCTCCCTTCAAAGATAAAGGGAAGACCTTCTTCTTGACAACATCATCGGGTATACCTACAATCTTAAATAATCCACAAACCTCATCCACATATATTAGGTGCTCATCAGGATGCTTGGTTCCATCTCCTGTAAAAGAATTAGCTAGCAGTTTTTCCATCATACCCGAAGGAACTTCAAAGGGAACATTTTCATTTTCAGTAGGTTTAGTAGGTTAAGGAGAAATTCTTTGCTCTACTGGTCGGGGTGAAGATACCCCGAAAAAGCCCCTCAGAGGATTACTTTCCATAGTAACAAGTGACAGTAAATTTCAGCACACTATATAAATTTTTCCTTACCAAATTCCACCTACCAAAGGCGCTTCACTTCCCGGCAACGGCGCTAGAAAAGAGTCTTGATGACCCACAAGTATAGGGGATCTATCGTAGTCCTTTCGATAAGTAAGAGTGTCGAACCCAACGAGGAGCAGAAGGAAATGATAAGCGGTTTTCAGCAAGGTATTCTCTGCAAGTACTGAAATAAGTGGTAACAGATAGTTTTGTGATAAGATATATTGTAACGAGCAACAAGTAACAAAAGTAAATAAAGTGCAGTAAGGTGGCCCAATCCTTTTTGTAGCAAAGGACAAGCCTGGACAAACTCTTATAATAGGAAAAGCGCTCCCGAGGACACATGGGAATATCGTCAAGCTAGTTTTCATCTCGTTCATATGATTCGCGTTCGGTACTTCGATAATTTGATATGTGGGTGGACCGGTGCTTGGGTGCTCTTCTTACTTGAACAAGCATCCCACTTATGATTAACCTCTATTGCAAGCATCCGCAACTACAACAAAAGTATTAAGGTAAACCTAATTGTCGATGTCAAAACCTGCGGATCTCGGGTAGGGGGTCCTGAACTATGCGTCTAGGCCGGATGGTAACAGGAGACTGGGGACACTTTGTTTTACCCAGGTTCGGGCCCTCTCGATGGAGGTAAAACCCTACTCCTGCTTGATTAATATTGATGATATGGGTAGTACAAGAGTAGATCTACCATGAGATCAAGGAGGCTAAACCCTAGAGCTAGCCTATGGTATGATTGTGTATGGAGTTGATTCTTGTCCTATGGACTACAACCCTCCGATTTATATAGACACCGGATAGGGTTAGGGTTACACAGAGTCGGTTACAATGGTAGGAGATCTTGAATATCGCATCGCCAAGCTTGCCTTCCACGCCAAGGAAAGTCCCATCCGGACACGGGATGAAGTCTTCCATCTTGTATCTTCATAGTCCAGGAGTCCGGCTGAAGGTATAGTTCGGCTATCCGAACACCCCCTAATCCAGGACTCCCTCAGTAGCCCCCGAACCAGGCTTCAATGACGACGAGTCCGGCACGCAAATTATTCAACATTGCAAGGCGGGTTCTTCTCCAAATCTTGTGTTCCTGTAGGAATAACGTCCGGTTCTTGTAGTGCTCCTCGGCTTCCCTGCCCAATTATGGTCGTCTTCCACGTGTAAAACAAATGCGAAAAGTTGGGGTATTTGTACATTCACACCCCTAGCCGTATAAACAAGCCGTCTATTTAACGGGATGGGGATTTAGATCCAAGCCACATCTTCTCCCTTCCGCGAGCAATCATCAGAGTGCCTCCAGCAAAGGTCTATTCCAACATGACCAACCGTAGCAGCTCCTCCCCTCGCCCGTCCGGTCCCAAACCCGGGGACTGGGAGAGCTGCATCATCCCGCATAGTGAGTTAGCGTCGCTTCAGACCAAAGGATTCCTCCCTCGGGCATGCATGGTCCCTGTCCGAGCCAGTCTCGCCACCTATATTGGCGGGAAACAAGCGGAGCGCACCCCCAATCCTTATAAAGGAGAGCGGGTGTGCCTTGTCCCCTATCTGTTAAGGGGACTGGGATTTCCGATTCACCCGTTCCTCCGTGGGCTTCTGGAGTTTTACGGCCTCCAGGTGCACAATCTCACGCCCGGCTCCGTATTGCATATTGCGGGTTTCGTCGCTCTCTGCGAGCTATTTTTAGGCGTTGAAGCCCATTTCGCACTGTGGAAGAGGTTATTCTGCCTAGTGCCCCGTTCATAGAAGGGGTCCATATACCAAGTGGGCGGAGCCGAAGTATGGCGCATCGCCGGGACCGGATACCTATCTGGAACCCCAAAGGAAGCGTCCGAGGGCTGGCCTTCGAAATGGTTTTACATAGAAGATGTCCCGCTACCGGACCCTATTCGGGCCGGTCTCCCTGAGTTCAACAGTGCTCCATTGAAGAAACGCATGAGCCGGCGTGCGAGGAGCTCTCAGGGAGAAAGCGATAGATACGTCCTTTATCTGATGGGCCGGATAAGGCTGCTGGCTCATTCTGGATTAACCATGATTGGAGTCATGGCCGCATGCATTATGCGGCGGGTGCAGCCGCTTCAATACCGGGGCCACCCCATGTGGGAATTCAACAGGGAGGATGACGCCACCCGTCACGGTCGTAAAGGGCCGGAATCGGCCGCCGCTCTAGAAAAGATTTTATCCTCTTTGTACAAGGGAGAAAAGGAGGAATTCCTCTGCGTCAATCCGCGGGCCGGATTCAGTATGAACGACCCTCCAAGTTGGGTAAGCGAACAATTGCGCTTGCCCGTTTGTTTTATACTCCCGTGGTTAGATAGGTAGTCTAACGACTTCAATGCAGGAACTGCGACAGGAGGTAGAAAATATCAGCAGCCGCCCTCCACAGCCCGAGGACCCAGAACGGTCCCTCGATCCGGACTCCGAAGAGGATCCGGACATAGCGGTGGAGCTTATCGACGGGGTGTTCTACTAGCTGAGCAGGGACAATACCTTGGTAGCTATCACGGCTGATTACCCCGGGTTAATCCCGGCCTCCCAGGTGACAGAGACCGGAGTTTCATTCGCTTGAGAGGGATTACACTCTCATGTATTTCGGTGTTTCTGACGACAACCGCGTTTTGCAGGGGAGATTTCCACGGCCGGAGGCCGAACCTGCGGCGGCTAACCAACGAGGGGCCGCGGAGCCCCGTAGGGCAAAAAGGAACGAAGTCCGGACTGAGATGTCGGCACAAAGGTATAGTGCACCCTCTGCTTCACTGGAGTTATTCTGTCAGGGTCATATCAACGTTCGTGCTATCTTCAGGACGAAGAGACCTCGCCGGACTACATCCGGAGAGGTTGCCAATCGCGCCTCCACCAGCCAGGCTCCAACGTCTGGCCAGGAAGCGGAGGCGAGTACCAGGCATGCACCGAACGTTCCTCCGACAGAGGATGCGGATAGGCTGTCCGCCACAAATTCAGAAGTGGAGAGTGCCATGAACCACATGCGTCGCCGGACAACTCTACGCGACGGTTGTTTCTCCCAAGAGGCTTTAGATGCCTTTAATGTGGGAGATGCGTACCTCCGTGCCGCTCAAAATGGTTTAGCCAGAGCTACGGAGCAGTATGTGAAGGACATACGGGTAAGAAAATTTTGGTTAAATATATACATATGCCAGTAGCCCCCGAGACTTGAAACAGTTAGAACAACTGATTTAAGGATCATTTAACATGTAGGTTCTTACAGAGAAGAATACTGTACTATCCCAGGAGCTGGAGAAGTGCAAGGCCCAACTAGAGGCCGCACTATCCACAGCAGGGGAGCCCCGAGGGACCCCCTCAGGTAAAATACACTTTGAAAGATTAGTATTATCCTGTGTGGATGCAAATCTGATAAGTTAAATTGCAGATGGCGCCAGATTCGATCCGGACAAGCAACAACTCTTACGCCAGCTAAAGGCCGGTGAGAGTATGTTGACAAGGGTGAGGCGAGGGAAGAATGATCTTTAGGATGCCAACACCAAGCTGGATGTCGAACTTAAAGATGTTCGTGGCCAGTTGTCGGACTCCACGAAGGAGAATCAGCGGCTTCGACGCGGCATTTATAGTAAGTGCTTGAGCGAACTTTTGAAAAAAGAGTTCGGGGAGGAATTCGATTAACAGAGTAATGTCTGTAGGTATGCTCACAGGTCGTCCTGCAGAGGAGATGCCCGGCTCTATGGGTGACCTTCTTCCCGAACTCATGCAACTGCACAAGCGAATTCGACAAGCAATGCGAGGTGTTGCCCAAGCCTTATGGCCTGCTCACTCCGTGCCCGAGAGCCTTGGAGAGCTTGCGGAGAAGCTGAAGGGAGCTCGGAGGAACTTCCGGTTGTGGAAGATATCGGCCTGCCGACAAGGCGCTCGCGAAGCCTGGGCCATGGTGAAGACCCGTTTTACGAAGTCTGACTCGAACCACATGGCCGAGGTCGGACCAGTGGGGCCTGACGGGAAGGAGATCCCTGTGAGCTTAGTATACGGCCAACTAGAGTTGGCCGCAAAGTATTCCCAGCAGGACTGTAAATTGGACAGCCTGTTAGATGGTATAGAGGAGGAATATAATCAGTCATAATGACTATGTAATTTTGAATTGACATGTGTGCCTTCTAGCCGGATTGTAGATCGTTTGTCCTTGCCGACCTTTTCGCTTCAACCTCGAGACCTGATGGTCTGGAGTGTGTCCGAATACCATAGCGGTTATAGAAGAACGGTGGTATGCATGGAGACCAGGCGTAGGGGTCATTAGTGCGTTATCAGACAAGTGCCCAACTAGTTATGTTATATTACATGGTTAGTAAGAAACATCTTCCAGAGAGAATAGTTCCGTTAGGGGTTCCTTTCGCTGGGAGGCATGCCCTAAAGTGCATGTCCGGACTGCGTGGAAATACATAGAAAAAAGCATCTGGGGGCGCATAAAATGAGTAAAAAAAATCTTTTATCTCACCGACCGAATATTCCCTTAAGAACCCTAGCTTTCGGCTTCACCCAGTCTGAGGTACACATCCGGCTGACCCGGCAGTAACAATCGCAGAGGTGCTCCCTTTACCACCTAGTCGAACAATCGGGAATGTAGGGGTAAGCACAGGAGCCAGGCAACCCAGCTTGGCCAAAACTTAAGTCATATAGATGCATATAGTGGTGAAGAAAAAGGTACATGCGGAAGTTTGACGCATGTGTTGGGCGTGAAGCCCGTATAAACAAGCTTCTATTAAAGAAGCCCCCAGGTATAATGAGTGCGAGTGGCACGTCACTAGATGAGCCTAAAAAGGAAAAGAGGGGAAGGAGAGAAATGTAAGACAGAAAAATGCAAAAAATGGACAGAGGAAGGAGATAAACATAGAGTCCGGCGCTAGGCGTAGAATCTTCGGAGACGGGTGGCGTTCCATGGGTTCGGCTCGAGTCGATTATCAGACGCATCTCGCAGGCGGTACGCCCCGCCAGTCAGGACTTGGTCGATTATGAATGGACCTTCCCACTTGGGCTTGAGTTTGTCCTTTTTCTTGTCCGGCAGACGTAGAACTAGTTCGCCGACATTGTAATTTTTGGCACGTACTTCTCTGCTTTGATATCTTCGAGCCTGCTGTTGATAGAATGCGAAACGGGCTTTTGCCACGTCGCGCTCCTCCTCCAAAGTGTCCAAACTGTCCTGTCGATCGATCTCGGCTTCTCTTTCTTCGTACATGCGCACTCGAGGTGAGTCATGAATTATGTCACAGGGCAAAACTGCCTCTGCCCCGTACACCATGAAGAATGGTGTGTATCCGGTGGTGCGATTCGGTGTGGTCCGCAGCCCCCAGAGCACAGAGTCGAGCTCCTCTACCCAATGCGTGTTAGACTCCTTAAGGGACCACACTAGTCTGGGTTTAATGCCGCTCATGATAAGACCATTTGCTTGTTCGACCTGGCCGTTGGTTTGTGGGTGATAGACGGAAGCATAATCGAGCTTGATGCCCATGTTTTTGCACCAGAGTTTTACCTCGTCGGCGGTAAAGTTTGTATCGTTATCGGTTATGATGCTGTGGGGGACGCCGTAACAGTGTACAACCCCGGATAGGAAGTCTATCACAGGTCCGGATTCGGCCGTTTTAACAGGCTTGGCTTCTATCCATTTGGTGAATTTATCCACCATGACCAGTAAGTATTTTTTCCTATCGGTCCCACCTTTAAGGGGTCCGACCATGTCAAGCCCCCAGACCGCAAAAGGCCAGGTGATTGGTATAGTTTGAAGTGCGGTGGGTGGCATATGGCTTTGGTTGGCAAAAAGTTGGCAACCAGCGCATCGTTGGACTAAGTCCTGAGCGTCTGCCCGGGCCGTTGGCCAATAAAAGCCTGTACGGAAAGCCTTGCTAACAAGGGACCGAGCGGCGGCGTGGTGACCACCGAGTCCAGCATGAATTTCAGCCAGGAGGTTCCGCTCTTCCTCTTCGGAGATGCACCTTTGAAGGACTCCGGTAATGCTTTTCTTATAAAGCTCTCCCTCATGGACTCTGTAGGCTTTAGATCGCCGCACTATGCAGCGGGCCTCGTTCTGGTCCTCCGGGAGTTCCTGCCTAGTAAGGTAGGCTAGGAATGGTTCTGTCCACGGGGCGATGACCGCCATTATGACGTGGGCTGAAGGTGTAATTTCATTGGCAGAACCTCCAATTGTGTCAGTTTGTTCGGCGTCAAGTGGTGCGGCTGGGTCCGGGCTGTTGTTTGCGGGTTCTCCCTCCCATGCTACAGATGGCTTGGACAATCTTTCCAAAAAGATGTTGGGGGGACTGCATCGCGTTTTGCTCCAATTTGTGCCAGGACGTCCGCTGCTTGATTGTTTTCTCGGGCTATATGGTGAAACTCCAGCCCTTCGAACCGAGCTAACATTTTGAGGACGGTGTTGCAGTAAGCTACCATTTTTGGGTCCTTCGCGTCAAAGTCGCCATTTATTTGGGATATCGCGAGGTTCGAATCCCCGCGTACCTCTAGGCGTTGAATGCCCATGGATACTGCCATCCGGAGGCTATGTAGAAGGGCCTCGTATTTGGTTGCGTTGTTGGAGTCCGTGTACATAATTTGGAGTACGTACCGGACTGTGTCTCCTGTGGGGGACGTCAAAACGACGCCAGCCCCCAGTCCGGCCTACATTTTGGAGCCGTCGAAATGCATGATCCAGTTTGAGTATGTGCCGTACTCTTTAGGGAGTTCGGCCTCCGTCCATTCTGCGATGAAGTCGCCCAAAACTTGCGATTTGATAGCTCACTGTGGCTTGTAGGTTATGTCAAACGGGAGGAGCTCGATGGCCCATTTTGCGATCCGGCCCGTTGCATCGCGGTTGTTGATAATATCGTTAAGTGGTACTTCCGAGGCTACTGTTATGGAACACTCTTGAAAGTAGTGTCGTAGCTTTCGGGATGCCATGAATACCGTGTATGCTATTTTTTGATAATGTGGGTACCGTGATTTGCATGGAGTGAGGACAGTGGACACGTAGTATACCGTCCTTTGAAGGGGGAATTTGTGTCTGTCCGTTTCCCGCTCGACAACGACCACTGCGCTGACAACTTGATGTGTTGCTGCAATGTACAGTAGCATTGGTTCGCCGGTGTTTGGCGCGGCCAGGACTGGGTTTGTTGCCAATGTGGCTTTTATTTCCTCGAGTCCGGCTGTGGCAGCATCCGTCCACTCGAAGTGTTCGGTGCACCGAAGGAGGCGATAAAGGGGCAGTGCCTTTTCTCCCAAACGGGAGATGAAGCGGCTTAGAGCCGCCACGCATCGGGTTAATTTTTGTATTTGTTTGAGGTCCTTTGGGATATCCAATTGTGACAGAGCTCGGATTTTGGCTGGATTTGCTTCAATTCCTCTACCGGATACAATGAAGCCCAAGAGCTTTCCAGCTGGAATGCCGAAGACGCATTTTTCCGGATTGAGCTTGATGTCGTATTGTCGGAGGTTATCAAATGTGAGCCTCAAGTTGTCTACTAGAGATTCGACGTGTCTTGATTTGATGACCACATCATCCACATATGCCTCTACTGTTTTGCCGATCTGATTTGCCAGACAGGTCTGGATCATGCGCTGATATGTTGCGCCGGCGTTTTTTAGCCCGAAGGGTATTGTGTTGAAGCAGAATGGGCCGTACGGTGTGATGAATGCCGTTGTAGCTTGGTCTGATTCCGCCATCTTGATTTGATGGTAACCGGAGTATGCATCGAGGAAACACAGCGAGTCGTGTCCTGCGGTGGCATCGATAATTTGATCGATACGGGGGAGGGGGAAGGGATCCTTTGGGCAAGCCTTGTTAAGGTCTTTGAAGTCGACACACAGGCGCCAGGATTTGTCCTTGTTTGGTACCATCACCAGGTTTGCTAGCCAGTCCGGATGTTTTATGTCTCTAATGAATCCGGCCTCCAATAGCTTGGCTAGCTCTTCTCCCATGGCCTGTCTCTTAGGTTTGGAAAAACGCCGAAGAGCTTGTTTGATAGGTTTGAATCCTTTTAGGATATTTAAGCTGTGTTCGGCCAGCCTGCGTGGGATCCCTGGCATGTCTGAAGGGTGCCAGGCGAAAATGTCCCAGTTCTCTCGTAGGAACTCTCGCAGTGCTGCGTCTACATCGGGGTTCAGTTGTGCCCCGATGGAAGCTGTTTTATTGGGGTCCGTTGGATGGACCTGGAATTTGACTATTTCATCAGCTGGCTTGAAGGATGTGGATTTGGATCTTTTGTCGAGTATCACATCATCCCTGTTAACCGTGGAGCGCAGCGCAGTCAGTTCCTCGGCCGCTAAGGCTTCGGATAGTGCCTCAAGGGCTAATGCGGCCCTCTTGTTCTCGGCGCGGAGTGCTATGTCCGGATCACTAGCTAGAGTGATAATTCCGTTCGGCCCGGGCATCTTAAGCTTCATGTACCCGTAATGGGGTATTGCTTGGAAGATTGTGAATGCTTCCCGCCCTAGTAAGGCGTGATGCCCGCTTTTGAACGGGGCCACCTGAAACGTGACTTCTTCGGACCTGTAATTATCGGGCGTGCCGAATACCACATCTAGTGTGATTTTTCCTGTGCAGCGTGCTTCCTGACTGGGGATTATTCCTCTAAAGGTTGTGCTGCTTCGTTCAACGCGGTTCCAGTCTATTTCCATTTTTTGAAGGGTTTCCTCATAAATGAGGTTCAGTCCGCTGCCTCCATCCATGAGCACCTTGGTGAGGCGAAAGCCGTCCACTATGGGACGAAGGACCAATGCTGCTGGTGCTCGGGCTGTTCGGAATCTAGGTTCATCACTTGCGTTGAAGGTGATAGCAGTGTCGCTCCATGGATTTATTGTTGCAACTTGATAGACTTCGGCGAGGCTGCGGAGTTTTCTTTTTCGCATATTGTTTGATGCGAAAGTCTCGAAGACTGTGAGAATGGTACTGGTGTCCTCAGGCTGGTTTTCTGCAGCCTCCCGATTTAAGAGGTCCTCGCAAATTTTGGCTACCTGCCGGATTATCCAACACGCTCTAAGGCTGTGAGTTGGTGTGGCGTCCTCTGTACTGTGAATTCTACAGGGTCCATCAAGCCACCTTTCTAGTACGGTTCCATGTCCTATAGAGGGTTTTGGTTTTTTGCTATTTATCCCGGGTGTCTTATGATGATGCACCCTCTTAGTTCGGACGGGATTACTATTCAAGGCCGGATTATCCCAAAATTTTATTTCGGTTTTCCAGACACTTTCCATCGCACAGTACTTTTGTACTATGGACGCCAAGTCAGCGAAGCGTGTGATGTCACGACGGCTTATGGCGTTAAGTATTCCCTCGTCTGTGCAATTACTGCAGAAGATTGATATTGCGTCTCCCTCGCGGAAATCCTTTGTCCTGTTCATAACCAGGAGGAATCTGGCCCAGTAATGATGTACTGTTTCGTCGGGCCTCTGCCTGACTTGGGAGAGATCGCTTTTATTTGGGTGGGTGGGTGGCGTTAAATGCGAGACTTCACCCGGTCCAAGATTCGGAGGCCGAAGAGTTTCCGAACTTTGAATTTCGGATTCTTGGATGTTGTCCAGCGAGTCCGGCCTGTTGCCTGATCTTAAGCTCAGGTCTTGAGTTACATCCTCCTCTCCGCGGGTATCCGGTTTGGAGGGGTCGGGAATTCGGACGTAGCTGGTCCTTAAAATAGATGAAGGGTCGCCGCACTGCGCCTCTATCACGGCAACATGGTGGGTGACTTGGGGAGAGTTAATTTCTCTTAGATCGGGTTTAAGCCCAACCTAGTCGTAATCGTAGCGACCCCCAGGGCGGCGATGCGATCCAAGAGCCCGTTTATGGAAGAGAGCTCCATTGGATCTAGTTGCTCGGCGAGCTCCGAGCTGACGTGTAGGTTGCTTTTGATGACCCGAGAGGTCACCGTCGGCGCAACAGCCGAACAGGCGGTCATGAGGAAACCACCTAACCAGAGGGTTTGGCTGATAGCCAAGGCTCCCTTAGCGATGGCATCGTCCTTGAAGACGGGAGAAGGCATCCTTCCTGATTGTGATGGCACAGAGGAACTCTCAATGAAAGCACCAATGTCGATGTCAAAATCGGCGGATCTCGGGTAGGGGGTCCCGAACTGTGCGTCTAGGCCGGATGGTAACAGGAGACTGGGGACACTTTGTTTTACCCAGGTTCAGGCCCTCTCGATGGAGGTAAAACCCTACTCCTGCTTGATTAATATTGATGATATGGGTAGTACAAGAGTAGATCTACCACGAGATCAAGGAGGCTAAACCCTAGAAGCTAGCCTATGGTATGATTGTGTATGGAGTTGATTCTTGTCCTACGGACTACAACCCTCCGGTTTATATAGACACCGGATAGGGTTAGGGTTACACAGAGTTGGTTACAATGGTAGGAGATCTTGAATATCGCATCGCCAAGCTTGCTTTCCACGCCAAGGAAAGTCCCATCCGGACACGGGACGAAGTCTTCAATCTTGTATCTTCATAGTCCAAGAGTCCGGCTGAAGGTATAGTTCGGCTATCCGAACACCCCCTAATCCAGGACTCCCTCACTAACCATAGCATGAAACATATGGATCCAAATCAGCCCTTACGAAGCAATGCATAAACTAGGGTTTAAGCTTCTATCACTCTAGCAACCCATCATCTACTTATTACTTCCCAATGCCTTCCTCTAGGCCCAAATAATGGTGAAGTGTTATGTAGTCGACGTTCACATAACACCACTAGAGGCTAGACAACATACATCTCGTCAAAATATCGAACGAATACCAAATTCACATGACTACTAATAGCAAGACTACTCCCGTGTCCTCATGAACAAACGTAACTACTCACAAAGCATATTCATGTTCATAATCAGAGGGGTAATAATATGCATAAAGGATCTGAACATATGATCTTCCACCAAATAAACCAACTAGCATCAACTACAAGGAGTAATCAACACTACTAGCAACCTACTAGTACCAATCCTGGACTTGGAGACAAGAATTGGATACAAGAGATGAACTACGGTTTTGAGAGGAGATGGTGCTGGTGAAGATGTTGATGGAGATTGCCCTCTCCCGATGAGAGGAGCGTTGGTGATGACGATGGCATTGATTCCCCCCTCCCGGAGGGAAGTATCCCCGACAGAACAGCTCTGCCGGAGCCCTAGATTGGTTCCGCCAAGGTTCCGCCTCGTGGCGGCAGAGTCTCGTCCCGAAAGGTTGCTTCTCTTTTTTTCGACGAAAGACTTCATATAGCAGAATATGGGCGCCGGAGAGCCACCAGGGGCCCACGATGTAGGGGGCGCGCCCCCACCCTTGTGGACAGGGTGTGGGCCCCTAGGTCTTCATCTTTGGCGAGGATTTTTCATTATTTATTAGAAGATATTCCGTGGAGTTTCAGGACTTTTGGAGTTGTGCAGAATAGGTCTCTAATATTTGCTCCTTTTCCAGTCCAGAATCCCAGTTGCCGGCATTCTCCCTCCTTACGTAAACCTTGTAAAATAAGAGAGAATAGCCATAAGTATTGTGATATAATGTGAATTAACAGCCCATAATGCAATAAATATCGATATAAAAGCATGATGCAAAATGGATGTATCATTCAACTACCATGATAGTTAAATAAAATATAGTCCTTTAATGTAGGGAAAATTGGCTTTTCGCAAAACATATTAACCATTTCAGCCTCCACCAGCCATATATGCATGTAATGATAGCATTTATCATGTTCATTGCTTTACTGTGTTACTTTGCCAGCATATTCCATGTGCTGACCCGTTTTCGGGCTAGAACGTATCATGTTGCATACTTTTCAGACGATGAGTATGGTGCGCTAGGTCGTTGTCGTGCACTCAGCTATGCCATTGGAGTTGATGGACTCACTTATCTTCTAAGCCTTCTGCTGTTATCTTATTTAGATGGCCTTAAGGCATATTTATTGTAATAAGTTCTCTTTTGAGACATTCGATGTAATAAGTGTGTGATTGCACTCTGTTATAAATCCTTCGAGTACTGTGTGTGTCAGCATTACCGATCCAGGGATGACACTTATGCACAGAGATTTGATCGTCTGAGGTCGGATCGCTACAAGATGGTATCAGAGCCCACGCTGACTGTAGGACAAGACCACTAAGACAAGCCATAGATCACTCTTCTCTACTCATTTCTTACTTCTCTCAATTTTCCACTCTCTAGGATGGCAGACCTAAGGAACAAGTTTGCACAACCGGAGGAAGACACCCCTTTTGGACGACACTTGAAGGAAGTCACTAAGTACCTAAACATCGGAATACCAAACTTCACCGGGACCTACACCGCCACTTTACCAGAAGAGGAGCGTTGGACTGTTCGAGTTCATGTTCCAGGGAGGACATTCACGCCAGTCACTGAACCCATAGAGTTTTCCTTTGATGCACCAACCTAGAGCCTAGGCAAGAGCATGGCAGCCCACATTGCTATGGGACGTATTGGAGAAGTCTACCAACAGGAGCTGAAGGACACTATCTAACAGATATGTGGGCGCCGAGATGAGCAATAGGAGATGATCAGTACCAGGAGGGACAGGTCCATTGTAGCTTTTATCTAGGAGTTAAACCAGCACATTTGACGCCAAGAGAACCAGATGTGCGCCAGTATGATAGATCTGAAGAAGGTGATGACCAGGAACATGGAGCTTGAAGAGGAACTCAAGTCTACACGCGATGGATACAAGGAGGAAATTGCCATACTAGTGGAGAAGAATGATGACCTGACAAGGAAGCTCGGAGTATTCATGGGAGACCCGGCGCCAGGAGGAAATGACGACGACATCCGTTCCGAAGACTACATCATCATGGACGACACGGACTCCGACCGCGATAGTAGTGATGATGATTATGAAGACGAAGCTGGAGCAGATATCATGGAGTCTTCCTCCGATCAAAATTTCTAGTAGACCACCATCTGATCAGTAGTATTCCCCCATGTAAATAGTATAGTCCGAGCACTGTAACGATAGTTAGATCGATTGTATGCCCTTGCTTGATTGATTGAGTGATATGATTTGATGTGTTTGCCTCATGTGCATATGGGTAGTGTTTTTCTCAGTAGACCTCATTCTATTCTCATTCTATTCCCTCTAAACCCATCAGATGCCTCCGAGATGTGACACCGGATTTGCCTTCCCACCGGAGCTCACTCAGTTGATCCAGCAGCAGAATGCCTTGATGCAGTTGTTAGTCCAGAACCAAGGCAACAACAACAACAACAACAATAACAAAAACAACCCGCCGCCACCACCTCTAGTTGACAACTTAGCCCATTTTATGAGGTTGAATCCGCCAGTGTTTTCCAGTAGCACCGAGTCGATTGTAGCTGATGACGGGCTCCGCAAGATTGGAAGGGAGCTGACCACCGCAGGTTGCATAGATGCTGAGAAGGTGCACTTTGTCGCACATCAATTGGATGGACCCACAGCCTCATGGTGGGAGAATTACACGGCCACATTCCCCATAGCCAATGTCACATGGGATTAGTTTTAGTAAGCATTCTGCACAGCACATGTCTCAACTGGAGCTATGAGCATGAAGAAGCATGAGTTTCGCAACTTACGCCAGGGGAACCATACTATAGCATAGTACATAGATGAGTTTAGCAAGTTATCTCGCTATGCCCCTGATGATGTGGCCATAGATGTCGCGAAGCAGGAGAAGTTTATGGAAGGGTTGAACAATGAGATGAGTATGTAGTTGATGGTGGCAACATTCAACAACTACCAGGAGTTGGTAGATAAGGCTCTCATGATTGAAGGGAAGCAGCAGCAGATTGATAGCCGCAAGAGGAAGTATGGACAAGGGAAGTACAATTCAGGAGCTCAGCATAAGCCTCGCTTTACCCCCGAACTCGAGAGGATATACCCATAACCATGGAGGCCACACTCACAATGGAGGAAGTTCTCATAACCATAGTGGCCACAAGAATGGGAATGGGAATGGAACAATCAGAACCGCTCTAACCCAGTGCTACCTCTTGAGCACTGCGTTGGATTTCCCCGAAGAGGAAAGGATGATGCAGCAAAGTAGCATAAGTATTTCCCTCAGTTTTTGAGAACCAAGGTATCAATCCAGTAGGAGGCTACGCGCGAGTCCCTCGTACCTACACAAAGCAAATAGCTCCTCACAACCAATGCGAATAGGGGTTTTCAATCCCTTCACGGTCACTTACGAGTGTGAGATCTGATATATATGATAGATAATATTTTTGGTATAAAGATGCAAAGTAAAATAAAAAGCAAAGTAAAAAAGCAAAGCAATAATAAAGTGATGGAAGATTAATATGATGAGAATAGACACGGGCGCCATAGGTTTCACTAGTGGCTTCTCTCAAGAGCATAAGTATTTTATGGTGGGTGAACAAATTACTGTTGAGCAATTGACAAAATTGAGCATAGTTATGAGAGTATCTAGGTATGATCATGTATATAGGCATCACGTCCGAGACAAGTAGACCGACTCCTGCCTGCATCTACTACTATTACTCCACTCATCGACCGCTATCCAGCATGCATCTAGAGTATTAAGTTAATAAAAACAGAATAACGCCTTAAGCAAGATGACATTATGTAGAGGGATAAATTCATGCAATATGATAAAAACCCCATCTTGTTATCCTCGATGGCAACAATACAATACATGCCTTGCTGCCCCTTCTATCACTGGGAAAGGACACTACAAGATTGAACCCAAAGCTAAGAACTTCTCCCATTGCAAGAAAAACCAATCTAGTAGGCCAAACCAAACTGATAATTCGAAGAGACTTGCAAAGATAACCAATCATACATAAAAGAATTCAGAGAAGATTCAAATATTGTTCATAGATAATCTTGATCATAAACCCACAATTCATCGGTCTCAACAAACACACCGCAAAAAGAAGATTACATCGAATAGATCTCCACGAGAGAGGGGGAGAACATTGTATTGAGATCCAAAAAGAGAGAGAAGAAGCCATCTAGCTACTAACTATGGACCCGAAGGTCTGAGGTAAACTACTCACACTTCATCGGTGGGGCTATGTTGATGATGTAGAAGCCCTCCGTGGTGGATTCCCCTTCCGGCGGAGCTCCGGAACAGGCCCCAAGATGGGATCTCGTGGGTACAGAAGGTTGCGGCGGTGGAATTAGATTTTTGGCTCCATATCTGATCATTTGGGGGTACATAGGTATATATAGGAGGAAGGAGAACGTCGGTGGAGCTTCATGGGGCCCACGAGGGTGGGGGCGCCCTAGGGGGTGGGCGCTCCCCCCTACCTCGTGCCCACCTCGTGGCTTTCTTGACGTAGGGTCCAAGTCTCCTGGATCATATTTGGTGAGAAACTCAAATTCCCGAAGGTTTCATTCCGTTTGGACTCCATTTGATATTTCGTTTCCTCGAAACACTAAAATAGGCAAAAAACAGCAATTCTGGGTTGGGCCTCCGGTTAATAGGTTAGTCCCAAAAGTAATATAGAAGTGGAAAATAAAGCCCAATATGATCCAAAACAGTAGATAATATAGCATGGAGCAATCAAAAATTATAGATACGTTGGAGACGTATCACCCAGCCACACCCGCCAAGAAGGACCAGAGTCACATTACCTGTTTCAAGTGCGGGAAGACTGGACACTATGCCCATGATTGTCCTGATTTGAAGAATGGCGATGGAAACGGGAGTTCTGGGAGGAAGCCCAATACATTCAACCGAGGACAAGTGAACCACGTGAGCGTGGAGGAGGTTGAATAGCAGCCAGACGCAGTTATCGGTAAGTTTTTGGTTAAGTCTTTTACCGCTCTCGTTCTTTTCAATACTGGTGCATCGCATTCATACATATCAAGGGGATTTGTGGACAAGTTTAAGTTGCCAACCCTAGCTAGCCCTTAGGACACCCATGTTAGTAAGTTCACCCGAAGTAGAGTATACGGCCAGCCGATGGTGCGATCGGATATCCTTAACCATCGGAAGCCATGTTTTCCCCTCAGACCTAATAGTTTTGGAGTTGCAAGGATTGGACATCATATTAGGCATGGATTGATTATCGAAGTATGGAGGAAATATTGACTGCGCTAGCAAGTCAATTCTACTGACCACCCCGGAGGAAAAAGGTTCAAGTATGTATACAGGCATACGTCAAGGAGAACCCAAGTAAATTCCCTCTCAGGAGTTGTACAGGAGGAAGTGCCTGTTGTGAAGGATTACCTGGATGTGTTTCCAGAGGAATTACCAGGCATGCCGCCAGATCGAGATATTGAGTTTTTGATAGAGTTGTTGCTAGGCACCGGGCCTATATCGAAGAGACCATATCGGATGCCCGCAAACGATCTAGAGGAGATCAAGAAGCAGATTAAGGAGTTATTGGAGAAAGGTTACATCCGACGAAGTTCATCACCGTGGGGAGCCCCAGTGCTCTTGGTTGAGAAGAAGGATGGATCGTTGAGGATGTTTGTTGATTATCGGGCGTTGAATGAAGTGACGATCAAGAACAAGTACCCACTGCCGATGATCAATGATTTGTTTGACTAGCTGCAAGGAGCTAAAGTGTTTTCGAAGATCGATTTGTGATCCGGATACCACCAGCTGAAGATTCGAGAGAAGGATATACCTAAGATAACTTTCACCACAAGGTACGGGCTGTATGAGTATACAGTTATGTCATTTGGATTGACTAACGTCCCTGCCTATTTCATGAGTATGATGAATAAGGTGTTTATGGAGTTCTTGGATAAGTTTTTTGTGGTGTTCATTGATGATATATTGGTATACTTGAAGAATGAAGAGGAGCACAAGGAGCATTTGCGTTTAGTTCTCGAGAAGCTCAGGGACCACCAGTTGTATGCCAAGTTCAGCAAATGCGAATTTTGGTTGAAGGAAGTTGGATTCCTTGGACATGTTATATCAGGAGAAGGTATAGCAGTAGACCCCACCAAGGTTCAATCATTCACTGAGTGGTTGGCACCCACTTCAGTTAGTGAGATCCGCAGTTTTCTTGGACTCGCGGGATACTACCGGAGATTCATTGAGAATTTTTCCAAGATTGCGAAGCCCATGATGGAAGAAGGGCACTAAGTTCAAATGGACGGAAGAATGTGAGGCCAGTTTTCAGGAGTTGAAGAAACGTTTGACTACAGCCCTAGTGCTGATTCTGCCAGATATACGCAAGGACTTCCAAGTGTATTGCGATGCTTCACGCTTAGGACTTGGAGGTGTACTCATGCAAGATGGAAGAGTTGTTTCGTATGCCTCACGACAGCTTTGACCGCATGAATTGAATTATGCCACGCATGATTTGGAGTTAGCAGCCGTGGTGCATGCACTCAAGACTTGGAGACACTTTCTCATCGGAAACCATTGTGATGTGTACACGGATCACAAGAGTTTGAAGTACATTTTCACACAGAAGGAGCTGAACCTCAGGCAGAGGAGATGGCTGGAACTTATAAAGGATTATGACATGAAGCTACATTATAGAGTGAAGGCAGAGCATCAGAAGCCGGCAGGATTACTGCAGCCTATGCCGATACCCTACCCGAATGGAAGTGGGATAAGCTTGGGATGGATTTCATCACCGGATTGCCCAGGACCAAATCACGCTATGATTCTATCTGGGTAGTAGTTGATCGCTTGACCAAAGTGGCTCACTTTATCCCAGTGAAAACCACCTATACAAGTGCGAAGTTGGCCCAGATATATATGACCAGGATCGTATGTCTGCATGGAGTTCCGAGGACCATCATATCAGATAGAGGAACACAGTTTACTTCAAAGTTTTGGAATCAGTTGCACCAGACTTTGGGTACGAGGCTAGAGTTCAGTACAGCCTTTCATCCACAGACAGATGGACAGGTCGAGAGAGCCAATCAGATTCTAGAGGACATGTTGAGAGCTTGTGCGCTAGATTATGGATCCAGCTGGGATGACAATTTTCCCTACGCGGAGTTCTCATACAACAATAGCTACCAGGCCAGTTTGAAGATGGCACCGTTCGAGGCCCTATATGGACGAAGGTGCAGAACACCGTTGATGTGGGATGAAGTTGGAGACCATCAGTTGTTTGGACCAGATTTGATCAAGGAGTCTGAAGAGAAGGTTAAGTTGATTCGAGACATACTGAAGGTAGCTCAGTCAAGGCAGAAGAGTTATGCTAACTCAAAACGCAAGGAGGTAGCCTATGAAATTGGAGATAGAGCGTATCTTCGTGTATCACCGCTCCGAGGAGTTAAACATTTTGGAGTCAAGGGAAAGTTAGCCCTGAGATTTGTAGGACCATACCGAGTTTTTGAACGTATGGGAGAGGTTGCCTACAAGTTGGAGTTACCCGAAGGATTTTCAGGAGTTCATGATGTGTTTCATGTTTCCCAGTTGAAGAAGTGCCATGCTGAGATGGCTTTAATACCTTTGAGAGATACAGTGCCCCTGGAAGCTATTCAGTTGTACAGTGATCTGACCTATGAGGAGAAACCAGTCAAGATTCTCGAGTTTTCCAGCCGAGTCAGCCACAGCAAGGTTATCAAGTTTTGCAAAGTTCAGTGGAGCCACCATACCGAGGATGAAGCCACCTGGGAACGAGAGGATGATATTCGCAAAGACCACCCACACCTATTTTTCTAGCCAACCCGAATCTCGAGGGCAAGATTCATCTTAAGGGGGGTAGGTTTGTAACATCCTAAATTTTGAATTTGGAATGTTATACATAGATCATTCATGCATATCATATTTTATTGCATTTTGCTTTGCGATCCTCGAAATTCTAAGCAACTCAAGGACCCACGGAGAGAGTTGGGGATTTCACTGTTTTCATAATTAAATTTTATCAAATATCGAAACAAGGATCATTTGGTTTAATTATTTTTCTCTCTGAAAATATTTCATATGAAAATATAAGAGAGGAGATAATATGATTTCTTCAAAATAAATGAAATATTGGAGGAAAATATTAAAATCAAATAAACATTTTTATTTGTATTTTATCGCTATTTTATTTGAATTAGGAAAAATATGCATTTTTAAAAATTGCATTAGAGTCCTAAATAAATGTTCACCTTGTCCGGTAGATTTTTAGAGGACGGGGAAAATTTATGTCAGGATTTTTGGAGTCCGTTTAGTATTTATTTTCTTTGTTTTTCTGCGACATGTTTTAAAAAAAGCACCGCCTTACCGGGCCGTGTCCGGCTAGGACCCTGCACCCGGGGGCCTCTTAAAAGCCTGCCTGGCCGCCCGCCGCAGCCCAGCCCCGCGCCCCCGAACCATAGCCCCGCCCTCGCGCCGCCGCCGCCGAGCACCGCGCCGCTGCCACTCGCCGCCGCTGCCGCCAAACCCGCTGGAGCCGCCGCCGACCCTTCCGGACCTAGCCGAGGTAGCCGCCCACCACCGCCGGTTTTCGTTAGAAAACCGATCGGTTTTTGTTAGTAAACCCTAGAGCTAGTTTTTTTATATAGATCGGTTTTTGTTTCGTGTTTTTTCCGGATCGCTTAAATTGCGGACGTTTGTCCGTACGTTCATTTTAACAAGCACCATTCACCCGTAGTCACAGACAGCAAATGTTCTTCCGTTAGCCTGTTCGTCAGTTTTTCTTTTTCCAGGGTTTTTCGCGATTATTTTCGATCGCGATTTCTGACCCGATTTTCGTTTTAGTTTATCTTTTCGCTCGTTTATCGGAATCAGGTGATTCAAGCGCTTAGATCCTCGTCTCGAAGCCCTCTTTCTGTTTAACCAACTTGAACAAGATTTTTGTACTGTAAAATTTGACTTTAGTCCAGATTAGTAATCGGATCTTGTTTCTTTCGTAGTTTGAGTTTCGTTGCTCCGTTTGATTTGATTCTTTTTGCAAACCGGAGTTCTTCAGTTGAACTTTCTGGTTAGATCTTCTTATTTGAGTTTTACCCGTGCATCTTTGTTTGTTTTCTTATGTGTGCTATTGTTTATTTGCGATAGAATTCCCGAAGTGCAAAGCGTGCTACTACGAGTCTCTAGGTTTTGCAGATCGTGAGCAAGGCAAGTAACACATTGATCATACTCTTTTCATACCCAGTTTTATGCATTAGTTCCAATCCTCAAACACTGCATGATTAGGATGTGTTTAACTTGTGGGTATTGGGAAGTAGATGATGAGGTAGAACCTATTGCCCTGTTTATTAAAAAACCTTCGGGAGTTACTTCTACATTATGCTTATATTGCCATGCTATGCTTGTAGACGTGGTTTGGGTGAGTGAATCCATGACAGATGTGAGATTGTTAATTAATGGTTCAACTTAAGGTGGCAACTTTAATACACATCTGGGTGGATCGTTGGTTTGGGCACCTGGGGATATACCAGTGTTGTCCTAGGAGATCCCGCGGTTATACCGTGTGATCCTCCTATGGTCCGCCACCCAGGATGAAAGGGATCGTGAGATATTTCCTGCTAGAAACTTCCGTGTGCAGCCACAAGCTATTATGGGCTCTAGCATAGTTGATTAAGTTGCATGACCTCTTCAAGTGGTAGACTAGCAGATGTAGAGGGATGTAGGTCGGTACTGTCTACCCGGGGTTAGAGTTAATGTTTCTAAAAGACTGTGTCTCGGTCATTCGTTTCTCAAACATCATGTAGTGCGAGAAATCCAATGGAGGAGATCGAGTCTTGTGGGGAAAAGTGCGCAAACCTCTACAGAGTGTACAATCTAATCATGGTTAGCCGTGTCCCCGATCATGGACATCTTGAGTATCTAGTACTTGGATTATCCTATTGTATCTCATCGCTCTAATTTAATTTGTTGGGTTGATAATTACTTTCAATTGGGATTGAGATGGGGGTACCATTCTCAATGTTGTTCAACTACCATGATAGTTAAATAAAATATATTCCTTTGATGAAGGGAAAAATTGGCTTTTCGCAAAACATATTAACCATTTCAGCCTCCACCAGCCATGTATGAATGTAATGATAGCATTTATCATGTTCATTGCTTTACTGTGTTACTTTGCCAGCATATTCCATGTGCTGACCCGTTTTCGGGCTAGAACGTATCATGTTGCAGACTTTTCAGACGATGAGTATGGTGCGCTAGGTCGTTGTCGTGCACTCAGCTATGCCGTTGGAGTTGATGGACTCACTTATCTTCCAAGCCTTCCGCTGTTATCTTATTTAGATGGCCTTAAGCCATATTTATTGTAATAAGTTCTCTTTTGAGACATTCGATGTAATAAGTGTGTGATTGCACTCTGTTATAAATCCTTCGAGTACTGTGTGTGTCAGCATTACCGATCCAGGGATGACACTTATGCATAGAGATTTGACCGTCTGAGGCCGGACCGCTACAAGGAAATCCAAGAGGCCAAAAAAATCGTGGCGGGTAAGGCTTTCATTATGGAAAGCAATTATGCGAAGAAAATGTACTTATTACTGACCCGGATTTGGAATTCTCCAGGAGCGTTTGCGGACCTGCCGTGTACTGTCTCTGATGCTACGGAATTCTTTCGAGGCGAAGAGGGGAGCTCAACGGAGAAGCTGTTCTGGTCGTAATACCTTGCGCTAGAACATCCGGTGCCCTTTAGCGATCAGTTAAAACAACTGGTCGAACTACATGGGGTGGCTGAACTGGCCATGAAGGATTTGATAATCCGGTTGTGGCCTACCGAAGCCATACCCAGCAGCTACTTCGGCCTCCTGAAGCAGCTGGTCAGTGCCTATCCTCGGCTTGACGCCATCAAGCAGTCGGTCTGCATCGAAGGTGCGCGGATGGCCTTCGCCCGTGTCAAGGTACAATGGGCGAAGATGAACGCTGTCAAGCTTGCGACCGAGGGACCGCCCGAGGGCAAGTAGCACCACATGCCTGAGCGATATTTTGCTGATGTTCTGGAGGGATCCCGCATTGTAGCGGATCAATGTGCTAAGGATATTATCTTGGAATGAATACATTCATGTTATCCTATCCTGTACTATGAAACAAGGTCGTGATGTAATATAATGCTTGTTTTCTTTTATTTTAAGATTTTACCTACTGTGCGGCTGTTTTATTAAATCTGAGAGTTGTCCAGTCGTTGGCTTCAGCCCCCATGTAGGAAGTATAGGGTGTTCGGTTGGCGCCAAAACACAGTTGACCCAAAGGTTTTTTGGTCCGTTAAGGAGGTGTTAGCACTGCGAACCAGGCAATCGGACTATATAGCTTTATCACCCTCACTTAGCCATAGGAGTTTGACAATAAAAATTTAGGCGCAGCCCCTAGTATTCGAAAGTCCAAACTTGGGGTGTTGTAAACACCTGATTGGATAAAAACTGATTCATCACGTAATGCGGAGAAAATCGCCAAAGATTTGTAACCGCTCGAACAACTGACCGGCTCACGCCGCATCATGACAGTCAGTTTTCGGCTTTCACTACTAAGGTGCTCATCCGGATAAACCAGGACACAATCGCAGTAGTTCTCCCTTTACTACCCTAGCCGATATAGCGAAACGTGAGGTAGTAAGCACAGGAGCTGGGCAACCCAACTATTGACAAAAGACATCATTCGGAGCCGATGCATATAATGCTAAAGTTCGGGGTGCCAAACTATACTGTAAAAAGTGTTCGGACTTTGTTGCCGTATTATGGGGCGTAATGAAGACCCTGGCGAATTAAAGCGTACGAGAGTGTACGGGTGCAATTGATAAGAATATCAAAGAAAAAGTAAGAGTTAATAAGCCAATGCCACAGAAATTGGGTCGCAAACTATTTTCCATTATAGCTTAATTAATACATCAAAGTGCATTTGTACAAGTAGTGCAATAAGCAACAGGGATATTTAACATGTCGCGACCAAGGGAGAGCTGCGTGCGGGTACTGAAAACAGGCATAATGATCTTTTAAAGAGACCACCTGGAAATTCCCTTATACGTCAATGCTTCTTGCCGTCTTGGTTTATCCGTTCCTTGATAGATCTGGCAATCAGGCCACTAGGAAAGGCCTGGGGAAAAGAAACCTGAAAAGGATGAAAGAAAGAGTGAAAGTATGTGGGTCCAGAGAAAGTTGAGCCGTATTGTGGACCACGATCTAGCTGTGCCTCCGTCTATGCCCATGGTATTTTGAGTGCGTAGTTATGTACACGCGGTACGAACGCCGCCATTTGATCGGGACTTGGACGGAGGCCAAATTGCTAGGCAAGCTCTTGACGAGCCAGACTATCCTGCTGCAACATAGTTCGGACTCGTTTGACAGTGTCCGAGAGCTTGGCCGCCGAATTAAGGTTCTGCATAAAAAGGCCGCTATGTGCTTCTGATGTGAGGGCAGCGGTGTGCTCCTCGGTACGGAGGGAGTGTTACATATTTCCATTGACTGTTATGACACCGCGTGGTCCGGGCATCTTGAGCTTGAGATGAGCGTAGTGTGGCACCGCGTTGAATCGAGCGAATGCGGTTCGTCCGAGGAGTGCGTGATAGCCATTGCGGAAGGGGACAATATCGAAGATCAATTCTTCACCTCGGAAGTTGTCCGGGGATCCGAAGACTACCTCCAGTGTGATTGAGCCCATGCAGCGGGCCTCCATGCCTGGTATGACTCCTTTAAAGGTGGTTTTTGTGGGTTTGATCCTTGAGGGATCGATGCCCATTTTGTGCAATGTATCCTGATAGAGCATGTTCAGGCTGCTACCGCCGTCCATGAGAACTCGCGTAAGATGGAATCCATCAATGATTGGGTCGAGGACCAGAGCGGCTGATCCGCCATGACGGATAATGGTCGGATGGTCCCTGTGATCAAAGCTGATCGGGCAGGACGACCATGGGTTGAACTTTGGGGCGACTGGCTCCATTGCATAGACGTCCCTGAGCGCGCGCTCGCGCTCCCTCTTGGGGTTATGTGTAGCATATATCATGTTCACCGTTTTAACTTGGGAGGGGACTTCTTCTGACCCCCTGTGTTCAGTGGTCGGGGCTCCTCATCATCATCCTCGCTTTGCGACCCCTTCTCTTTGTTCTCGGCAATTATCTTGCCGGCTTGTTTAAAAACCCAGCAGCCTCTGTTGGCATGATTGGCTAGTTTATCAGGAGTGCCATGGATTTGGCATGGCCGATCGAGTATGCGGTCCAAATTGGACGGGCCCGGATTGTTTCTTTTATATGGCTTCTTCCGCTGGCCGGATTTAGAGACACTGAATCCGGCGTTGACCGTCGTGTCATCGGTGTTGTCACCGTTGCTTCGACGCTTGTGTCTGTTGCGTCTGGGCTTGCCGTTGCTATTTATGGCTTCAGAAGTGCCAGGTTCACTTGTGTTGTTATTGCTACGGGCTAGTCAGCTATCCTCGCCCTTGCAAAAGCGGGTCATAAGTGTCGTAGGGGCTGCCATGGACTTCGGCCTTTCTTGGCCGAGGTGCCGGGCGAGCCATTCGTCACGGATGATGTGTTTGAAGGCCGCTAGGGCTTCGGCATCCAGACAGTCAACGATCTGGTTCTTTTTAGTTAAGAATCTGGTCTAGAATTTCATGGCTGACTCTCTGGGCTTGTCGGCGTACTTGGAACCGGGGTACCCAGACTTGCCTGCCTGCGGCCCACGTCGCGTTCCTGGTACGGCCCGATAGGGCCCAGCTGATCGACTAGCTGCTCAAGACCCTCGAGAGGGGGCCAACCCTCGCGAGGAGAATGACCAAGACTCCCTCAGGGAGAGGCCTCACCTAGGCTGCTCCAGAGGAGCGGCCAAGACCTCTCCCAAGGGTGGCCTCGGCTAGGCTGCTTCGGGAGGGCAGAGATATCAAGGCAAGGGCTTGTAACACCCCAGATGTAACTTTCCCAATTTGTTCTCCAACTCTTGCCGTTTCCGGCGTTAAGTTATATTTATTTCCTCGGGTTCGGGTTTTTGTCTCCGTGTGTTGTTTTCGTTGTCATGCATCTCATATCATGTCATCATGTGCATTGCATTTGCATACGTGTTCGTCTCTTACATTCGAGCATTTTCCCCGTTGTCCGTTTTGCATTCCGGTGCTTCGTTCTCCTCCGGTGGTCAGACCTAGCTTTCTTTCATGTGTGGGGATTAAAAACTTCCGGATTGGACCGAGACTTGACAAGCGGCCTTGGTTTACTACCCGTAGACCGCCTGTCAAGTTTCGTATCATTTGGACTTCGTTTGATACTCCAACGGTTAACCGAGGGACCGAAAAGGCCTCATGTGTGTTGCAGCCCAACACCCCTCCAATTTGGCCCAAAACCCACCTAACTCTGTTCCATCATCTAGAGTGTTCGATCACGATCGCGTGGCCGAAAACCGCACCTCATTTGGACTCTCCTAGCTCCTCCTATGCCTATAAATAGACCCCCTGATTTTCGGATCTCCTCCTACCTCTGAAACCCTAAAAATCCCCTCGCGCGCACCGGACATGTCCGTTTCTCGCCGGACGAACTCCGCCACCGCCCGTAGCCACTGAGGGGCTGCCACATCGCATCCCCGCGCCGCCTCCTCCGCCGGCCCGCCGCGGCCCATCGCGGACCCTCCCCGCCGCCACTCGGGCCCGCGTCGCGCTGCTGCCGCCTCCCGCCTACCCGCGCCAACAGCCGCCGCCGCCGCCGCGCCACGCTGCCGCCGCCTCCCGCCTGCCCGCGCCACCGCCGCGCCAAGCCGCCGCAGCCGCCAAGCCGCCTCCGTGCCGCGGTCCGCCTCGACGCCGGCCCGGCCCCGCGACGCCGACCGGCCCCAGTTCCGGCTACCGCGGGCCCCTGCGCCGCCGCCCCCGGCCACCGGCGACCTCGCCCTCACCGGCCACCATCCTCGTCCCCGCCGTGAACAGTGATCCGCGGCCACCTTGATTCCCGTGTGCGAGATCTAGATCCAAAAAACCCTAGGTCAAATTCGTCTAAGTCCCAGATATTTTCAGTCCAAGTGCTCATGTTCGTAACTTTGTAACTTTGCATCCCTAGCTCTGATTCATGCATATAGCATACCAAAATGTTCACCTCAGAGAGTACATCATTTCATTCCATTGCAGTATTTTCATTTGAGTTCATCTTGATGCCCGAAATGCTGTTAGAAGAGGGCTACTTGAGTTAATTATCAGATCTGCTACTCCGTTTAGCACTTTTGTCATTTTTGCCATGATTATGCATGATATGCCCGTGAGTTCTACATGTGTTTTGTTAAGAGTTTTGTCATCTTTACAGAGGTGCAACCCATGTATATTTGTGATGTGTGTGGTGACTTGTGCAAGCTTGCAAAGTGGTGCACTTGCTAATTCTGTTTTCAGGGACTGTTTATCTCATGATGCCATATGTTCATGTTGTTTCCTAGTGATCCGTGCCTCTTTTGAGGATGATGAGTAAGGATGTTTTGTTAATATTGTAGTGCTCTATCCATCCATGTCTTTGTTTGCAATTATGGAGCACCCTAGCTTGAGTCAATCGAGCTCTACTTTTGCTACTTTGTGAATCTGGGCAGATTGTCAACTTGTTTGCAATTTTGCCGATGATGTTGTAGTTGATCCGTGCATGCTATGTTATTGTTCTTGCCATGTCTAGTTTTCATTTTTGCCATGATTAATGTGTGCATGATATGCCCTGATGCTCTACATATGTTTTGTTAAGGGTTTTGCCATCTTTCCAGAGGTGCAACCCATGTATTTTTGTGATGTGTGTGGTGACTAGCACAAGCTTGCAAAGTGGTGCACTTGGTACTTCTGTTTTCAGGGACTTAGTAATTCCACCAAGTCCTTGATCTGTTTATCTCATGATGCCATATGTTCATGTTGTTTCCTAGTGATCGGTGCCTATTTTGAGGATGATCAGTAAGGATGTTTTGTTAATATTGTAGTGCTCTATCCATCCACTTCTTTGTTTGCAATTATGGAGCACCCTAGCTTGAGTCAATCGAGCTCTACTTTTGCTACTTTGTGAATCTGGGCAGATTGTCAACTTGTTTGCAATTTTGCCGATGATGTTGTAGTTGATCCGTGCATGCTATGCTATTGTTCTTGCCATGTCTAGCTTGCATCTTGTGCCTTCTTCATGGGTGTATGCTTGTCTTGCCATGACTTGCACCGTAGTGAGTGCATCGAGCTCGTAAACATGCCTACTTGAGTTATATTTCAGCATGTGTCAGTTTTCACTAAGTCTGAAAACTGATTATGTTGTTGCTATGTTCACGTGCTTGCAATTGTATTTTCTGTTCCCTTTTGGCTCAAGGTCACTAAGAGACTTTTTTTAAGCTCTTTGTGTAGCTCCATGCCATGCTTTACTTTTCCATGTTCAGGTCCTGTAGCATGTAGTTTTGTTGCTCCGAAGAGGGCTACCTGATCTGAAATTCCAGACAAGTGTTAATTTCACTAAGTCTGAGATCTGTTTGTCATATGCATTTTGCCATGCTTGTTTGAACCTGTTAATGGATGAATTGGCCGTAGCTCAGTGCTAGACTTTTGTTAAGAATCTTGTGTGCATCCCTGCCATGTATTTTGTTGTCATGTTTGGGTGCTGTAGCATGTTCATTTCGTTGCTTTTAGATGCCTACTTGCTGTAAATCGCAGACCGGTGTCATTTTTGATTCGCTTGCCATTTCCAAACCGTAACTCCGATTTCGGCGTTCTTTATATTGTTTTCAAGCGATTTCATCTCATCTTTCCAGTGGCACACTTGGATTTCCAGGTTAAGGCCAGGTTCATGCATTTCCTGTCATATCTTGCATTTTGCATCCCACATCGCATCCCGCATAGCATATCATCTTTGCATTGTGTTGTTTGAGTTTGCACGTGGTTGATTGTATCCTTGTTGCTTGTTTGTCTTGTTTGGGTAGAGCCAGGAGACGAGTTCGCTAACGAGGAGCCCATTGAGTTTGCTTTCGAGGATCCAGTCAACTCTGACAACTATGCAGGCAAGATGATCATACCCTCGAAATCACTACTATCTTTGCTATGCTAGTTTGCTCGCTCTTTTGCTATGCCATTGATTCGATGCCTACCACTTGCTTTCAAGCCTCCCAAATTGCCATGTCAAACCTCTAACCCTCCATTGTCCTAGCAAACCGTTGTTTGGCTATGTTACCGCTTTGCTCAGCCCCTCTTATAGCGTTGCTAGTTGCAGGTGAAGATTGGAGGCCGTTCCTTGTTGGAACATTTATTTACTTGTTGGGATATCATTATATTATCTTGTTATCTTAATGCATCTATATACTTGGTAAAGGGTGGAAGACTCGGCCTCTCGCCTAGTGTTTTGTTCCACTCTTGCCGCCCTAGTTTCCGTCATATCGGTGTTATGTTCCTGGATTTTTGCGTTCCTTATGCGGTTGGGTTATAATGGGAACCCCTTGATAGTTCGCCTTGATTAAAGCTTTTCCAGCAATGCCCAACCTTGGTTTTACCATTCGCCACCTAGCCTCTTTTTTCCTTGGGTTACTGGAGCCCGAGGGTCATCTTATTTTAACCCCCCCCCCCGGGGCCAGTGCTCCCTCTGAGTGTTGGTCCGAACCGGGCAGCCTGCGGGGCCACCTCGGGGAAACTTGAGGGTTGGTTTTACTCGTAGCTTGACCTATCTGAGTGTGCCCTGAGAACGAGATATGTGCAGCTCCTATTGGAATTTGTCGGCACATTCGGGCGGTGTTGCTGGTCTTGTTTTAACCTGTCGAAGTGTCTTGAGTTACCAAGATACCGAGTCTGATCAAAACGTCTTGGGAGGAGGTCTATTCCTTCGTCGACCGTGAGAGCTTGTCATGGGCTAAGTTGGGACTCCCCTGCAGGGATTTGAACTTTCGAAAGCCGTGCCCGCGGTTATGGGCAGATGGGAATTTGTTAATGTCCGGTTGTAGATAACTTGAACCTTAACTTAATTAATATGAATCAACTGAGTGTGTTACCGTGATGGCCTCTTCTCGGCAGAGTCCGGGAAGTGGACACGGTGTTGGAGTAATGTTTGCGCAGGTTGCTCTCTAGTTTCTCGCTCGTGCTTTGCCTCCTCTTCTCGCTCTCTTTTGCGAATAAGTTAGCCACCATACTTGCTAGTCACTTGCTGCAGGTCCACTAATATTTACCTTGCCATACCTATAAGCTTAAATAGTCTTGATCACGAGGGTGCGAGATTGCTAAGTCCCTGTGGCTCACAGATTACTATTACACCAGATGCAGGGCCTGATGATTCCGCTCCAGGAGACGCGTTTGAGCTCAAGTGGGGGTTCGACGAAGACTCTCAATGTTACTATGTTTCCTTTCCCGATGATTAGTAGTGGTGCCCAGTTGGGGGTGAACGGGACCATTGTCGCATGTTGGCTTCTCTTTTATTTTGGCGCCGTAGTCGGGCCATGAGTGTTTGGATGATGTAATGTTATTTATGTACTTGATTGACGTGGAGAGTGTAAGCCAACTATGTTATCTCCCCTTTATTATTATTTATATTACATGGGATGTTGTGAAGATTGCCTAACTTGCGACATATGCCATCAATGCGATTATGCCTCTAAGTCGTGCCTCGACACGTGGGAGCTAAAGTCGCATCGAGGGTGTTACAGGGCTGCCTCAAGAGGAGGCAGTGACGCAAGCCATGACGAACCTCGCCAGCGGGTGCCAGCGCGTGCCAGCGGGGACAGTTTCCATATTGGTGCAAAGGAGACCACGCAGGCGCAGGTTCCCGAGGAGCGAGGAAAAGGTTTCCCCTTTGGTGCAACAAGACCGAAGACCGCAAGGACAGCAGGAAGGATGTCATCGCCGAGCCCACCACCGCGTCATCGCCTGCCCTCTTTGCAAGCGAAGACCACCTTTTGTTGGGATAGGATCGTCCTTGTGTTCCCACTCAAATGGCTGTTGTGGGATTCCCTTCCCGCCTAAACATTTCAGGGGAAGAGGACCGTGGCTGCCTATATAAGTAGCTAGGGTTTCCACCATAGAGGGGGAGGATGGACAAAACCACCAAGACTTAGCATAGCAAAGGAGCAAGAACATCTGCTTCCTCAGCTCTCTTGGGCCTGCCTCCCAAGCACAAGACCCACTGTACGTGTTCATACTCGAGCCCTCGCGAGGCCAATCCACCAAAGCAGGATGTAGGGTTTTACACCGGAAGGTGGCCTGAACCTGGGTAAATCCTTGTGTGCATTGCTTATCTGTTTGTTTGCAATCCATTCCCACCACCGAGAGAAGAGCGAGGAGCTAGGTAGACGTGTAGTGGGAGAGATCTTCGTCATGCCCCTGGGTTCGAATCCTGAGTGTTTTGCGGAGCCCGAAATCCGACATTTGGTGCGCCCGGTAGGGGGCGTGTCAAAATCTCGCTTCTCCGACGACCTCGCTCCGCTCTTCTCCGTCGACCTCGCTTCACTGCCATGGTGGACACACGCCGAGCACGCGCCGCCCGCCGCGCCGCCAATGTCACTCAGACGGCGCCCGCGGGCAACGGCGCACCGCTCCACCCCAACTCGCCGGTCGTCAACGTGGCCACGGACCCGGTTGTCCACGAGCAGCAGGACTCGTCGCTGCCGCTGTCCGTGCGGCGCAAAGGCCACACGGCGACCCCGTCACCTTCGCCGGCCGCGGCGTCGTCTTCGCTGGTCCGCCGTGGGCCGGTCTACCAGCAACCTGTGCTACTAATGGCGCGAGAGCTCCTACGCTATCGTCCGGCGGACGACCTCTATGACGAGTGGCTCCACCGCATGACCGAACTCGTCAAACACCGCGGGAGGCACCTACACTGACTCACTCTTCTCGTCCTCCGTCGCTCATAGCGGGGCACGAGGATCATGGCACTCCGGCTCCACCTCCACCGCGCGGAACCGCCCAGGGGCTTAGGCGTGAGGCTCCACAGCGCGAGCAGCCCCGCAGGGCCCCCGCGTGCGACGAGGAGAGCTGCTAGGTGGTCCCGCACCCCCAAGCAGAAGCACGCGTGCTCCCCGCTCAGCAGCACCAGAACCGCGTCCCACAGGAGGTGGTGGCGCCCGCACCCCAAGATCCAGCACCACAGGCGCAGGGGGCGCCTGCAATCATGAGCGTGGCCGGATGCCGCGCCCTAGCTCCTGAGCTATGGCGCCTCGTGTGGCCCAGCAAGTTCGAGCCGGATTTGCCTCCGCGTTACGCCGGAACCGCCGACCCGGTGGAGTTCCTCCAACTCTACGAGCTCAGCATCGAGGCGGCGAACGGCACCGAGAAGGTCATGGCGAACTGGTTCCCCATGGCCCTCAAGGACGGGGCGCGCTCCTGGCACTTGAACCTTCCTCCTGGATCCATATCTTTTTGGGGGCAGCTTCGCGAGCGCTTCATCGCCAACTTCCAAGGTACCCGCGACCGAGCTCCGGCGGCCGCAGATCTGCGTCGCGTGAAGCAGCAGCCTGGGGAGACCCTGCAGAAGTACATCCAACGCTTCAACACCGTGCGCCTCAAGATCCCCAGGGTCTCTGATGAGGCCATCATCTCGGCGTTCTCCGACGGCGTCCGCGACATCAGGATGAAGGAGGAGCTCGCCATCCACGAGGACTTGTGCACGGCCCTCGAGATGTTCAATCTCGCGGCAAAGTGTGCCAGGGTAGAGGAAGGCCGTCTCTCCCTCCTGGAGCTGCCTGAGGCAGAAGCTGACAACAAGAAGACCAAGGCCAAGGAAGCAAAGTATAAGGGACCTGCCGTGCTGGCTGTGGAGCCAGAAGTGAAGCGCGGCTGCGGCTACAACGACTCTCCGAGAGACAACCGTCTGTACTGCGTCTTCCATAACGTCCATAGCCACAACATCAACGACTGCCAAGAGCTCAGGGCGATGTGCGGCGGGCGCGTAGGGCAGCGCCCTGAGCGCGACAATCGTGGCTACGGCTGCAGAGGTGGCCGTGGCGAAGGACACTGGGACGGCAGGAACTCGCGCCAAGGATGGCGTGATCAACCTCAAGAAGACCGCTGGCAGGAGCAGCCCCGTGACGCCCTCTGGCGTGAGCAGCCTCGTGAATGTCACCCTCAGGGCAAAGCGGGCATGCCTCCGCTGCCACCACCGCCAAGAAGGAACGACGACGACCGCCAGGGCGACGAAGCAGGGGGGCTTCCAGGTGCCACGAGGGGTTGCATGCATTCTGGGAGGAGCCCACGCCCCGGCTTCTCACCGCGTCTTCAAGCAGTTCGCCCGTGAGGTGAACGCGGCGCTCCCCAGGCCTGACGTCGCGCGCAACCTCGGGTGGGCCAAGCAGATCATCGCCTTCGACCCCAAGGACCAGCTCAAGTGCACCGCTGCGCCGGGTACTCTCCCGATGCTCTGCACCCTGACCATCAGCAACGTCTGCATGACCAAGACCCTCATCGACAGTGGGGCTGGGCTCAACGTCCTCTCTGTCCAGATCTTCGAGACTCTCCAAGTTCCCTACGATCAGCTGCACCCGACCAAGCCGTTTTATGGAGTCACAGATGGCTCCACTCTCCCGATGGGGCAGGTCCGCCTCCCCGTCACCTTCGGCAATCGCAACAACTACCACACCGAGCTCATCGACTTCGACGTCGCTGACATCAACCTCCCGTACAACTCCATCCTAGGGTATCCGGCCCTCTCCAAGTTCATGGCAGCGACTCATCACGGCTACAACGTCCTCAAGATGCCAGGAAGTGGCGGCGTCATCACGATCGCTTGCGACGAGAAGGAAGCGGTGTGTTCTCTGGAGCGCGCCTACCAGACCGCGGCGGTCGAGAGCTCCGACGCAGACGGAGCTGTCTTCGCCCTGATGACCACCCCCAAGAAGAAGAAAACACTGCCCGACCCTCAGATCTTGGGGGCTCCCAACGGCACCACCTCAGGAACCGCGCCTACTAACGAGGCGCCCTCCGCCCTCGCATAGGGAGGCGTGCCCGGCGCCCCTCTCAGGATGGGCTCCGGGGCTCTCCTCAGGGAGACCCCAGACCTGGTCGTGAGGGAGGTGCCCGGGCACCACTCGCGGGCACGTCTCGTCGTGCGTCGTCGTGAGCCCAGCGCGAGCCTCATAGCACTGGGGGCTCAGGACCCCGTAAACCAAGCTATCAAGGAACCCTACTCACCTAGTCAAGACCCAAGCAACCAGTTTCGCGTCTGCATCGACATCCCGAGCCTCAACAGGGTGGCCGCCCAGGGTCTCTTCCAGCCAATGGCAGTCGGCTAGAGGAGGGCCGTCCCTTTCGGTCTTTGCAACGCGGCCACCACATACCAGCACTTCGTACAACAGGCCATGGGGGCTCAGGAGGCTCAGCGGCAAGTGGTCCCGATGGAGCAGGACCAGGACCCCTGCGACCGCTGAGGGCCTCCGGAGCCCCTGGGCCTCGGGAGCTCGGCTCTCCTCAGGAGCAATCCGCGTGGCGCGCGTCTTCAGCTACCCCAACTTCTCTTCAGCGGCAAGTACCAGGTGATGTTTCAAGTATTCCGTCGAGGGCGCCCCTTGGGCTGCATCATCCTCGAGCTGCTGGGGGCTTACCCCCACAGCTGTCTCCTTTTTGCGCATGAATCAGAACTGGTTGCTTTCTTTTCGCATTATCTATATGGTTGGCACACTCACCGCCACTAAGGTCATAAGCCCTTGCGAGCCCACCCGTGACCGCCCCATGATTAAGGACTGGGACGGCGTCTGTGCTCGGGTCCGTCCCTGCAGCGTTGCGAAACCCAAGGGCTGAGCTCTGTCTCGCGAGCCATTCCCGTGACGTCACCTCCCATGGTCCTTGGTGCCTTGTTCTCACATGGGCTAATCGTTGATGGGTAAGTAGGGGCCCATGGCAGGTGCCTCGCTCACGCGGGAACCGCGCGCCGGTTGTTTATCTTTTGGACTATGGCATGAGAAGACTGGGCACGGCCTCTGTGCTCGGGTCCGTCCCTGCAGCGTCGATAAATCCAGCGGCTGAGCTCTATCTTACGGGCCGGTCCCACTAATGTCACCTCCTGGGGTCGTTGGTGCTGTGGCCTTCTCATGCAAAGCCCTCTGGAGACGCATTCGGCGCAGGTCTAGGCAAGACATCTCTTTTCACATTTTGCAGAAGAAGATTTAGGCACAACCCGCCTCAGGTGCAACACGCCTCAGGGTAGGGTCTCGTGAGTGATGCGTAAGCTCGCGAGAACTTCCTCAGAGTCTTTCAGCTCGTCCTGAGGAGGGCCCATATACACCCTGGTTGTCCTGCCGTGCAAGCCATGTGTCCGGACGGGCTGTACACGCCCGGGGGTCTCTCCCAGTGGGAGGCCCCCCTCCCACGATCCAGTGGAAGTGCTTAGCTCCGCGCTGGCAAGACCGAGGAGAGGTTATTCCCATGAACCAGTGGAAGCACCAAGCTCCGCGTTGGCTGATACGACCGAGGAGCGGTTATGCCCACACTCCGCGCAAGTGTGGTAGCTCTATGCTCCGCGCTAGTTATAAACAACTGAGGGCGGCCCCCAGTGGTCGCACCAACCTCAGGGAGCTTTTCAGCTCACGACGCTCATAGCTTCTCCTTGGAAGGGAATCGCGAGGGTGGCTAGGCACGGGGGCTATGCTTAGGCCACGCCTGGCAGACGCCACCCTACCAGGTGCCCTGACACCTGGCTTTCTCGCGCCCCCATCCTAGGCGAAGGCTTGTGAGCAAGGTATGGTGCTCGTTCTCCCTCATAAGAGCCATTCGTACATCAAGGGGGACCATTGGGCATCGCGACCCAGGGGCCTCACTAGTCACGTAGCCCCTCACTCCTTGGGCCCGGTGCCCAACGATGGTCGAGGTATGCGCGGGGCTGGGCCCTGCCGACGCAGAACGCAAACGGGTCGCTTGAGCGTTAAGGGGGACCCCTGGGCATTGCGACCCAGGGGCCTCACTAATCACATAGCCCCTCATTCCTTGAGCCTTCCCTAGTGACCCGAAGGGCTCAATGGCGGTCGAGGTATGCGCGGGGCTGGGCCCTGCTGACGCAGAGCACTTAAGCAAACATGAATGGAAGCAAGCACGGAGATCACAGAATTCAAAGCCTAGCTATTAGAATAAGTTCAAGTTTATCAAATTCAAACAAGTCTCACGCCTCCCTGAGGCACTCGCATTCTCATCAGCAGGAACAGATCAGGCGTCGCCGGCACCAGCTTCCGCGCCTTCATCTTCAGCAGCAGCCGGAAGGAACGCCTCCACCAGCTCCTCAACCTACTCCGCCACACGCTCAGCATCCGCGCCCTCCAGGATCGCGGCCAGCGGCTGGGATAGCGTGGCCAGGTCGAAGCTGGGGTCACGAAGGAAGCGGTGTCCGCACACCTGCGTTAAGGCAGAGGTAAGAAGCGATCGGCCCTCAGTATCAGCTAACTGACCGATTGCAGATGCCACGTCGCCCAGGACCTTCACGAGGGCGGCAAGGAGCCCGGTGGCGCCATCCTCCGGGGTGGCCAGCAGCTTCTCGAACCCCTCCCCGTAGGCGATCCGCAGCAGCCTACGAGCCTCGAGCTCGAAGGCGGCGAGGGCTTCACGGCCCACCGTCACCGCCTTCTCCGAGGCCGTGAGGGCGTCCTCCCTGGCCTTTAGCTCGTCCTCGCGCTTGGCTTGGTACGCCTTGGCTTCCTCGGCCTCTACCTTCAGCTTCTCCAGGCTCGTGCGGTCGGCGAGCTGCTCATCCCACAGCCGCGACATCTCGGCCTTCGCATCCCGAAGCTCCTTCTCCAACCTCTCGAGCTCTAGGGCGTGCTTCGCGCTCTTGTCATGGAGGGTCTTGAGTTCACCTTCCGCCACCTGACGACGCCTCTCGGAGGACGCTGCCTGGGCTTTCATGGTCTCCCGCGCCCGTGGAGCCGAGGCAGTCTCCTCCCGACCCTCGGCGATGACTGCTGAAAACCGACTCTAGGTGGCCTGCACGGACTCCTCCGCTTGCAGCCACCCTGAGACTAGGCTCAAGTAGAGTGCCCACCATGCTGGTCGCGAAGGGTCACTAAGATAAGTGTTCGACGCTCACACCCGCTCGCGTGCTCACGCCACCATTCCTCGTAGCTATGAATTCGTTAGAGCACGAAGGCCCCTCTCGCCAGCTCTCGCAATTGCCACCTACACGCCAAGGGGGACCTCCCGAGCTTCGCGGCTCGGGGGCTCTTACCGGACCCTGGGCCGCTCACCTCCTGGCATGATAGCTATGGCTGAAGCCTGCCTAGGGACTGGGTCTCGCAGGCGTAGGGAACTAAGCTACCGCAGAGACGGAAGACAGGGACGGTTTTGTTCTAACGAAGGATCTCATAAGGAACACAAGTTCACGGCGCTTGTCCGATAGCGAAAGAAAGTGGCGAACATTTACATGCCCTCAGGGGGCATCCATGGTTGCCTCGCAGGGACCAAACAAAAGAAAACCGCCTCTGGAGGAACGACGCCCAAGCTCCTTCAGCAGCGACGACGGACGGAGGACGCCACACCCCTCTGGCAGCGAGAGCGGCGGCTTGACGGCTCGTAGCTCTCGTCAGAGCTCGAGGCCGTCGCGGGAGAAGCAGAGCTACTGCCGGCGGAGTCGGGGCGGAGCCAGCGGCGAACACTTCTCCCCAGGCCCCGGCACCCAGGCAGCACCGGAAATGGTCGTCGGTAGGCCCCTCCTCTTCGCTGCACGCTCGTCGCCGGCCATCTTCCCCGAAGACCTTGAAGGACAGCGAGGTCAAGCCGTCCAGCTTGAAGTGGAGAATGTGCCTCCAGGTAGGGGCGCTTGCGCGGCGAACCATGCCCCAACCCCAAGTCATGTAGACCTGGCCGGAGGAAATCACCTCCATGTTGGCGTACGAGTGGGGGAGATGGCATCCATTATGCCGAAGCTGCATCGCCACTTGTCCACGGGCCGGAAGCACCTCCTTCAGAAATGGAGGGAGGAGGATCCAAGTGTGCGGAGGAGCCCCCGCCCACACAATGAAATCGCGGACGTCGTCCTCAGCATCCGGCAGCGGCGGGAGACGCGGCGTCACGCGCCTCGCCGGACAGTCACATGCGCCACTCCCGCTACAGCCGCCCGCGCCACGCACGACCGTTGTCGGGGTGGCCGTGTGAGGCGGAAGCCCCGGTGGCGCCCGCATGCACCACGTGCGGGCATCCGCCGACATCCAAAGCGCCCTCAGCGCATCGCGGCGCCTCTTCTTTGGCGGGAGTTGTTCGGGCTCCACCATCGGGCCCTTTCCCTTCTCAGCGAGGGGAACCTGCGAATCGGCGCCATTAGAAAACCCTCGCCGAAAGAAAAGGAACCAGGGTTTTGGCCTGTAACCGTCGAACAAGTGGGGGTACGCCGGCTCTGTCGCCCGCGCCAAGGAGTCGTCAAGTCTTGCAGTTACCAAGGCCGCGTGGGGAGTGGAGTCGCCACGTCCCATCCAACCGTCACGCGCCAGCCTGGCCCGCAGTCTTTGGGGCCCGCGGCGCTTCGTCCTCGACTAGGCTTTGCTTGTAAGCCAACTCCGCGCGCGCCTTGGGCCCGGGGGCTACTGTCAGTATACTGGGAACCGAAGTACCCAGACTTGCCTGCCTGCGGCCCATGTCGCGTTCCTGGTATGGCCTGATAGGGCCCAGCTGATCGACCAGCTACTCAAGTCCCTCAAGAGGGGGCCAACCCTCGCGAGGAGAACGACCAAGACTCCCTCAGGGAGCGGCCTCACCTAGGCTACTCCGGAGGAGCGACCAAGACCTCTCCCAAGGGTGGCCTTAGCTAGGATGCTTCGGGAGGGCGGAGATATCAAGGCAAGGGCTGCCTCAGGAGGAGGCAGTGACGCAAGCCATGACGAACCTCGCCAGCGGGTGCCAGCGCGTGCCAGCGGGGACAGTTTCCATATTGGTGCAAAGGAGACCATGCAGGCGCAGGTTCCCGAGGAGCGAGGCAAAGGTTTCCCCTTTGGTCAACAAGACCGAAGACCGCAAGGACAGCAGGAAGGATGTCATCGCCGAGCCCACCACCGCGTCATCGCCTGCCCTCTTTGCAAGCGAAGACCACCTTTTGTCAGGATAGGATTGTCCTTGTGTTCCCGCTCAAATGGCCGTTCTGGGATTCCCTTCCCGCCTAAACATTTCGGGGGATGAGGATCGTGGCCGCCTATATAAGTAGCTAGGGTTTCCACCAAAGAGGGGGAGGATGGACAAAACCACCAAGACTTAGCATAGCAAAGGAGCAAGAACATATGCTTCCTCACCTCTCTTGGGCCTGCCTCCCGAGCCCAAGACCCACTGTACTTGTTCATACTCGAGCCCTCGCGAGGCCAATCCACCAAAGCAGGAAGTAGGGTTTTACACCGCACGGTGGCCTGAACCTGGGTAAATCCTTGTGTGCATTGCTTATCTATTTGTTTGCAATCCATTCCCACCACCGAGAGAAGAGCGAGGCGCTAGGTAGATGTGTAGTGGGAGAGATCTTCGTCACGCCCCTGGGTTCGAATCTTGAGGGTTTTGCGGAGCCCGAAATCCGACAGGGCTGTTGAACTATGTGACTTAAGTCATCGACATCCGGAGGTTGGACATATGTACCTTGGAAGTTGTCGAGAAAGGCGTCTTCCAAGTCCTCCCAACTGCCAATTGAGTTTTCGGGCAAACTGTTCAACCAATGCCGAGCGGGTCCCTTGAGTTTTAGCGGGAGGTATTTGATGGCATGAAGAACATTGCCGCGGGCCATATGAATATGGAGAAGAAAATCCTCAATCCATACCATGGGGTTTGTTGTCCCATCATATGTTCGATGTTCACGGGTTTAAACCCTTCTGGGAATTCATGTTCCATTACTACATCAGTGAAGCAAAGGGGGTGTGCGGCGCCTTTATATCGGGCCAAGTCGCGATGTAGTACGGATGGAGTTCAATCCGGGCGTAGTAATGTTTGTCACACCCAGCCGGATGGCCATCGTCGCGCATCGGGGTACGCCCCCGTGATCCGTAGATCGATCTGGTCTGAACTGCTCTGTTTTCCAGGTCATGCCGCAGGTCATATGTGTACCTCTGAGTTGTTGTTTCTTTGTTTTTACGGCTAGGTAGTGCGGGCTTGTGTTCGGCTTGAGTTGCCGCTTTGTCCCGGCCACGTGGTGGTCGGTCAGCCGCATTACGTGCTGGTAGGATGGGCTCCAGCGCCTCGTCATCGAATTGTGGTAGCAATCTGCGCTTCGGGTAACTTTTGGTTGGGCGCTCGACGCCGTACTCCTTGGCTGCCAGGACATTAGTCCATCTGCAGATCTTGACCAGCTTGAAACTGCTGCTGCTTCTTTTTCAGGCTCCTTGCACTGGCTATTAGCTGGCGCTTAAAGCGCTCCTGCTCGAGAGGTTCCTCAGGCACGATAAAATCCTCATTGCCGAGGCTCACCTCATCCTCGGAGGGCGGTAGATAATTACTGTCCTCCGAGTCTTCGTTAACGGCCTATTCCTTGGGGCTGACTTGCCCATCCTCCCGTTCATCCTCTTCGGAAGTTGGCTCAACGGGGTCTTCGTTGTCTTCGGCGGCGTCTGGAGTATTATTATCTCCTGTGCCGGTATTACTGTTTTTTCCACGTCGTGGTTTAGAGCGGCGCCGCTGATGTTGGTGCTTTGGCTGTGTCTCAGGAGGTTTATCCTCGACTGGATCCTTCTCATTGTCGCTGTTGTTATCTTTGGGTGTATCCACCATGTATACGTCATACGAGGATGTGGTTGTCCAGCGCCCGGTAAACGGCGGGTTCTGGGCCTGATCCTCTCCGGCATCGTCGTCCATACCGTCGATGTCTACGGAGCCATAGTCGAGCATGTCAGTTAAGTCTTGGACAGTGGCTATGAAGTGGATGGTGGGTGGGAAGCGAAATTCTCCGTCATCAGCCTCCAGTTCAAACTGGATATAATTCGGTTGTGAGTCCCCCACTAAGGACAGGGTTTTTAATGAGTTCAGTACGTCACCTAAGGTGAGTGCCGGAAGATGTCCGCGGAGCTGAACTCGACGATCGGCGCCTGATCAAACTTGATAGGTGCGGATCCACATGGTTCGGAACCTGTAGCCGGAGATGGATCCGAGGTTCCGATGACACAGATCCCGTTCAAGGTTGGATTTGTGTGCAGCTCCAACGCCGCTGAGTCTGCGGCCTCCGTGGCGGGGCTAAGCTTCCCGTCCTTGGATGGCGCAATCTTCTCTGGATCCAAGGACAGAGCAGTTACAGGCGCTATCTCCTGAATATGGTCCGATGATAGATTTAGGTCATGTTCATCGTGGTGCCAGGGAGCGGCTGCCATGGGCTCGAATCCATCAAAGATCAAGTCTCCGCGGATATAGGCAACGTAATTCAAGCTTCCAAACCTGACCTGATGGCCAGGGGCGTAGCTGTCGACCTGCTCTAGATGGCCAAGCGAGTAGGCCCTCAGTGCGAAGCCGCCGAACGCGAAGATCTCTCTAGGGAGGAAGACCTGCCCCTTGACTGCATCATTGTAGACGATTGACGGAGCCATCAAACCTTTCGATGATGACACAGCGGAACTCTCAATGAAAGCACCAATGTCGGTGTCAAAACCGGCGGATCTCGGGTAGGGGGTCCCAAATTGTGCGTCTAAGGTTGATGGTAACAGGAGACGGGGGACACGATGTTTACCCAGGTCCGGGCCCTCTCTATGGAGGTAATACCCTACTTCCTGCTTGATTGATCTTGATGAATATGAGTATTACAAGAGTTGATCTACCACGAGATCGTAATGGCTAAAACCATAGAAGTCTAGCCTGTATGATTATGATTTCCTCTAAGGACTAAACCTCCGATTTATATAGACACCGGAGGGGCCTAGGGTTGTACAAAGTCGGTTACAGAGAAAGGAATCTTCACATCTTGGACACCAAGCTTGCCTTCCATGCAGAGGAGAGTCCCATCCGGACACGGGAGAGAGTCTTCGGTCTTCTATCTGCACGACCCATTAGTCTGGCCCACGTTCCGTTGTCCGGATGTCCGAGGACCCCTTAATCCAGGACTCCCTCACCTGCGTCGGTAACTTCATCAACACCATCACGACACCGTCGTGCCGATAGAACTCTCCCTCGACCTCAGCTAGATCAAGAGTTCGAGGGACGTCACCGAGCTGAACGTGTGCAGATCACGGAGGTGCCATGCGTTCGGTACTTGATCGGTTGGATCGCGAAGACGTTCGACTACACCAACCGCGTTACTAAACGCTTCCGCTTTTGGTCTACGAGGGTACATGGACACACTCTCCCGCTCATTGCTATGCATCACGTAGATGGATCTTGCGTGTTCGTAGGAAATTTTTTGAAATTATTGCGTTCCCCAACAGTGGCATCTGAGTCAGGTCCATGCGTAGATGTTATATGCACGAGTAGAACGCAAAGAGTTGTGGGCGATAATAGTCATACTGCTTACCACCATGTCATATTTTGATTCGGCGGTATTGTTGGATGAAGCGGCCCAGACAGACATTACATGACTATGTTCATGAGACTGGTTCTATGTCAGGGCCCCAATTCTAAGTCACACCGATCTGGCATGTAACACCTCATATCACTTTGCGGCCTCACGCATGGTATTCCCATGGGTGTCGCCTTACCTGGCCCGGGGCCGTTTGCACCTTTTGGCTCACGTATATGATAGTGTCGCTGGCCTCCATATGACAGAGAACCTGGGCCGACATGACTAGTCGTGAACCCAAGGTGGCACTAACTTACGGGGACAGGCATACATGAAACAACATTGAGCATGTCGGTCAGCAGCGTGTGAATCCGGGCTGTAGCAACTGGGCTAACAAGACTCCGGGAACCCGGGCTGTAGCAGGCTAGCAGGACTCCGGATGTCATCGCGTGACATTTCCCCGAAGGGACAAACACAGGAACGAAGTGTACCACATGTCGGCCAGTCTAAGTGTTCCGGAGCAGTAGTAATTGGGCTAGCAGGACTCCGGTAAACCGGGCTGTAGCAGACTACCATGGCCCAGTGGAAGCACCAGACTATATTTCCCCATAAGAGAGGCTACCAAGGATAGACAACTAGGTTGTCGGATCCCACACATACCAAGCATTTCAATCATACACGCAATATGCTCGATATGTGCAAATACAACATGGCATCACAACAAGACTCTACGAGTCAGAGTATTTATTCATTAGGCTCCAAGGAGCCAAGTATTACAAACATGGTCTCATGACCCAACATACAGAGCATACAAGCATCGAGCGGAAGCATAAACATGTCTGAGTACAGACAACTACAAATGAAAATGACTGAAAAGCCTAACTATCTACAAGACCCTCCCAAGGGTACAAGATCGTAGCTGAGGTAACAAGCTAAACGTCGAAGTCCACGCGGAACTACTAATGAGACTAAAGTCTCTCTACAAAACATAAAATAAGAAAACATGAGTACAAATGTACCCAACAAGACTTACATCAGAACTATCTACATATGCATCAGTATCAAAAATGGGGTGGTCGAGTTTGACTGCAGCAAGCCAGCTTTGACTTAGTGGCTATCCTAGACTATGACTGCAAGTAACTCTTTTGAGGTGGCGCACACGAGTCCACATATTGACCATATCAATACACCACTATGGATCCGCTCCCATCTACCTACGAGAAAACCATCCATAGCACTCACACTTATCTTGCGAGCTTTAGAGTATCCACTTCAAGTTATCTATGAACTGTACATGCAACCCAGAAGTCCTTTACCGCGGACACAGCTATTCGAATAGATCATATTAACCCTGCAGGGGTGTACTTCTTCGCACATGCTCTCGCCACTTACCGCCATGTACACGTCATGTATCTCGGCAACCTTCAAGCGGAGGCCTGGCAAGGGTGTCGGCCATGACCTGACTAACCACACAAGTCCCTAGTCCAGGTTTATCGCCTATTCAGGATCCATCCGAAGGGAGTCCGGCCGAGGTTTCCACTTACGGCCCCGAAAGTTATGTGCAGGGTTCCCGAGACACCAAACGGGCGACTCGGTACACCATGCCACATGCCTACCGCATCACAGCCCACCCCTCGGGTCAGCGCTGCGCACGGCCTCTAGCATACTACAAACACCAGAAACTACTTGCAACTCCTGGACAGAGGACAGGGGCGGTTAATAAGTCGAGAGAGTCAATTAAGGATCCCAATGTGTGGTAGTAGATGTTCATGGATCACAAACACAGAACTCAGTTCCCGAGGACGGCTTCAATGAGACAACCCACCATGTACTCCTACATGGCCTTTCACCAATACCTTTACCAAATCGTGTTCACACACTTAGCTCTCAACAACAGGACATGTTCACACACCTCTGATTCATCCCCGATGAATCAGACTTGACTCAACTCTAAGCAGTAGCAGGCATGACAAACAAACATGGATGAGTAGGCACATTAGGGCTCAAACAACTCCTACTCATGCTAGTGGGTTTCATCTATTAACTATGACAATGACAGGTCATGTAGAGGAAAGGGGTTCAACTACCGCAGCATGTAACAGTTGAATCATTGTTGTCCTAATGCAGTAAAAGAGAGCAGGAGCGAGAGAGTGGGATTGTATCAGAATGAACAAGGGGGTTTTGCTTGCCTGACAGAGTGGTAGAGGGGTACTGCCCTTCAGCTGGATACTCATGAATATCCTCGAAGGCAGAACCTACCACGAAGATCACACCGGTAACACAATCATTACATAGCAATATGCAACAATATGATGCATGCAATGACATGGCAAAATGAGTGTGTTTTGGCTAATGCAGCTTTGAAAAGGGTGGTTTGAGTTCATTTGAATCAAAGATTCAAATGCAAACCAAAAATATGAACTCATATAAGTGAATTATCTTGTTTCATCTAAACATCAAGGTTAGGTTGCTCTAACAATCATCAAACTAGTACAGATGGATAGATTGGATTTTTTTGATCAATTTTCATATATAAATCTTTGCATTTGGAGTTACAGATTAATTTCTTAGATTTTTTGAAGTTTAAAACATTTTTGGAATTTCCTGGAAAAAAATCCAGAAAATACTTTATTGCGTCAGCATTGCGTCACTGTGATGTCAGCGGTCAACGGAGACGGTCCAGGTCAAAGCTGACCAGTGGGACACATTGGTCGGTGTCACTGTTAGTTAATTAACTAATTAGGGTTAGTTTAACTACTAACCTAGGTTTGACTAACGGGCAGGGCCCACATGTGAGCGAGTCAGTGGGTTCACTAAGTTAAATTAAAAACTTAACCAAAATTAGCAGGGGCTAGGGCCCACTTGTCAGGGACTCAGGGAAGGTCAAACCCCTGGTCAGCGGGGTCAAACCTGCTGGCGACATGACGCCAGCGAGGCCAGACGCGGAGGGGAGCGTCGGAAACGCTGCTCCGGCCACGGTTCGATGCGCGGGTTGGCGCTATGGGTAGCTGAATGTGTGGCGCATCCCACGGTGGCCTTGGATGGAGCTGGGGTGGTCAGAAACGGCGACGGCAACGAGCCGGGCGCGAGCCGGGTGGCGATGAGCTTCGGCCTCGATGAGCATGACGGCTACGGTGTGTAAAAGGACACGGTGGTAGGGGAAAATGACCGGAGGCTCATAGCGCATCGATTGGAGTACTCGTCGGGCTCAAGGAAGGCCTGCAGACGACGGAGCAACAACGGCGATTGCTGGATCCCGCGGAAGAAGACGGCGGCGTTCAGGATGAAGCAGGGCTTCCCGACCCACGCGGCTCGGCGAGGAGGAGTAGGGAGATGGGGCAGTTCTTCTAGACATGGGTGGGGCAGTTGCTCTGGCCGTGGTGAACATCGTCGGTGGCGATGGTGGCGCTCAGGCACGAGGTACAGAGCGAGAGAGAGAGGAGGTGACGAGCACGGGGAGAGTGAGGGAGTGAGCCAGGGAGCTGCGTGGCGTCGCGAGGGAGGTCCAGGGCGAAGGGGGGCAGCCAGGCAGGGTGGAGGTGGCCGCACGGCGGTGCGCACGTGTTGGGCACGCGCCCATCCTCCTGGCAAGGAGGAAGACGACAGGAGGAGGCCAGTGGGCTGGGCCTGCAATAGTGCTGGGCCAGCTGGGCGCCAGGTAAGCGCTAGGTGAGCCCAGGTAGGAGTTTTTCCTTTTCTTCCCTTTTGTTTCTGTTTTCTTTTATTCTGTAACTTTAGGGCTTTATTAAAAATAGCTAGGCACTTTCGAAAATCATACAACTGACTATGGCAACTATTTGGACTATAACCAACAATAAACATTTCAGTTTATGATTATTTGGACATTTAAAATATTTATAGATTTTAATTATCCAAATTCAAATATATGTGAATTAACTCCAAAATCCTGAAATGTCCTAGAAATGTGTGCATCATTTTCGGGAGAAGTTTACCCATTCCAAAATTAATGAACTTTTCTAAAGGCCATTTTGGGTAGATGGAAAAGATTTAATGTGACCCTAGTTGTATTTCATTTAGTGCTAGGGTTTCAACATCCTCATTTCAAGATTAATTGAAATTGAAAATGATGCATGGATGCAGTGCCACTAATTACAAGAAGATTTCTAGGGCTGTGACAACTCACCCCCACTAAGTAAGAATCTCGTCCGGAGATTCAAGAAGTGAAGTAAGAAGACATAGGGGTCACAAATCTATCACAGTCTTCTCGATCCAACTGCCCTTCTCGAAGATACCGATACATTGCATCACACTGATCTTGACGTCTTTGTTTTTGAGATCTTCATTCAACACAATGATGACGGAAGGAAACTCTATAGGATTGATCTTCTCGAAGATCAAGCTATTCAAGATCAACTCGCGGAATGAGATGTTGAACATCTTGAGTTGAGACACAAGACACCCATCGAGAGGGATGGAAGAACAAACGACGAAGTTTGATTTGTTGGTCAACAATTACATGCTTAAGGAGATGGTGGATGGTGTCATGGTAGCGAGGAAATAATTGCCATGATTCTCTGGCAGGGCACCTTAGGAAAGGTGACTCCTAGAAATATTCCCTTAAGTGGCAAAAAGAATTACTTTTGATTCAGAGATCATTGAAACTCCTTATACCAGCCTAAGGAAAATCACAAACAATCGTTTGAAGGAGTTCGAAGAAATGGCATACTCAGATCGGAAAGGAACTATAGTTATATAACAACTCGGCAAACGGAGGACACATTCCAATTGGTACCAAGGATATAACCTAGTGCCTGAGCATGCTCTCAAGAACTTGAGCATTTCCATACTCATGAAGGTCTTACCAACATCCGTGTCGGGGATCCTGGCAACACATCATACTACCATGATGAGTAGTGATGGACAATGCAGATGCAAAGGAAGACAACACTTTCTCAGATTTCACCTTAGCGAGGCCAACGAAACGAAGTCCAGATGATCGACCGAGAGACATTTAGCACTCCGCTTCTAATGTTCTCCTTGATGTGGTAGTGTAACCCATTTATTGATATGGTTTGGTATCTAGGACATCAAGTAAAAGGTCGGACTTCGTGAACACAAGAATCCATAAGGAGTAACTTCTAGAACAGGTCATATGGAATCCTCATGGGGCAGCGGCCAACTTTTCAATTCAAGATACTACAATAATAAGTCTTCCAGCTGGGTGTGTTGGCCACGACATCCATTTTACCGGGTTACAAAGAGACCAATATTATAGTTCTTGGGAAACGGTCCAACCATTATATCTGCCTAACATTCAGATTTGGTTGGTCACAGGATACTTCAGACAACTTGTCTGGAAAAGAAAGTTTGCAACACAAATCGACGAGATGACGTTGAGAGATTCTCGAGAAATGAACTACGATAGCAAGCTCCAAAACATGAGCTGGTTCTGCTACACACATGTGAACACGCTGTCCAAGACAAGCATGACCACGTAGTGGTCTTATAATAAAATACTACCAAGTTCAGGTTGGAAATCACCATCGAGGATATCAAAGTCTTGTGCATTACCATGGATTAGCACTTAACTCCTTTCTTCGAACAAATCAATCAGTGGCTTAGTGTGCTAGGAACACATATGGAGTGGAGGTAATTAATCTACCAAACCATAGAATACCTCGCATGAATGCATGACTGACATGGGATGATTCCAAAGGAGGCAAAAACAAACATTCTCGAACTCACGGTGGCAACTTGCATCGATTGCACGTGAACTTAGAGGAAGTCACTACTTTCATCCAAACATATACTTCATGAACGGCGCATGAAGAAAATGCTTACACAAGTTTCCAACACTAGCTGGATGTTCAGCACAAATCATGGAGGAGACAAAATGCTGTTGATGGGCTCAACAGCAACTCATCGGAATTTCCATATCACTGGACTTACACCATTATGTGAACAATGTGATAGTATTGGTCAGGCCAAAAGATGTAATGGTGTATGCTCGAGGAATCAACCACGAGTAAGACAACATTACGAATATCGTTGGTTCTGACTTGATTTGACAATGGCCCACACTCAAATCAAGGTTTGGGCAAGACGATAGGTTCAACAACTCATCACGAGGACCAATTGATGAAGAAATCATCTTTCTGCAACGAACACACAAACACAAAGTTGATCGAAGAGTGCACCAGAAATAAGGACTAGGTAGCACAATCTATCTTAGAATGATGATTCAATAACCGGCACACTAAGAATGAAATTATTGTCCTTTAACTACCAAGCAACGGAGTTGCTAGCAGCATTGATTTCACACATCACAATTCGCTTGTCAGTATTCCGGATACGATAACACGGAAACCGAGGAATGAATGCTAATGGCGAGAGGTATCACTGCATCAAGAATTCATAAGGGTTGGTGCAATTCTCATGACATTCCTGACATCAAGAGGGCAATACTTCAGGGTAGAACAGAACAAAAGCTGGAGTGGCAATTTGATTTGCGAAATACAACTACTTTGACCCAATCCTAGATATGGATGGGGTACTGGATTTTGTTTCTCCTAGTCATTCTGAAATGGAATGGCTTGACGTACCACAAGAATGAGGTACCAATGAGCAAGAATGCATGACATGCTCTTGGCTATCAAATGATAGACGGAGGTCAGAATACAACTAAAGAGATCAACTCAAAGGAACATATAATTTTCTGAGTTGTGGACGCATAGATTAGTATGTCGAGCAAAGCTCAACATTTCTTTCGGATAATCCATGTAGAAAGGTAGAACTGGCAGATTCACAATGTAGAATAGAGAACTCATTAAGAGCACTCTGGTTGTGATCTTTTGGTTCAAAAGAACTCTTGCCAAGAATGGTTCGTGGTATTTGGAAGAATGATATACCACGGACCTCGAGGACTAACGCAAAGGTTACTAATATCCTCAAGGAACTAGAAAACACTAACAACATGAAGTAGGTAGGGTGAATCTCGGGTTCAAGAACCCAGGAATGGAATGCCTACTAACTAAGTGGCATCACAGGATGCTTTCGAGAATGATGGCCAGAATCACCACAGTGGGAACACAAAACATGGCTAGATTACTAGGTGATCCTCTAAGATACCTAGGGTCATAATAATAGCTTCAACATATATGTCGAGGCAATAGAGTACCTCAACTCACCGATTAGTGTGGTTAAACTGGCCTAACAAACATCGGAAACAGGGATGACAGATTTGCAAATGCATCAGACTGTTTAGAAACCTGGAATGACTCGGATAGCATAATGGCTGTAAATGCTCAGAAAAAGATTTGGGACATTCACAAGAATTTGCATAGCCACTCAACAACATCATATCAAGGTTCTGGTTCAACTGACAACATACTAAAAGTAGTAGAGACTGAACTGAGGCCTGGAACCAACAATCCTAGGATTCTACGGATTAGTAACACGTGAACCTGATAGAGAGAACAGAGCCTAGTCCCTAACCCACTTAGAAAGAGAAGAGAATGACTCAGATCAGAGGTCATAAGGTAAAGGAGTAAAAAGAGCCTTAAGTTCCCTTCCACAATCAATTCCCTTATATAACTAAAGCATTTCTAGACTCAACTTCGACCAGTTTGGCTTCGTAAACCTACAGGCAGTCAGGCTCTGATACCAAAGTTGTCATGACGCCGATTCTAAGTCACACCAATCTAGCATGTAACACCTCATATCACTTTGCGGCCTCATGCACGGTATTTCCACGGGTGTCACCTTACCTGGCCCGGGACCGTTTGCGCCTTTTGGCTCATGTATATGATAGTGTCGCTAGCATCCATATGACAGAGAACCTGGGCCGACATGACTAGTCGTGAACCCAAGGTGGCACTAACTTACGGGGACAGGCATACATGAAACAACATCGAGCATGTCGGTCAGCAGCGTGTGAATCCAGGCTGTAGCAACTGGGCTAACAGGACTCCGGGAACCCAGGCTGTAGCAGGCTAGCAGGACTCCGGATGTCATCGCGTGACATTTCTCGAAGGGACAGACACAGGAACGAAGTGTATCACATGTCGGCCAGTCTAAGTGTTCCGGAGCAGTAGTAACTAGGCTAGCAGGACTCCAGTAAACCGGGCTGTAGCAGACTACCATGGCTCAGTGGAAGCACCATACTACAGTTCCCCATAAGAGAGGCTACCAAGAATAGACAACTAGGTTGTCAGATCCCACACATACCAAGCATTTCAATCATACACACAAGATGCTCGATATGTGCAAATACAACATGGCATCACAACAAGACTCTACGACTCAGAGTATTTATTCATTAGGCTCCGAGGAGCCAAGTATTACAAACATGGTCTCATGACCCAACATACAGAGCATACAAGCATCGAGCGGAAGCATAAACATGTCTGAGTACAGACAACTACAAATGAAAAAGGCTGAAAAGCCTGACTATCTACAAGACCCTCCCAAGGGTACAAGATCGTAGCTAAGGTAATAGTTGAATCATTGTTATCCTAATGCAGTAGAAGAGAGCAGGAGCGAGAGAGTGGGATTGTATCAGAATGAACAAGGGGGTTTTTCTTGCCTGACAGAGTGGTAGAGGGGTACTGCCCTTCAGCTGGATACTCGTGAATATCCTCGAAGGCAGAACCTACCACAAAGATCACATCGGTAACACAATCATTACATGGCAATATGCAACAATATGATGCATGCAATGACATGGCAAAATGAGTGTATTTTGGCTAATGTAGCTTTGAAAAGGGTGGTTTGAGTTCATTTGAATCAAAGATTCAAATGCAAACCCAAAATTTGAACTCATATAAGTGAATTATCTTGTTTCATCTAAACATCAAGGTTACGTTGCTCTAACATTCATGAGACTAGTATAGATGGATAGATTGGATTTTTCTGATCAATTTTCATATATAAATCTTTGCATTTGGAATTACGAATTAATTTCTATGATTTTTGAAGTTTATAACATTTTTTGGAATTTCCTGAATAAACATAAATCCAAAAAATACTTTATTGCGTCAGCATTGCATCACTATGATGTCTGCGGTCAACGGAGATGGTCCAGGTCAAAGCTGACCAGTGGGACCCACTGGTCAGTGTCACTGTTAGTTAATTAACTAATTAGGGTTAGTTTAACTACTAGCCTAGGTTTGACTAACGGGCAGGGCCCACGGGTGAGCGAGTTAGTGGGTTGACTAAGTTAAATTAAAAACTTAACCAAAATTAGCAAGGGCTAGGGAGCACTTGTCAGGAACTCAGGGGAGGTCAAACCCCTGGTCAGTGGGGTCAAACCTGCCGGCGACACGATGCCAGCGAGGCCAGACGCGGCGGGGAGCGTCGGAAATGCTGCTCCAGCCACGGTTCGATGCGCGGGTTGGCGCTATGGGTAGCTGACGGTGTGGCGCGTCCAACGGTGGCCTTGGACGGAGCTGGGGTGGTCGGAAACGGCGACAGCGACGAGCCGGGCGGCGATGAGCTTCAGCCTCAATGAGCACGACGGCTACGGTGTGCATAAGGATGCAGTGGTAGGGGGAAAATGACCGGAGGCTCACAGCGCGTCGATTGAAGTACTCGTCGGGCTCGGGGAAGGCCTGCAGACGATGGAGCGACGACGGCGATCGTCGGATCCCGCGGAAGAAGACGGCGGCGTTCAGGATGAAGCAGGGCTTCCCGACCCGCGCGGCTCGGCGAGGAGGAGTAGGGCGACGGGGCGGTTGTTCTAGACACGACGGAGAGGTGGGGCAGTGGCTCTAGCCACGGCGAACGTCATCGGTGGCGATGGTGGCGCTTAGGCACGAGGTGCAGAGCGAGAGAGAGGAGGTGACGAGCACAGGGAGAGTGAGGGAGTGAGCCAGGGAGCTGCGTGGCATCGCGAGGGAGGTCCAGGGCGAAGGGGGTCAGCCAGGCAGGGTGGAGGTGGCCACACGGCGGTGCGCACGTGTTGGGCACGCGCCCGTCCTCCTGGCAAGGAGGAAGACCATAGGAGGAGGCCAGTGGGCTGGGCTTGCAACAGTGCTAGGCCAGCTGGGCGCCAGGTAAGCGCTAGGTGAGCCCAGGTAGGAGTTTTTCCTTTTCTTCCCTTTTGTTTCTGTTTTCTTTTATTCTGTAACTTTGGGGCTTTATTACAAATAGCTAGGTACTTTCAAAAATCATACAACTGACTATGGCAACTGTTTGGAATATAACCAACAGTAAACATTTCAGTTTATGATTATTTGGACATTGAAAATATGTATAGATTTTAATTGTCCACATTCAAATATATATGAATTAACTCCAAAATCCTGAAATGTCCTAGAAATGTGTGCATCATTTTTGGGAGAAGTTTACCCATTCCAAAATTGATGAACTTTTCTAAAGCCCATTTTGGGTAGATGGAAAAGATTTAATTTGACCCTAGTTGTATTTCATTTAGTTCTAGGGTTTCAACATACCCATTTCAAGATTAATTGAAATTGAAAATGATGCATGGATGCAATGCCACTAATTACAAGAAGATTTCTAGGGCTGTGACATGCTACCGCCGTGGTTCGCACACAGGTGGCTAGTGGGTGTCTGTTTCTCCAACTTTAGTTGAATCGAGTGTGACTACGCCCGATCCTTGTTGAAGGTTAAAACAGCACACTTGACAAAAAATCGTTGTGGTTTTGATGCGTAGGTAAGAACGGTTCTTGCTAAGCCCGTAGCAGCCACATAAAACTTGCAACAACAAAGTAGAGGACATCTAACTTGTTTTTGCAGGGCATGTTGTCATGTGATATGGTCAAGACGTGATGATATATAAATTCTTGTATGAGATGATCATGTTTTGTAAAAGTTATCGGCAACTAGCAGGAGCCTTATGGTTGTTGCTTTATTGTATGAGATGCAATCTCCATGTAATTTCTTTACTTTATCACTAAGCGGTAGCGATAGTCGCAGAAGCAATAGTTGGCGAGACGACAACGATGCTTCGATGGAGATCAAGGTGTCAAGTCGGTGACGATGGTGTTCATGACAGTGCTTTGGAGATAGAGATCAAAGGCACAAGATGATGATGGCCATATCATATCACATATATTGATTGCATGTGATGTTTATCCTTTATGCATCTTATTTTGCATAGTACGACGGTAGCATTATAAGATGATCTCTCACTAAAGTTCAAGGTATAAGTGTTCTCCCTGAGTATGCACCATTGCTACAGTTCGTCGTGCCGAGACACCACGTGATGATCGGGTGTGATAAGCCCTACGTTTAGATACAACGGGTGCAAGCCAGTTTTGCACACGCAAAATACTCGGGTTAAACTTGACGAGCCTAGCATATGCAGATATGGCCTCAGAACACTGAGACCGAAAGGTTGAGCATGAATCATATAGTAGATATGATAAACATACTGATGCTCACCATTGAAAACTACTCCATCTCACGTGATGATCGGACATGGCTTAGTTGATTTGGATCACATGATCACTTAGATGATTAGAGGGATGTCTATCTAAGTGGGATTTCTTAAGTAATATGATTAATTGAACTTTAATTTATCATGAACTTAGTCCTGATAGTATTTGCATATCTATGTTGTAGATCAATAGCTCGCGTTATAGCTCCCCTATATTTTTGATATGTTCCTAGAGAAAAATAAGTTGAAAGATGATAGTAGCAATGATAAGGACTTGGTCCGTGATCTGAGGATTATCCTCATTGTTGCACAGAAGAATTATGTCCTTGATGCACCGCTAGGTGACAGACCTATTGCAGGAGCATATGCAGACGTTATGAACGTTTGACAATGCTCGGTATGATGACTACTTGATAGTTTAGTGCACCATGCTTTACGGCTTAGAATCGGGAATTCAAAAACATTTGAAACACCATGGAGCATATAAAATGTTCCAAGAGCTGAAATTGGTATTTCAGACTCATGTCGTGTTAAGAGGTATGAGACCTCTGATAGTACTTTGCCTACAAGATGGAGGAGAATAGATCAACCAGTGAGCATATGCTCAGATTGTCTGGGTACTACAATTGCTTGAATCAAGTGGGAGTTAATCTTCCATATAAGATAGTAATTGACAAAGTTCTCTAGTCACTATCACCAAGTTACTAGAACTTCGTGATGAACTATAATATGCAAGGGATGACGAAAGTAATTCCCGAGCTCATTGCAATGCTGAAATCGGCGAAGGTGGAAATCAAGAAAGAGCATCAAGTGTTGATGGTTAACAAGACCACTAGTTTCAAGAAAAGGGCAAAGGGATAGAAAGGAAACATCAAGAAGAATGACAAGCAATTTGTCACTCCCTTGAAGAAACCCAAATCTAGTCTCAAGCCTGAAACTAAGTGCTTCTACTGCAAAGGAAATGGTCATTGGAAGTGGAACTGCCTTAGATACTTGGCGGATAAGAAGGATGGCAAAGTGAACAAAAGTATATTTGATATACATGATATTGATGTGTACTTTACTAGTGTTTATAGCAACCTGTCACACCCTAGCTAGTCATGCATTAGAGTGTTGCATCATGTTTATTCTTTCATCAGAAACTTGAAATGGGGATGACAGAACCCCCAGTCCCCTCTGAAACCAATTAGGGTTACTAAAATAATTTTTCAATGAACCTGAAATGCCCTTCTAAAATGTCCATCATTTTAGCCTTGGTTCAGAACCTCTGACAAAAGTGGTGCACATTTTTCTAGGCCATCATAGGGTCTTTGAATTAAATCATAGATATTTGAATTTGGGCATTTGAAATAATATAAAATATTTAAATGCTCAAATATCTCCAAACTGAAATGTTTCATGTTGGAAATATTCCAACTATGGACCAGGAGTAGTTTGGTGATTTTTGGAGTTGCCTAGGTATTTTATTTAACTCAACAAAGTTGCAGAATTATTAAATAAAACAGAAAATAGAAAAAAAGGGAAAACCCTACCTGGCGCCACCGCAGCCCACTAGCCAGCCCACCTGCCGGCCCAGCCCAGCACCGCTCCAGCGAGCTGCTTCGGCCAGGCAGGCAGGCAGGTGCCCGACGGCGACCGCGGCGTGCGCCACGCACCTGCTCGCCGCCTCGCCGCTCCCCTCGCCAGGTGACGACGTGGATCGTCCTCCCTCTCTCCCCCGAACCCCCAGACACCCCCTCTCCTCTCCAGCTCCTCCCCCTCGCTCGCCCCAGCCATGGCCGACGCCACCATCGCCGCACCACCGTCGTAGCCGTGCTCCCCGTCGTCTCCACGCCGTCTCACCGTGTCCAGGAGCTTCGCCGCTGTCCACTTCATCGAGCAGCCGAGCCCCGAGCGCTCGCAACGCCCGAGACCACCGCACCGACCTCGCCCGAGCTCACCGTCGCCGGAGATCCCCTTCAACGCCGACGTCGCTCCGGTCCATCTCCGACCGCACCAAGGACTCCGTCGCACTCACTGTGAGCTTAGCCATCTTCCCCTCCCTTCCGTTCTTGCTCCCGAGCCGTGTAGCAACCTCCCGGAGCTCAACCGCACCCACCGCCGTGGACCTCGTCGCCGACGTGCTCCCGGTCATCCTCCGGCCACAAGATGGTGTCCATCTTGCTCACCGCGTTCCACAGCACCTAGCTAGCCACTCCACGAGCCTCACCGAACCCTCTAGCACCAAGTTCACCTCCGACCGAACCTCGGTGGCCGCCAAAGTCGTCGCCGGCGTCGACTCCGGCCACCCCGACCCCAACGGACTCCGCCAAGAGCCGCGGGTCGTCCTCAGCTTCACTCCGGTGGTCGCCGCGTTCCATTTGGTGGCCGAAACGACCAAAACCACTATCGCCGCCGCACTGTTGGTCGCCGCCGGCCAGAACTCCGGCGAGCTGACGTGGCCTAGTTAATTAACCACTAATCCACCACCTACTGACGCTGACAAGTGGGCCCCAGGGGTTAGTCAAAGCTAACCAGCCCGGGGTCAACGCGGGATTAGCCCCTGGTCACTGACGTGTGGACCCCACACGTCAGGTTTGACCCGAGCCAGCCCTGTTGACCTGCTGATGTCACTGTGATGTCAGGCTGACGCAGTAAATGATATTCTGGATTTAATTTAAATCAGGAAATTCCAGAATATTATTTAAACTTCAAAAATTCATAACTTTTATTCTGTAACTCCAAATTGGACAAATAATATATGAAAAATGATCAGAAAAATCCAATCTATCCATCTGTACTATTTTCATGCATGATCAAACAAGTTAACTTGATGTTTCAATCAGAACAAGAAAAGGCACTTTAAAAGGCCATATTTGAATTTGGAATTTGAATCTTTGATTCAAATTTGCTCAAACACATCTGGTTTTAGTTGCATTAGCCCAACACACTCATATTGCCATGTTTCATGCATGCATCATATTGTTGCACATTGTTTGGTAATGCCTGTGTATCGTTATCCTTTGCGACAGGATCTGTTCCCGAGGAGTACCGTGATTACCCTAACGAGGAATCGTATCCGTGCAACGAACCATCAGGCAAGCAACCAACCATTTGATCATATCGATACAATCCCATGTTCTCGCTCCTGCTCTCTTTTACTGCATTAAGACAACGCGATTCAAACTGCTGTGTGCTACGGTAGTTGAACCCATTTCCTCTGCATGACCTGTCATTGCCACAGTAACTAGATGAAACCCACTAGCATGTGTAGGAGTTGATTGAGCCATATGTATGTGTTGTTCCTACCTTGCTATGCCTGCTATGCTTAGAGTCGTGTCAGGTCTGGTTCATCTGGGTGATGGGCTAGAGTGAAATGATTATGTCGGTAATGAGAGTGGTGTGGTGAACACGATTTGGTAAAGGTATCGATGAGAGGCCATGTAGGAGTACATGGTGGGTTGTTTCATTGAAGCCGACCTTAAGCACTGAGATCTGTATGTGTGATTTAAGAATCAGCTACTACCATGCATTGGGCCCGAAACCAATGGACCCTCTCGACTTCTTATTCACCCTAGTTCTCCGTCCAGGAGTTGCAAGTAGTTTCTGGTGTTTGTAGCCTACTGGAGGCCGTGGACAGCGCTGACCGTAGGGGTGGGCTGTGATGCGGTAGGTACGTGGCCGGGTGTACCGAATACCCGTTAGGTATCTCGGGAACCCTGTTCACATCGTTCGGGGCCGTATGGGAAACCTCGGCCGGACTCCCTGCGGATGGAACCTGAATAGGCGATAAACCTGGACTGGAAGCTTAGGTGATTAGGTAGGTCGTGGCCGACACCCACGTTGGGCTTCCGCTTGAAGGTTGCCGAGTACATGTCGTGTAAACGACGATAAGTGGTGAGAGCGTGTATGAAGAAGTACACCCCTGCAGGGTTAACATGATCTATTCGAATAGCCGCGTCCGCGGTAAAGGACTACTTGGTTGCCTATACAGTTCATAGACAAGTAAATGGAAACTATTAAAAGCCTCAAGATAAGTGTGAGTGCCGAGGATGGCTCTTCCGTAGGAAGACGGAGGTGGATCCTCGGTAGTGTATTGAAGTGGTGAGTAGTGGACTCGTGTGCGCAAAACATTTCAAGTTGGTGTATCGTAGGATAGTCTAGCCAAGAGTCAAAGCTGGCTTGCTGCAATAACTCCACCAACCCTTCTTGATACTATGCATGTATGTAGGATCTGATGTAAGTCTTGCTGAGTACCTTTGTACTCATGTTGCTATAATCTACATTTTTACAGAAGACGCTGCAACCCCTTCTGATGGGTTCTATGTAGACGTTGACATCAACGAGTAGGCTAAAGACCCAGGTGGTGACCCTGAGCTTGTGATGGACCACGTAGTATAGTTAGGCTTCCAAGCCTCTTTTATTTACTAGTTGTCTGTACCCAGACAAAGTACTTCCGCTGTTGGCTTGTATGACTGTATGACTTGTATGTTGGGTCGTGAGACCCGTACCTTTGTGTGTATGTTATGTATGGCTCTCTGAGCCCTAAATAAAGTACTTGTGTCGTAGAGTCATGTTGTGATGCTTCGTTGTATTTGCACATATCGAGCATATTGTGTGTATGATTGAAATGCTTGGTATGTGTGGGATCTGACTATCTAGTTGTTTATCTTTAGTAGCCTCTCTTACCGGGAAATGTCTCCTAGTGTTACCGCTGAGCCATGGTAGCTTGCTACTGCTCTGGAACACTTAGGCTGGCCGGCATGTGTCCTTCTTCGTTCCTGTGTCTGTCCCTTCGGGGAAATGTCACGCTTTGAGTACCGGAGTCCTGTTAGCCCGCTACAGCCCGGTTTACCGGAGTCCTGCTAGCCCAGTGCTACAGCCCGGGCCCACTTGCTGATGACCGACACGTTCGAAGCTGGGTCATGGATGCCTGTCCCTGTAAGTCTGTGCCACTTTGGGTTTACGACTAGTCATGTCAGCCCGGGCTCTTTATCATATGGATGCTAGCGACACTATCATATACGTGAGCCAAAAGGCGCAAACGGTCCCGGGCAAAGGTAAGGCGACACCCGTGGGAATACCGTGCGTGAGGCCGCAAAGTGATATGAAGTGTTACCGGCTAGATCGATGTGACATCGAGTCGGGGTCCTGACAGCGTTGGCATCAGAGCCGGACTGCCTGTAGGTTCTCCAAGCCAAACTGGTCGATGTTGAGTCTAGAAATTCTTTAGTTATATGTAGGGGAATTGTTTGTGGGTTGGAACGTAAGGCTCTTTTTACTCCTTATATCTTATGAGATTCTGATCTGAGTCAGTCCATTCTTCCACCGGGGGTTAAGGAATTAGGATCTGTTCTCTCTATCAGGATCACGTGTTACTGATCGGTAGTACCTTATAAGTTTGATGGTTACAAGCCTAGTCCAGTTCTACTACCACATTATGTTGTAAGAATGGTTTCAAGACTTGATATGATGATGTTGAGTGTGTACGAAATCCTTTGTCAAATGTCTCAATATCCTTTTTGAGCATTTACAGCTGTTATGCTGCCGAAATTTTGCTAGAAATTCTAATGCCTTTGCATTATAATTGTGCTTTCAGATGGCCACTCGCGACCTCAATCAAGTGGTTCGCCTGACTCGATGCCTAGATGTACCCGGCCATACTGCTAAGTTGGTCAGGGTAATGACTGAGGCTGGATACCACTGGTATCCTGAGTACACGGTCGAAGAGCAATTCCGAGATTTTAATCAAAGCCAGTATCTCTGCACTGTCAGGATATTTCCTTCTTATCCTGGATCCACTGAGCCTCTTCACTGCTCCTATGGACTCGGGGTTACTATCGAGATGGCTGTGCAGGATGCCGCCTACTCTATGATGACCATTATGCGAGTCAGATCTGGGTTATTTCGGGACTCTGACTTCCGGTATATGCCAGGATCACTTCCGGGAGCACAATGATATTTTCAGGCTATATATGCTGACTCCACTCAGGAGGATTCACGGACTCGCACCACTGCTGAGATGCTCGAGGATAAGGACCGTGAAAATCGGGCCTTAAGGTTAGAGCTCTTCAATACCCGTGCTGACCACTGGGCCACTTTGACTCGGTTCGCACCGGCAGTGCAAGCTGGATATTCAGACATGCGTGATCTCTATCCTGTGAGATCTGCTCTGCCAGACGTGATGGTTTGGCGTGATGTAGGAGGCATCACCCCACCTCGCGGTCCCCGCAGGCCACCGTTTGCTGGTCCAAGACCTCATCCTAGCCCCTATGGTCCACAAGCTCCGCGAGACCGTCTGTTTCCGGATGATCATGTTGAACTTCCGGGCTATGGAGGTGACTTCTACGAGGACTACTACGGATCGGTCTGAGTTAGTAGTAGTATCACTAGTTCGCACTAGCTGTGTCGTCTGTCGTCCCGCGTGACTCGTGGGATATGACCTAGTTTGTACTCTTCCGGAGTTGTAGAAAAATAATGTATAGGAGTTTGGAATGCCTCCGATGAGATGTAATCCCTTTTCACCGTAATAGTACTTTGTTTGGTCTTGTACTAAACCTTGTATGGTGTGTATGACGATGGAATAAAGAAGCAGTTTCTGTATCTACCATGTCATACGGATGATCATCTTGCATTCCGAGTTATTCCTTGCATTATGTATCCTATGTCGGAATTTTATCATTCTGACTAAATCATTGGCTTGTTTACCTAGGATGGTCAACACGCGCGCCAACCCTGCTTCTCAAGAGCAGGCCGAAGGCAGTGAAGCCAGAAATGAAAATCTGCCTCATCCTCCTTCACTAGCCGAGGTGATGATGGAAGCTGGGAGAAACAAGCGGGAGACAAACCGTTTGTTGGAGCGTATTGAACAGAATACAGCACACCATCAGAGGGCTAACGTGGTGTCACTCAGTGATTTTATTAAATTGCATCCACCCACGTTCCACCACTCCGTCGAGCCTCTCGACGCCGATGACTGGCTTCGCAGTATCTCTCACAAGCTGCGTTCCGCGCTGGTAGCTGAGGCTGACAAGGTCACCTTTGCTGCATATCACCTTGAAGGCCCCGCCAGTCTATGGTGGGAGAATTATGGAGCTATGCGCCCAGCGGGCCATGTCACAACTTGGGCTGAATTCAGTGAGGCTTTCCGTGAACATCACATTCCGGAGGGTCTCATGGACCGTAAGCGTGAAGAATTTTGCAATTTCACCCAAGGCCGACTTTCTGTGGATGTCTATAGCAGGGAGTTTGGTAATCTTGCACGATATGCAACCGAGGAAGTCTCTACTGACGCCAAGAAGCAAGCAAGGTTCCGTAAGGGCCTTAGTCCTGAGCTTCGTCGCGACCTCCGTCTACATGAGTGCACATCTTTTTCGAAACTTGTCAACAAAGCCATCAGTGCTGAAACTGGTCAGACTGATTATGACGCAACACGCAAGCATGGACGTGATATGGGTTCCTCATCCGGTGCTGGTCCTCAGAAGCGCCGCGTGTGGGTACCCAATACCGCCCTGCCACCCAGGTTCACACCGAGGCCATCTTTTCAGGCGCCTCGCCCTGTTCAACAGTCTGCACCAGCCAAGCCCTATGGGGGTCCATCCAATAATGCTCCTCCACGTACCAGTTCCGTGACTTGTTTCAAGTGTGGGGAATCTGGTCATTATATGCGTGAGTGTCCCCAGACCAACCCCAATCAATCTGCTAAAGCTGTTGGCCGTGGCAAGCCGACAGGGAAGGTGTTCCATGCCAAACCGGTCACCGCTTCACGTGGCCATGTCAACTGTGTCTCTGCCGAAGAAGCTCAAGAGGATCCCAACGTCGTTCTCGGTACGCTTCTTGTTAATTGCCACCCGGCATCTGTTCTTTTCGATACAGGAGCCTCTCATTCCTTTATATCTGAAAATTATGCTCGTTTGCATAACATTGCATTCTGTGATCTGCCGTCCACTATGGAAATCTCTACCCCTGGGTCTAGATGGCAGACCTCTAGGGTAAGTTATGGAAATGAAATCCAAGTCGACAGACTTGTTTTTCTCGCATCTTTGATAGCCCTTAAATCTTCAGACATTAATATCATTTTGGGTATGGACTGGATGTCAGCTCATCATGCCAAAATCGATTGCTTCTCTAGGACTGTTCAACTCACCCATCCTTCGGGAAAGATAGTCAACGTCTTGACCCGAATAGCCAAGCGGCAGTTATATTCTCTTAACGCCAGCCCTTTACCAGACCTTGAGGACGTTCCGGTAGTTCGTGATTTTCCGGATGTCTTTCCAGAGGAATTGCCAGGTGTTCCACCTGACAGGGATGTTGAGTTCGTAATAGACCTCATTCCAGGAACCGTTCCGATTGCTAGAAGACCTTATAAGATGGCACCCCTAGAACTAGCCGAGCTTAAGAAGCAACTCGATGAATCCTTGAAAAAGGGTTTCATCCGCCCTAGTTCATCTCCGTGGGCTTGCCCCGTCCTATTCGTCAAGAAGAAGGATGGTACGGACCGGATGGTTGTAGATTACCGACCTGTCAATTTGGTCACAATCAAGAACAAATATCCACTTCCCAGGATCAACGATCTGTATGATCAGCTCGCTGGATCCTCAGTCTTCTCCAAGATGGATTTGAGGTTGGGCTACCATCAAATCAAAATCAGAAACGGGGACATTCCTAAAACGGCCTTTGTTACTCGTTATGGCCAATACGAGTACACCGTCATGTCCTTCGGTTTAACCAACGCTCCAGCCACCTTTTCTCGGTTAATGAACTCAATCTTCATGGAGTATTTGGATAAATTCGTCGTAGTTTATCTCGATGATATACTCATCTACTCCAAGAACGAGGAAGAACATGCCGAACATCTAAGGCTAGTGTTGCAGAAACTTCGAGAGCATCGTCTTTATGCCAAATTTTCAAAATGTGAATTCTGGTTGCCAGAAGTGACCTATCTGGGTCACGTAATATCTGGTAAAGGTATTGCTGTTAACCCTGAGCGAGTTCAAGCTGTCCTTGACTGGACTCCACCTGAATCGGTCAAGCAAGTTCGGAGTTTTCTAGGCTTAGCGAGCTATTGCCGTCGCTTTGTCGAGAACTTCTCCAAAGTTGCTAAACCCCTAACCGAACTCCTCAAGAAGGATAAGAAGTTCGAATGGACTCCACAATGTGAGCACAGTTTTCAGGAACTGAAAAGACGCCTGACTTCTGCTCCCGTGCTGGTACCGCCAGATTTCTCCAAGGACTTTGTTATCTACTGCGACGCCTCGCGACAAGGACTAGGTTGCATCCTTATGCAAGATCGACACGTAATTGCTTACGCTTCACGGCAATTGCACCCACATGAGGAGAATTATCCTACTCATGATCTGGAACTTGCAGCCGTAGTCTATGCCCTTAAGACCTGGCGACATTACCTCCTCGGTAATCGTTGCGAAATATTCACTGATCACCAAAGTCTGAAGTACATTTTCACCCAACCGGATTTGAATCTCAGGCAAAGACGTTGGGTTGAATTGATCACAGACTTCGACTTAGGGATAACCTATACCCCAGGGAAAGCCAACGTCATGGCTGATGCGCTAAGTCGTAAATCTTATTGTAACAACCTGATGTTACAACAAAGTCAACCGCTTCTCCATGAGGAATTTCGGAAGCTTAACCTTCACATTGTTCCTCAAGGTTTTCTCTCCACCTTGGTGGCAAAACCTACCCTTACGGATCAAATTATCAAAGCACAGAAGGTAGATCCGGGAATCTCCCGCATCAAGAGGAACATTCAGAAGGGAATTGCGAATTGTTTCTCCGTTAATGATCAAGGAGTCGTGTACTTCGGGGATCGATTAGTAGTTCCCAAAGTGCGCAACCTAAGGCGATTAATCCTTAAGGAAGCCCATAAATCTCCTCTCACCATTCATCCCGGTAGTACTAAAATGTATCAGGACCTACGCCAGAGGTTCTGGTGGACTAGGATGAAGAGAGAAATTGCTCAGTTTATTGCCAATTGCGACGTCTGTCGTCGTGTAAAAGCAGAGCATCAACGGCCTGCTGGCACCCTTCAACCCTTAGCTATTCCTGAATGGAAATGGGATAAAATTGGTATGGATTTCATTACCGGTTTTCCCAGGACCAAAAGAGGGAATAATGCTATTTTCGTCGTGGTCGATCGTCTTTCCAAGGTAGCTCATTTCTTACCTGTTCGTGAGAGTATAACCGCTAGTCAACTGGCAGACTTATACATCTCCCGGATAGTGTCCCTCCATGGTGTTCCTTTGGAAATCAATTCGGATCGAGGAAGTCTTTTCACCTCTCGATTTTGGGAAAGTTTCCAAAATGCTATGGGAACCCGTCTCTCCTTTAGCACCGCTTTCCACCCTCAGTCAAGTGGTCAAGTGGAACGCGTCAACCAAATTCTAGAAGACATGCTTCGAGCCTCCGTTATCTCTTTCGGAATGGACTGGGAGAAGTGCCTTCCATTTGCCGAATTCGCTTACAACAACAGCTATCAATCTAGCTTGGGTAAAGCCCCTTTTGAAGTTCTCTATGGACGACGATGTCGAACACCCCTTAACTGGTCAGAGACCGGGGAAAGACAATTCTTTGGCCCGGATATGATTCAGGAAGCAGAAGAACAAGTTCGTATCGTTCGTGAAAAGTTGAAAACAGCCCAATCCCGTCAAAAGAGTCAATATGACCGAAAACATAAGGCTATGACTTTCGAGGTTGACGAGAAGGCTTATCTTCGGGTCACCCCTCTGAAGGGAACCCATCGCTTCGGTATCAAAGGCAAATTGGCTCCTCGTTACATTGGACCTTTTCGCATTCTTGCCAAACGAGGAGAAGTTGCCTACCAATTGGAACTACCTCCGCACCTCTCCAGAGTTCACGATGTCTTCCACGTTTCTCAACTCAGGCGTTGCTTCTCGGATCCTATCCGTGGAGTGGACCACGAAACGCTTGATCTCCAAGATAATCTTACATATCGAGAGTACCCCATTCGTATCCTCGATCAAGCCGAACGTACCACGCGACATCATAATATCAAGTTTCTCAAGGTTCAATGGTCGCACCATTCTGAAGATGAAGCAACTTGGGAAAGGGAGGATCGTCTTCGACTTGAATATCCTGCCTTCTTCTCGGAGGAACCCAAATCTCGGGACGAGATTCTTTTGAGTGGGGGTGAGTTGTCACACCCTAGCTAGTCATGCATTAGAGTGTTGCATCATGTTTATTCTTTCATCAGAAACTTGAAATGGGGATGACAGAACCCCCAGTCCCCTCTGAAACCAATTAGGGTTACTAAAATAATTTTTCAATGAACCTGAAATGCCCTTCTAAAATGTCCATCATTTTAGCCTTGGTTCAGAACCTCTGACAAAAGTGGTGCACATTTTTCTAGGCCATCATAGGGTCTTTGAATTAAATCATAGATATTTGAATTTGGGCATTTGAAATAATATAAAATATTTAAATGCTCAAATATCTCCAAACTGAAATGTTTCATGTTGGAAATATTCCAACTATGGACCAGGAGTAGTTTGGTGATTTTTGGAGTTGCCTAGGTATTTTATTTAACTCAACAAAGTTGCAGAATTATTAAATAAAACAGAAAATAGAAAAAAAAGGGAAAACCCTACCTGGCGCCACCGCAGCCCACTAGCCAGCCCACCTGCCGGCCCAGCCCAGCACCGCTCCAGCGAGCTGCTTCGGCCAGGCAGGCAGGCAGGTGCCCGACGGCGACCGCGGCGTGCGCCACGCACCTGCTCGCCGCCTCGCCGCTCCCCTCGCCAGGTGACGACGTGGATCGTCCTCCCTCTCTCCCCCGAACCCCCCAGACACCCCCTCTCCTCTCCAGCTCCTCCCCCTCGCACGCCCCAGCCATGGCCGACGCCACCATCGCCGCACCACCGTCGTAGCCGTGCTCCCCGTCGTCTCCACGCCGTCTCACCGTGTCCAGGAGCTTCGCCGCTGTCCACTTCATCGAGCAGCCGAGCCCCGAGCGCTCGCAACGCCCGAGACCACCGCACCGACCTCGCCCGAGCTCACCGTCGCCGGAGATCCCCTTCAACGCCGACGTCGCTCCGGTCCATCTCCGACCGCACCAAGGACTCCGTCGCACTCACTGTGAGCTTAGCCATCTTCCCCTCCCTTCCGTTCTTGCTCCCGAGCCGTGTAGCAACCTCCCGGAGCTCAACCGCACCCACCGCCGTGGACCTCGTCGCCGACGTGCTCCCGGTCATCCTTCGGCCACAAGATGGTGTCCATCTTGCTCACCGCGTTCCACAGCACCTAGCTAGCCACTCCACGAGCCTCACCAAACCCTCTAGCACCAAGTTCACCTCCGACCGAACCTCGGTGGCCGCCAAAGTCGTCGCCGGCGTCGACTCCGGCCACCCCGACCCCAACGGACTCCGCCAAGAGCCGCGGGTCGTCCTCAGCTTCACTCCGGTGGTCGCCGCGTTCCATTTGGTGGCCGAAACGACCAAAACCACTATCGCCGCCGCACTGTTGGTCGCCGCCGGCCAGAACTCCGGCGAGCTGACGTGGCCTAGTTAATTAGCCACTAATCCACCACCTACTGACGCTGACAAGTGGGCCCCAGGGGTTAGTCAAAGCTAACCAGCCCGGGGTCAACGCGGGCTTAGCCCCTGGTCACTGACGTGTGGACCCCACACGTCAGGTTTGACCCGAGCCAGCCCTGTTGACCTGCTGATGTCACTGTGATGTCAGGCTGACGCAGTAAATGATATTCTGAATTTAATTTAAATCAGGAAATTCCAGAATATTATTTAAACTTCAAAAATTCATAACTTTTATTCTGTAACTCCAAATTGGACAAATAATATATGAAAAATGATCAGAAAAATCCAATCTATCCATCTGTACTATTTTCATGCATGATCAAACAAGTTAACTTGATGTTTCAATCAGAACAAGAAAAGGCACTTTAAAAGGCCATATTTGAATTGGAATTTGAATCTTTGATTCAAATTTGCTCAAACACATCTGGTTTTAGTTGCATTAGCCCAACACACTCATATTGCCATGTTTCATGCATGCATCATATTGTTGCACATTGTTTGGTAATGCCTGTGTATCGTTATCCTTTGCGACAGGATCTGTTCCCGAGGAGTACCGTGATTACCCTAACGAGGAATCGTATCCGTGCAACGAACCATCAGGCAAGCAACCAACCATTTGATCATATCGATACAATCCCATGTTCTCGCTCCTGCTCTATTTTACTGCATTAAGACAACGCGATTCAAACTGCTGTGTGCTACGGTAGTTGAACCCATTTCCTCTGCATGACCTGTCATTGCCACAGTAACTAGATGAAACCCACTAGCATGTGTAGGAGTTGATTGAGCCATATGTATGTGTTGTTCCTACCTTGCTATGCCTGCTATGCTTAGAGTCGTGTCAGGTCTGGTTCATCTGGGTGATGGACTAGAGTGAAATGATTATGTCGGTAATGAGAGTGGCGTGGTGAACACGATTTGGTAAAGGTATCGATGAGAGGCCATGTAGGAGTACATGGTGGGTTGTTTCATTGAAGCCGACCTTAAGCACTGAGATCTGTATGTGTGATTTAAGAATCAGCTACTACCATGCATTGGGCCCGAAACCAATGGACCCTCTCGACTTCTTATTCACCCTAGTTCTCCGTCCAGGAGTTGCAAGTAGTTTCTGGTGTTTGTAGCCTACTGGAGGCCGTGGACAGCGCTGACCGTAGGGGTGGGCTGTGATGCGGTAGGTACGTGGCCGGGTGTACCGAATACCCGTTAGGTATCTCGGGAACCCTGTTCACATCGTTCGGGGCCGTATGGGAAACCTCGGCCGGACTCCCTGCGGATGGAACCTGAATAGGCGATAAACCTGGACTGGAAGCTTAGGTGATTAGGTAGGTCGTGGCCGACACCCACGTTGGGCTTCCGCTTGAAGGTTGCCGAGTACATGTCGTGTAAACGACGATAAGTGGTGAGAGCGTGTATGAAGAAGTACACCCCTGCAGGGTTAACATGATCTATTCGAATAGCCGCGTCCGCGGTAAAGGACTACTTGGTTGCCTATACAGTTCATAGACAAGTAAATGGAAACTATTAAAAGCCTCAAGATAAGTGTGAGTGCCGAGGATGGCTCTTCCGTAGGAAGACGGAGGTGGATCCTCGGTAGTGTATTGAAGTGGTGAGTAGTGGACTCGTGCGCGCAAAACATTTCAAGTTGGTGTATCGTAGGATAGTCTAGCCAAGAGTCAAAGCTGGCTTGCTGCAATAACTCCACCAACCCTTCTTGATACTATGCATGTATGTAGGATCTGATGTAAGTCTTGCTGAGTACCTTTGTACTCATGTTGCTATAATCTACATTTTTTACAGAAGACGCTGCAACCCCTTCTGATGGGTTCTATGTAGACGTTGACATCAACGAGTAGGCTAAAGACCCAGGTGGTGACCCTGAGCTTGTGATGGACCACGTAGTATAGTTAGGCTTCCAAGCCTCTTTTATCTTACTAGTTGTCTGTACCCAGACAAAGTACTTCCGCTGTTGGCTTGTATGACTGTATGACTTGTATGTTGGGTCGTGAGACCCGTACCTTTGTGTGTATGTTATGTATGGCTCTCTGAGCCCTAAATAAAGTACTTGTGTCGTAGAGTCATGTTGTGATGCTTCGTTGTATTTGCACATATCGAGCATATTGTGTGTATGATTGAAATGCTTGGTATGTGTGGGATCTGACTATCTAGTTGTTTATCTTTAGTAGCCTCTCTTACCGGGAAATGTCTCCTAGTGTTACCGCTGAGCCATGGTAGCTTGCTACTGCTCTGGAACACTTAGGCTGGCCGGCATGTGTCCTTCTTCGTTCCTGTGTCTGTCCCTTCGGGGAAATGTCACGCTTTGAGTACCGGAGTCCTGTTAGCCCGCTACAGCCCGGTTTACCGGAGTCCTGCTAGCCCAGTGCTACAGCCCGGGCCCACTTGCTGATGACCGACACGTTCGAAGCTGGGTCATGGATGCCTGTCCCTGTAAGTCTGTGCCGCTTTGGGTTTACGACTAGTCATGTCAGCCCGGGCTCTTTATCATATGGATGCTAGCGACACTATCATATACGTGAGCCAAAAGGCGCAAACGGTCCCGGGCAAAGGTAAGGCGACACCCGTGGGAATACCGTGCGTGAGGCCGCAAAGTGATATGAAGTGTTACCGGCTAGATCGATGTGACATCGAGTCGGGGTCCTGACACAACCCCTCAGTATTTGATATTGGTTCAGTTGCTAAGAGTAGTAACTCGAAACATGAGTTGCAAAATAAACAGAGACTAGTTAAGGATGAGGTGACGATGTGTGTTGGAAGTCATTCCAAGGTTGATAAGATTACCATCGCACACTCCCTGTACCTTCGGGATTAGTGTTGAACCTAAATAAATGTTATTTGGTGTTTGCGTTGAGCATGAATATGATTGGATCATGTTTATTGCAATACGGTTATTCATTTAAGTCGAAGAATAATTGTTGTTCTATTTACACGAATAAAACCTTCTATGGTCATACACTTAATATAAATGGTTTATTGAATCTCGATCGTAGTGATACACATATTCATAATATTGAAGCCAAAAGATGCAAAGTTAATAATGATAGTGCAACTTATTTGTGGCACTGCCGTTTAGGTCATATTGGTCTAAAGCGCATGAAGAAACTCCATGCTGATGGACTTTTGGAACCACTTGATTATGAATCACTTGATGCTTGCGAACCATGCCTCATGGGCAAGATGACTAAGACTCCGTTCTCTGGAACAATGGAGTGAGCAACTGACTTATTGGAAATAATACATACTGATGTATGTGGTCCGATGAGTGTTGAGGCTTGTGGCGGGTATCGTTATTTTCTAACCCTCACGGATGATTTGAGCAGATATGGGTATATCTACTTGATGAAACATAAGTCTGAAACATTTGAGAAGTTCAAAGAATTTCAGAGTGAAGTGGAAAATCATCGTCACAAGAAAATAAAGTTTCTACGATCTGATCACGGAGGCGAATATTTGAGTTATGAGTTTGGTCTTCATTTGAAACAATGTGGAATAATTTCTCAACTCACGCCACCTGGAACACCACAGCATAATGGTGTGTCCGAACGTCGTAGCTGTACTTTATGGTGCAATCTATGATGTCTCTTACCGATTTACCACTATCATCTTGGCGTTATGCATTAGAAACAGCTGCATTCACGTTAAATAGGGCACCATCTAAATCTGTTGAGACGACACAGTATGAACTATGGTTTGGCAAGGAACCTAAGTTGGTCGTTTCTTAAGTTGGGGCTGCGATGCTTATGTGAAAGGCTTCAACCTGATAAGCTCGAACCCAATCGGGAGAAATGCTGTCTTCATAGGATTCACCCAAAGGAAACGGTGGGTACACCTTCGATCACAGATCCGAAGGCAAGATATTCATTGCTAAGAATGGATCCTTTCTAGAGAAGGACTTTCTCTCGAAAGAGTGAGTGGGGGAAAGTAGGAACTTGATAGGTAATGTGGTACCTACTCCCGAATTGGAAAGTAGTTCAATCACCAGAAATACAGTTCTAGTGATGCGATACACAATTTAGTTGAGGAAGTTAATTGATGATGATCATGAAAATTCATATCAAGTTACTACCGAACCTCGTAGGTCAACCAGAGTATGTTCCGCACCAAAGTGGTATGGTAATCCTATTCTGGAAATCATGTTACTAGACCATGACGAACCTACAAACTATGAGGAAGCGATGATGAGCCCAGATTCCGCGAAATGGCTTAAGGCCATGAAATCTGAGATAGGATCCATGTGTGAGAACAAAGTATGGACTTTGATTGACTTGCCCAATGATCGGCGAGCCATTGAGAATAAATGGATCTTCAAGAGGAAGACGGACGATGATGGTAGTATTACTATCTGCAAAACTCGAATTCTCACAAAAACGTTTTCGACATGTTCAAGGTGTTGACTACAATGAAATTTTCTCACTTGTATCTATGATTAAAAGTCTGTCCGAATCATGTTAGCAATTGCCGCATTTTATGAAATTTGGCAAATGGATGTCAAACCTGCATTCCTTGAAGGATTTCTTGAAGAAGAGATGTATATGATGCAACCAGAAGTTTCTCTCAATCCTAAAGGTGCTAACAAAGTGTGCAAGCTCCAGTGATCCATCTATGGACTGGAGCAAGCATCTCGGAGTTGGAATAAATGTTTTGATAGTGTGATTAAAGCATATGGTTTTATGCAAACTTTTGGAGAAGCCTGTATTTACAAGAAAGTGAGTGGGAGCTCCGTAGCATTTCTAATATTATATGTGGATGACATATTATTGATTGGAAATAATATAGAATTTCTGGATAGCATAAAAGGATACTTGAATAAGAGTTTTTCAATGAAAGACCTCGGTGAAGCTGCTTATATATTGGGCATCAAGATCTATAGAGATGGATCAAGACGCTTAATTGGACTTTCACAAAGCACATACCATGATAAAGTTATGAAGAAGTTCAAAATAGATCAAGCAAAGAAAGGGTTCTTGCATGTGTTACAAGGTGTGAAGTTGAGTCAGACTCAATGCCTGACCACTTCAGAAGATAGAGAGAAAATGAAAGTCATTCCCTATGCTTTAGCCATAGGTTCTATCATGTATGCAATGCTGTGTACCGGACCTGATGTGTGCCTTGCTATTAGTTTAGCAGGGAGGTACCAAAGTAATCCAGGAGTGGATCACTGGACAGCGGTCAACAACATCCTGAAATACATGAAAAGGACTAAGGATTTGTTTCTTGTTTATGGAGGTGAAAAAGAGCTCGTCGTAAATGGTTACGTCGATGCAAGCTTTGACACTGATCCGGATGACACTAAGTCACAAACCGGATACGTATTTATATTGAACGGTGGAGCTGTCAGTTGGTGCAATTCTAAGCAAAGCGTCGTGGCGAGATCTACGTGTTAAGAGCAGTACATAGCTGCTTTGGAAGCAGCAAATGAAGGAGTCTGGATGAGGGAGTTCATATCCGATCTAGGTGTCATACCTAGTGCATCGGGTCCAATGAAAATATTTTGTGACAATACCAGAGCAATAGCCTTGGCGAAGGAATCCAAATTTCACAAGAGAACCAAACACATCAAGAGATGCTTCAATTCCATCTGCGATCAAGTCAAGGAGGGAGACATAGAGATTTGCAAGGTACATACGGATCTGAATGTTGCAGACCCGTTGACTAAGCTTCTCTCACGAGCATAACATGATCAGCACCAAGACTCCATGGGTGTTAGAATCATTAAAGTGTAATCTAGATTATTGATTCTAGTGCAAGTGGGAGACTGGAGGAAATATGCCCTAGAGGCAATAATAAAGTTGTTATTTATATTTCCTTATATCATGATAAATGCTTATTATTCATGTTAGAATTGTATTAACCGGAAACTTAGTACATGTGTGAATACATAGACAAACAGGGTGTCACTAGTATGCCTCTACTTGACTAGCTCGTTAATCAAAGATGGTTATGTTTCCTAGCCATAGACATGAGTTGTCATCTGATGAACGGGATCACATCATTAGAGAATGATATGATTGACATGACCCATCTGTTTGCTTAGCACTATGATCGTTTAGGTTGTTGCTATTGATTTCTTCATGACTTATACATGTTCCTATGACTATGAGATTATGCAACTCCCGAATACCGGGGGAACACTTAGTGTGCTATCAAATGTCAGAACGTAATTGGGTGATTATAAAGATGCCCTACAGGTGTCTCTGATGGTGTTTGTTGAGTTGGCATAGATCGAGATTAGGATTTGTCACTCCGATTGTCGGAGAGGTATCTCTGGGCCCTCTCGGTAATGCACATCACTATAAGCCTTGCAAGCAATGTAACTAATGAGTTATTTATAGGATGATGCATTAGGAACGAGTAAAGAGACTTGCCAGTAATGAGACTGAACTAGGTATTGACATACCGATGATCGAATCTCGGGCAAGTAACATGCTGATGACAAAGGGTACATTGTATGTTGTTATGCGGTTTGACCGACAATGATCTTCGTAGAATATGTGGGAGCCAATATGATCATCAAGGTTCCGCTATTGGTTATTGACCGTAGATGAGTCTCGGTCATGTCTACATAGTTCTCGAACCCGTAGGGTCCGCACGCTTAACGTTCGATGACGATCGGTATTATGAGTTTATGTGTTTTGATGTACCGAAGGTAGCTCAGAGTCCCGGATGTGATCACGGACATGACGAGGAGTCTCGGAATGGTCGAGACATGAAGATTGATATATTGGAAGGTTATGTTTGGACACCGGAATGGTTTCAGATGAGTTTGGGCATTTTCTGGAGTACCGGGAGGTTACCAGACCCCCCCCCCCCCGGGGGGGGGGGCTTAATGGGCCTACATGGGCTTTAGTGGAAGAGAGAGTAGAGGGCCAATAGGAGGGGCGCCCCCCAAGCCCAATCCGAATTGGGAAGGGGGCGGCCCCCCTTTCCTTCCTCTCCTCTTCCCCTTCCTTCCCCCTTCTATTAGGACTAGGAAAGGGGGGAACCTACTCCTAGTAGGAGTAGGATTCCCCCCCTTGGGGGCGCACCATGAGGCCGACCGATCCCCTCCTCCCCTCCTTTATATACGGGGAAGGGGGGCACCCCATAGAGACACAAGTTGATTGTTAAGCCGTGTGCGGTGCCCCCCTCCACAGATTTACACCTCGGTCATATCGTTGTACTGCTTAGGTGAAGCCCTGCGTCGGTAACTTTATCAACACCATCACCATGTTGTCGTGCTGATGGAACTCTCCCTTGGCCTCAGCTGGATCAAGAGTTCGAGGGACGTCACTGCGCTGAACGTGCGTAGATCGCGGAGGTGCCATGTGTTTGGTACTTGATCGGTTGGATCCTGAAGACGTTCGAGTACATCAACCGCGTTACTTAACGCTTCCGCTTTCGGTCTACGAGGGTACGTGGACACACTCTCCCGCTCATTGCTATGCATCACCTAGATGGATCTTGCGTGTTCGTAGGAAATTTTTTGAAATTAATGCGTTCCCCAACAAACGTTTCCCTCCGTGATGGAGGAGGCCATCCACTTGCCCTGCGCACCGGATCCAGACATGGTTGGAGTGTTTATTGGCGGAAGGGCTTGGAGCTTGGGCACTGGAGCTCGAGAACGAATGGGCAGAGGAGGAGGAAGGCGTGGGGTAAAAAGGTGGATCCTTATCCCTTATAAAGGCAGTGAATATCAAGCGTCCCCCCATGAGCCTTAAAGCTCGCCTATTCCCAAGGGGTCGTGCGGACGGCATGGTTGGATTACCCACACCCAGATTGATGAGAATCCCGCGATAAGGGGACACATTCTCTACTTTGACAAGACGTGCCAATAAAAACCGCGTCTCTAAACATGAAGTGGGAGGCTAAAAAATGGTTCGAAATAATAACAAGGCGAGGACGTAACGTCTCGCTAGAAAAGTTGTCAGCAGACATGACTTGTTAAGTATTATGCCCTTTGCAGTTGTGTGTGGTAACTGTTCGACAGAGCCGGATACAATATTTGTGTTCGGAGGATTACTCTGGAGTATTCGAAGGAGCAACCCGGCTTGCAATGTCAAAGACAATCTTCGTGCCGGACACATCATCATTGAAGCCAAGTTCAGGGGCTACTGAGGGAGTCCTGGATTAGGGGGTCCCCGGGCGTCCGGGCTATGTGACACGGGCCGGACTGATGGGCCTTGAAGACACAAGATAGAAGGCTTTCCCCGTGTCCGGATGGGACTCTCCTTTGCGTGGATGTCAAGCTTGGCGTTCGGATATGAAGATTCCTTTCTCTGTAAACTGACTCTGTACAACCCTAGGCCCCTCCGATGTCTATATAAACCGGAGGGTTTAGTCTGTAGAGGCAATCATAATCATACAGGCTAGACATCTAGGGTTTAGCCATTACGATCTCGAGGTAGATCAACTCTTGTAACCCCTATACTCATCAAAGTCAATCAAGCAGGAAGTAGGGTATTACCTCCATTAAGAGGGCCCGAACCTGGGTAAACATCGTGTCCCTATCTCCTGTTACCTTTGATCCTCAGACGCACAGTTCGGGACCACCTACTCGAGATCTGCTGGTTTTGACACTAACACCCTACTCCTGCTTTAGTGGATTGATGGTGGAATGGGGATGGTGAAACACAGTACACTTGCCCGGCAGGGGTCGCTGTAGGGCAGTAGTGACTACGCGCGTATGGTGGTGTGGGTTCATTAACTTTCCAACAACCCTTCCTACGGGTGCCATGGGCCTCCTTTTATAGATTAAGGGGTCACCACAGTGGCAAAGTAGTCATTATCCACTGATATGATAGCAAACAGTGCTATCATATCTCACTCTATGGGCTGACAGGGTGCATTAAATGCACCGCTTAGTGTCACATCACCGGTTGCCCGGCAAGGCTTGCCGGGCTATCCTGCCAGCTCCGCACCTGTTCTCTTGACATGTCGCACGACAGGTGTCATTTGTGTGTTTCTTATGTAGGAAATGGCTGCCATGTGGCGAATGGCTGCCACTTAATCACCTTGCAGCTTGACACCGCACTGATTGACTACGTGGGTCATGCTTGAGTGGTCGGTGGGGTGGTTCTGCCCCCATGAGCCCCGACAGACCTTGCCAGGGTGCCTTGGTCGCCTGCTTCTGGCGGTGGCCTCGCCCTTTGCCGAGCTCGCCTGCCCTGCAAGGGAGGCCCTTCTCTTGCCGATATCTTGCTCCTCTGGCTGGATCTTGGTCTCTCTGAACTGCATGTTGGTTCTTCAAATCTCTTGGTCCTTCCATCTCTGACTTAAGCCGGTGCTTCAATCTTGTTCTTGTGCCTGTGCACAGTCTGGGAACAGACCCAGGGTTTGTTGCACCGATAGCTGAAATCCCTTTTCAATTTTTCAGTCTCTTCTAAGGCAGTTTTCAGCTCTGACTTGGCCTTCAAAGTTTCTGATTGTTGGGACTTGATGTTTTGCCGCAAATCAGTGACTTGAGATTCTTTCATAGTTAATTCAGCCTGCAATATGCAAAGACAAGCAACATTATAATCATCTTATTTGAAGTCCCAAGCATAATACAAGTATTTTACTTGGCACTTGGGGGCTAATGCAGGACATCTTTTTTGCATACGAATGTCTAATGACCCGGCGCATTCTTTTCAAATTGAGCCGGCTCATGGGGGCTACATATGCGGATTTTATGAAACATGATCTTAAGTCCTGGCTTAACTATCCTTAGGGACTACTCATTTTGACTCAATGGAGATAAACTAATATGGAGAAGCTACAAGGTGCAATATATGATTTTAAAGTCTACAACATGTTCAATTCTTTCACATCCAGTAGACTTGGCGGATGATATATACTTATATGAGAAGGATTTGTTAGTGCTTACCTCAAAGTGCTCCTTCATAAGGTTAACCAGCACTACTGCATGATGCTGCTAACGCGACACTAGGATCAGAGACCCTTCGACGAAACTGTGTGCGATGCAATAATCGCAAACGGTGGTGTAAAAGAACTGTAAAAAAGGTGCAAAATGTTTTTGATGGCGGAGCCATCAAACACGGTTCAGATTTTAGTTGCGTGTGCGATCCATGGCATACGGTTCAGTCCAATGAACTGTTTGCAATGAGGCGGAACAAAAGAAACGGGCAGCCTGATGAAGGCGTGTGCGATATAGAGCATACGGTTCACTCGGATGAACTGTTTGTGATTAGGCAACACAAAAGAAACGGTCATCCAGATCAAGGTGTGTGTGATTGAGGGCATATGCTTCAGAAGGATTAATTGTTTGTGATTAGGCAACAGAACAGAAATAGGTCAGCCAGATCAAAGTGTCTGCGATTGATGGCATACACTTCGCATGAATGAACTGTTTGCTTAGCCACAACAAACTGAAACAGTTAGATAGATCAACGTGTGTGCGCTAGACGGGCACACACATTCTAATTAAAAGAAGCGTGCGTGATGGTAATAACAAGCGCGCACGGTTGTTGGAACAAGATGTGTGCTGAGATTGCCTATTGCGGTGCACCCTATGGTGCAAATGCCACGTACACAGCCGAGAAGGCGACGTGCCCACGTTACGCCTTCCGAGAATCGTGCCTCACTTATAACCGTCAGTGAGCATGCGACCCATCACAATTTTCTTTAGAAGAACAGGGAGGCCGCGTCCCGTCACATTCCAAATTGCAAACCTATTCACACCGATCAATACCTAAACGGTTTCCCACTTAGGAGTGTATTACTACTCGGTTATAAATACTACTACTCCAAGATGACGGATGGGCCCGCGGCGGATGGGCCCGCGGGGGCCGGCCACGGGCCGAGCGGGCTTCGGCGGCGGGGACGGCGGCTGTGGCCACGTGGCGGCACGGGAGAGGCTGGGAGCGGCGGCAGGATTTGTCCGGCATCGCCCGGACGTGTCCGGCGGTGCGGAGGGAAAAATTAGGGTTTCAGACGAGGGGATCCGGATTTTTCGGAGGAGGGGCTAGTTTTATAGGTAGAGGGAGCTAGGAGAGTCCAAATGAGGTGCTGTTTTCGGCCATGCGATCGTGATCGAACGCTCCAGATGATGGAGAAGGCTTAGGTGGGTTTTGGGCCAAATTGGAGGGGCGTTGGGCTGCAACACACACGAGGCCTTTTCGGTCCCTCGGTTAACCGTTGGAGTATCAAACGAAGTCCAAATGATACGAAACTTGACAGGCGGTCTACTGGTAGTAAACCAAGGCCGCTTGGCAAGTCTGAGTCCAATCCAAAAATGTTTAATCCCCAGACACGAAAGAAAGCTAGAAATGACCACCCAGAGATGTCCTCCCGCGTCGCGGCGGCCTAGGAAAATGTCTCGCGGGCAGGCGAGGACTCTTACAGGCGCATGTGTGCCCTGGTCCTTAGGCAGATGGATTAGATCTCCAGGTGGGCGAGGTTGCAGGATGACCTGAAAGCCTCGTTTGAACAGTCTACCGGCGTCATCCGGCAACTAAATGAGAGCAATGCGAAGCTCCGGGCCGAGCGCGACCTGCTGAGAGCGAAGATCGTCGGAAGTGCGGAGCAGCAGGAGCAGACCACTGCCTTGTTAAAGAGGACCGGCGTCAATGTCGAGAAACTTATGGACGAGAATGCCATGCTGTGCATCGAGCGCAGAAGGCTGGTGGAGGAATCCATGGATGCTCTCAAGCAGCATCTTGAGGACAAGAAAGAGCTCATCGCCGCTCGTCACGGAGACAAGTTCCCGTGGCCTGCAGCAACGCATCAAGAAAGTAGAGATCAGCGAGCCAGATCATTGTCTTCCTTCTTCTTTTGCCCTTGTGTATTTTGATCGTTGCCGCATGTGGCTTTTTTTAATTATGTTCCTAAATATGTAAGACAATTATTATCACTGTCATCATCCTTATATTCGTCATGCTTGCTATAAGTCATAGTCGATGCTATATAGGTCCGTCAGATCTTACATCAAGATCCGTGCAAAACTTTCTTTTTAGATTTTCATTTTTCTCTCTTAAATCTCAGTCCAATGAGACATATAACCACGCCGTAGAATAGGTGCTTGGGTGCCATTAATGGAGATGTTGGGAGAGAGGTGCACGGCGGGTAGCGGTCAAAGGGCTCTCCTCCCGATGAGCACCCGCAGGGGTCTGATCGCATGCCTCCTATACTCAAATAGCTACTCCGCACAACACCTCCTAGCCAATAAAAAGGGGACGCGTGGCGGCACGTAATTGGTAAGTAGAACGCCCACGGTTTCAATAATACTCGTGTTTCCGATTTGTAACGTGACAACACTTATTCCAAAATGACTTTGTTGATTGTTAATGTGTGCGCCTTCGCAAATCGGACAGAAAAATTACCACAGCATGTTGGTGCCATGTCATGACACCATGCCAAGTTTCATGATTTTCAGGCGTGTTTTGGATTTACAGGAATTAAAAAGTTTCTCAACCTTTCCGGCCAAGCCACGACGCCCAGATGTTTGAATTCCATTCCCATCTCTTGAATAGGACCTAGAAATTCACCCAAGGACACACATGTGATTTTTCAAACAACTTTGGTGCACTAGAGCCTGTGCTTGTACTTCAAATTTGAATTATGCACATTAAATGCCCAGAAACTCAATTAATGTATAAAAAAGGCCAAATGAACCCGGAATAATTCCAAAAATTAGCATGATACTTCTATTTGGTCTAATCTTCCTATGTAAAAAAATTAAGGCGGGAGAAGGCAGTGTACGTGTGTTGTTTCGCACACGGAGGTGACACGTTCCCTCTCGTAACCACGAGCCTTCTTGAGGGAAGCTCCGGTTTGCAAGAAGCATACACCAAAGCTTGTCCAATTCGGCCTAAAAATTACTGTAGCATGTTGGTGCCATGTCATGACACCATGCCAAGTTTCATGATTTTCAGGCGTGTTTTGGATTTACAGGAATTAAAAGACCAAGTTTCTCAATCTTTCCGGCCAAGCCACGACGCCCAGATGTTTGAATTTCATTCCCATCTCTTGCATGGGACCTATAAATTCACCCAAGGACACACATGTGATTTTTCAACCAACTTTGGTGCACTGGAGCATGTGCTTGTATTTCAAATTTGAATTATGCACATTAAATGCACAGAAACTCAATTAATGTATAAAAAGGCCAAACGAACCTGAAATAATTCCAAAAATTAGCACGATACTTCTATTTGGTCTAATCTTCCTGTGTAAAAGAATTAAGGCGGGAGAAGGCAGTATATGTATGTCGTTTCGCACACGGAGGTGACACGTTCCCTCTCGAAACCACGAGCCTTCTTGAGGGAAGCTCCGGTTTGCAAGAAGCTTACACCAAAGCTTGTCCCAATTCGGCCAAAAAATTACCGCAGCATGTTGGTGCCATGTCCTAACACCATGCCAAGTTTCATGATTTTCATGCGTGTTTTGGATTTACAGGAATTAAAAAACCAAGTTTCTCAATCTTTTCGGACGAGCCACGACGCCCAGATGTTTGAATTTCATTCTCATTTCTTGCACGGGACGTATAAATTCACCCAAAGACACACATGTGAGTTTTCAACCAACTTTGGTGCACTGGAGCATGTGCTTGTAGTTCAAATTTGAATTATGCACATTAAATGCCCAGAAACTCAATTAATGTATAAAAAGGCCAAACAAACACAGAATAATTTCAAAATTTAGCACGATACTTCTATTTGGTCTAATCTGCCAGTGTACAAAAATTAAGGCGGGAGAAGGCAGTGTACGTATGTCGTTTCGCACACGAAGGTGACATGTTCCCTCTCGGAACCAAGAGCCTTCTTGAGGGAAGCTCCGGTTTGCAAGAAGCTTACACCAAAGCTTGTCCCAATTCGGCCAAAAAAATTACTACAGCATGTTGGTGCCATGTCATGACACCATGCCAAGTTTCATGATTTTCAGCCGTGCTTTGGATTTACAGGAATTAAAAAACCAAGTTTCTCAATCATTCCGGCTGAGCCATGATGCCCATATGTTTGAATTTCATTCCCATTTCTTGCATGGGACCTATAAATTCACCCAAAGACACACATGTGATTTTTCAACAACTTTGGTGCATTGGAGCATGTGCTTGTAGTTCAAATTTGAATTATGCACATTAAATGCCCAGAAACTCAATTAATGCATAAAAATTCCAATGAACCCGGAATAATTCCAAATTTAAATACGACACTCATGTACAAGTTGCATGTTCACTGTACGTAAATGTTCTAGCAATTCAAACATCATCCTTTCCCTCCGTAACACCATTTTGTCTTTCAAAACATAATTAAAAAATCAGGTATGCCACAAACAGTTTACTAGAAAGAATTGTGTGGGATGCGATGTAAAATATCTTGGCGCACCATCTTGTCTGGCTTACGCTGTTGGGGAACGTAGTAATTTCAAAAAAAAAATCCTACGCACACGCAAGATCATGGTGATGCATAGCAACGAGAGGGGAGAGTGATGTCTACGTACACTCGTAGACCGACAATGGAAGCGTTGACACAACGTAGAGGAAGTAGTCGTACATCTTCACGATCCGAGCGATCCAAGTACCGAACGCATGGCACCTCCGAGTTCTGCACACGTTCAACTCGATGACGTCCCTCGAGCTCCGATCCAGCCGAGCATCGAAGGAGAGTTCCGTCAGCACGATGACGTGGTGACGGTGATGATGTTGCTACCGACGCAGGGCTTCGCCTAAGCACCGCTACAATATGACCGAGGTGGATTATGGTGTAGGGGGAACCACACACGGCTAAGAGAGATCAACGTGATCAACTTGTGTGTCTAGAGGTGCCCCCCTGCCCCCGTATATAAAGGACCAGGGGGAGGAGGCCGGCCGGCCAGGAGGAGGCATGCCAGGGAGGAGTCCTACTCCCACCGGGAGTAGGACTCCCTCTCTTCCTATTCCAGCAAGGAGAGGGGAAGGAAGGGAGAGAGGGAGAGAAGGAAAGGGGGGCGCCACCCCCCTCCTTGTCCAATTCGTACCAGAGGGGAGGGGGGTGCGCGGCCGACCCTGCCTCCCTTCCTCTTCTCCACTAAGGCCCATCATGGCCCAATAAACCCCCCAGGGGGTTCCGATAACCCCCCCCCCCCCGGTTCTCCGGTAAATGTCTGAAACCTCCCGGAACCCTTCCGGTGTCTGAACATAGTCGTCCAATATATCAATCTTAACGTCTCGACCATTTTGAGACTCCTCTCATGTCCATGATCACATCCGGGACTCCGAACTACCTTCGGTACATCAAAACACAAAAACTCATAATACGATCGTCATCAAACTTTAAGCGTGCGGACCCTACGGGTTCGAGAACTATGTAGATATGACCGAGACACGTCTCCGGTCAATAACCAATAGAGGAACCTGGATGCTCATATTGGCTCCTACATATTCTACGAAGATCTTTATCGGTCAAACCGCATAACAACATACATTGTTCCCTTTGTCATCGGTATGTTACTTTCCCGAGATTCGATCATCGGTATCTCAATACCTAGTTCAATCTCGTTACCGGCAAGTCTCTTTACTCATCCCGTAATACATCATCCCGTAACTAACTCATTGGTTACAATGCTTGCAAGGCTTATAGTGATGTGCATTACCGAGTGGTCCCAGAGATACCTCTCCGACAATCGGAGTGACAAATCCTAATCTCGAAATACGCCAACCCAACAAGTACCTTCGGAGACACCTGTAGAGAACCTTTATAATCACCTAGTTACGTTGTGACATTTGGTAGCACACAAAATGTTCCTCCGGTAAACGGGAGTTGCATAATCTCATAGTCATAGGAACATGTATAAGTTATGAAGAAAACAATAGCAGAATACTAAATGATCGAGTGCTAAGCTAATGGAATGGGTCAAGTCAATCACATCATTCTCCTAATGATGTGATCCCGTTAATCAAATGACAACTCATGTCTATGGTTAGGAAACATAACCATCTTTGATTTAACGAGCTAGTCAAAGTAGAGGCATACTAGTGACACTCTGTTCGTCTATGTATTCACACATGTATCATGTTTCCGGTTAATACAATTCTAGCATGAATAATAAACATTTATCATGATATAAGAAAATAAATAATAACTTTATTATTGCCTCTAGGGAATATTTCCTTCAGTCTCCCACTTGCACTAGAGTCAATAATCTAGATTACACTGTAATGATTCTAACACCCATGGAGCCTTGGTGTTGATCATGTTTTGCTCGTGGAAGAGGCTTAGTCAACGGGTCTGCAACATTCAGATCCGTATGTATCTTGCAAATCTCTATGTCTCCCATCTGGTCTTGATCCCGGATGGAGTTGAAGCGTCTCTTGATGTGCTTGGTTCTCTTATGAAATCTGGATTCCTTTGCCAAGGCAATTGCAGCAGTATTGTCACAAAAGATTTTCATTGGACCCAATGCACTAGGTATGACACCTAGATCGGATATGAACTCCTTCATCCAGACTCCTTCATTGGCTGCTTCCGAAGCAGCTATGTACTCCGCTTCGCATGTAGATCCCGCCACGACGCTTTGCTTAGAACTGGTCCAATTGACAGATCCATCGTTCAATATAAACACGTATCCGTATTGAGATTTAGAATCGTCCAGATCAGTGTCAAAGCCTGCATCGACGTAACCATTTACAACGAGCTCTTTGTCACCTCCATAAACAAGAAACATATCCTTAGTCCTTTTCAGGTATTTCAGGATGTTATTGACCGCTGTCTAGTGATCCACTCATGGATTACTTTGGTACCTCCCTACTAAACTAATAGCAAGTCACACATCAGGTCTGGTACACAGCATTGCGTACATGATAGAGCGTATGGCTGAAGCATAGGGAACATCTTTCATCTTCTCTCTATCTTCTGCATTGGTCGGGCATTGAGTCTTACTCAACTTCACACCATGTAACACAGGCAAGAACTGTATCACCCTTGATGCGACTATATCTCCCACGTGTCGAGGCACGACTTAGAGGCATAATCGCATTGAAGGCATATGTCGCAAGTTAGGCAATCTTCACAACATCCCATGTAATATAAACAATAAAGGGGAGATAACATAGTTGGCTTACACTCGCCACGTCAATCAAGTACATAAATAACATTACATCATCCAAACACTCATGGCCCGACTACGGCGCCAAAATAAAAGATAACCCAACCTGCGACACGGTCCCGATCACCCCCAACTGGGCACCACTACTGATCATCAGGAAAGGAAACATAGTAACATTGAGAGTCTTCGTCGAACTCCCACTTGAGCTCAAGCGCGTCTCCTAGAGCGGAATCATCAGGCCCTGCATCTGGTGTAATAGTAATATGTGAGCCACAGGGACTCAGCAATCTCGCACCCTCGCGATCAAGACTATTTAAGCTTATAGGTATGGAAAGGTAAAAATGTGGAGCTGCAGCAAGCGACTAGCAAATATGGTGGCTAACTTATTCGCAAAAGAGAGCGAGAAGAGGAGGGAAAGCACGAGAGAGAAACTAGAGAACAACATGCGCAAGCATTACTCCAACACCGTGTCCGCTTCCCGGACTCTGCCGAGAAGAGGCCATCACGGTAACACACTTAGTTGATTCATTTTAATTAAGTTAAGGTTCAAGTTATCTACAACCGGACATTAACAAATTCCCATCTGCCCATAACCGCGGGCACGGCTTTCGAAAGTTCAAATCCCTGCAGGGGAGTCCCAACTTAGCCCACGACAAGCTCTCAAAGTCAACGAAGGAATAGACCTCCTCCCAAGACGTTCCGATCACACTCGGTATCTCGGTTCTTCAAGACACTTCGACAGGTTAAAACAAATCCAGCAACACCGCCCGAATGTGCCGACAAATCCCGATAGGAGCTGCACATATCTCTTTCTCAGGGCACACTCAGATGAACACTACGTGCAACTAAAATCAACCCTCAAGTTGCCCCGAGGTGGCGCTGCAAGTGGCTCTATTTGGACCAACACTCAGAGGAGCACTGGCCCGGGGGGGTTTAAATAAGATGACCCTCGGGCTCCGGAAACCCAAGGGAAAAAGAGGCTAGGTGGCAAATGGTAAAACCAAGGTTGGGCATTGCTGGAAAAGCTTTAATCAAGGCGAACTATCAAGGGGTTCCCATTATAACCCAACCGCATGAGGAACGCAAAATCTGGGAACATAACACTGATATGACGGAAACTAGGGCGGAAAGAGTGGAACAAAACACTAGGCGAGAGGCCGAGCCTTCCACCCTTTACCAAGTATATATATGCATTAAGATAACAGGATAAAATAATGATATCCCAACAAGTAAATAAATGTTCCAACAAGGAACGGCCTTCAATCTTCACCTGCAACTAGCAACGCTATAAGAGGGGCAGAGCAAAGCGGTAACATAGCCAATCAACGGTTTGCTAGGAACATGGTGGGTTAGGGGTTTGACATGGAAATTTGGGAGGCTTGAAAGCAAGTGGTAGGCATCATAGCATTGGCATATCAAAAGAGCGAGCAAATCTAGCATAGCAAAGATAGTAGTGATTTCGAGGGTATGATCATCTTGCCTGCACAGTTGTTAGAGTTGACTAGATCCTCGAAAGGAAACTCAATGGGCTCCTCATTAGCGAACTCGTCTCCCGGCTCTACCCAAACAAGATAAACAAGCAACAAGGGCACAATCAACCCCGGGCAAGCTCAAACAATATGATGCAAAGATGATACGCTATGCGGGATGCGATGCGGGATGCATATGCAAGATATGACAGGAAATGCATGAACCTGGACTCAACATGGAAATCCAAGTGTGCCACTGGAAAGATGACATGAAATCTCTTGAAAACAATATAAAGAACGCAGGAATCGGAGTTACGGTTTGGAAATGGCAAGCGATTCAAATATGGCAAGCGAGCCAAAAGGGATCAGAAAATACAATTGCAAGCATGTGAACATAGCAAAAACATAATCAGTTTTCAGACTTAGTGAAAACTAACACATGCTGAAATATAACTCAAGTAGGCATGTTTACGAGCTCGATGCACTCAGTACGGTGCAAGTCATGAAAAGCTAAGCATACCTCTACCAAGAACACACAAAATGAAAACTAGACATGGCAAGAACAATAACATAGCATGCATGGATCAACTACAACATCATCGGCAAAATTGCAAACAAGTTGACAATCTGCCCAGATTCACAAAGTAGCAAAAGTAGAGCTCGATTGACTCAAGCTAGGGTGCTCCATAATTGCAAACAAAGAAGTGGATGGATAGAGCACTACAATATTAACAAAACATCCTTACTGATCATCCTCAAAATAGGCACCGATCACTAGGAAACAACATGAACATATGGCATCATGAGATAAACAGATCAAGGACTTGGTGGAATTACTAAGTCCCTGAAAACAGAAGTACCAAGTGCACCACTTTGCAAGCTTGTGCTAGTCACCACACACATCACAAAAATACATGGGTTGCACCTCTGGAAAGATGGCAAAACCCTTAACAAAACATATGTAGAGCATCAGGGCATATCATGCACACATTAATCATGGCAAAAATGACAAAAAGCTAAATGAACCAGCAGATCTGACAAATAACTCAAGTAGCCCTCTTCTAAAAGCATTTCGGGCATCAAGATGACTTCAAATGAAAATGATGCAATAGAATGAAATGATTTACTCTCTTAGATGAACATTTTGATATGCTATATGCATGAATCGGAGCTACGGATGCAAAGTTACAGGGCCATGAACATGAGCACTTGGATCTAGAATTCCAGGGACTTGGAAGAAATTTACCCCGCGCGGATCTAGGGTTTGATCTGGCGCACGAACCGAGGCGGAATCCGGTGAGGTGGCGGCTGCTCCGGCGAGGTCGGCTCGTCGGCGGGGAGAAGAAGCGGAGGCGAGGTCGGCCTCTCCCCGGTCGTTGCTGACGGCGGCGAGCTTCGAGGGGCGGCCGGCCGGCGACGACCGCGCGGCGGGGCGGCGACGACCGCGGTGGCCGGAGCGGGCGGCGGGGAGCTCCGGTCGCCGGCATTGGCGAGGGAGGCGGCGATGCGGGGGCGGGGAGAAGGGAGGCGCGGGGCGGCGGATGGGCCTGCGGGGCCCGCCACGGGCCGAGCGGGCTTCGGTGGCGGGGACGGCGGCTGTGGCCACGTGGCGGCGCAGGAGAGGCTGGGAGCGGCGGCGGGATTTGTCCGGCGTCGCCTGGACGTGTCCGGCGGCGCGGAGGGGAAAAATTAGGGTTTCAGACGAGGGGATCCGGATTTTTCGGAGGAGGGGCTAGTTTTATAGGTAGAGGGAGCTAGGAGAGTCCAAATGAGGTGCGGTTTTCGAACGCTCTAGATGATGGAGAAGGCTTAGGTGGGTTTTGGGCCAAATTGGAGGGGCGTTGGGCTGCAACACACACAAGGCCTTTTTGGTCCCTCGGTTAACCGTTGGAGTATCAAACGAAGTCCAAATGATACGAAACTTGACTGGCGGTCTACCGGTAGTAAACCAAGGCCGCTTGGCAAGTCTCAGTCCAATCCGGAAATGTTTAATCCCCACACACGAAAGAAATCTAGAAATGACCACCGGAGGATAACGAAGCGCCGGAATGCAAAACGGACAACGGGGAAAATGCTCAAATGCATGAGACGAACACGTATGCAAATGCAATGCACATGATGACATGATATGAGATGCATGACAATGATAACAACACACGGAGACAAAGGCCCGAACCCGAGAAAATAAAATAACTTAACGCCGGAAACGGCAAGAGTTGGAGTACAAATTGGGAAAGTTACATCCGGGGTGTTACAACACTCCACCACTACGAAAGGATCTCGTCCCGAGATCTAGGACTGAAAGAATGCCGGGTACTCAGAACGGAGGTGATCATCGCGTTCCCAGGTAGCTTCACGGTCGGAATGGTGTGACCACTTGACTTTGAGAAATTTGATTGACTTGTTGCAAGTCTTGCGTTCAGTCTCTTCAAGAATAGCAACTGGGTGCTCACGATAAGAGAGATCTTCTTGGAGCTCAATGTCCTCGAAGTTGACGGTGCGGTCAGGAGTCTTTAAGCACTTTCGAAGCTGAGAGACATGGAACACGTCATGAACATTTGCAAAGTTTGAAGGAAGCTCGAGTTGATAGGCGAGGTCGCCTCTCTTGCTGATAATCTTGAAAGGTCCCATGTATCTGGGGGCAAGCTTCCCTTTGATACCGAAGCGACGAGTACATTTCATAGGAGAGACGCGGAGGTAAACATGATCTCCGATCTCGAAAGCCAAATCACGGTGCTTACTATCATAGTAGCTCTTCTGGCGGGATTGGGCTGCTTTGAGGTTATCACGAATGACTTTGCACATTTCTTCTGCCTCTGTGATTAAGTCATTTCCCAAAAGCTGACGTTCACCGGTTTCAGACCAGTTGAGAGGGGTACGACACTTCCTGCCATACAGAATTTCAAATGGGGCCTTGCCCGAACTTGCTTGAAAACTGTTGTTGTAGGAGAATTCAACATAAGGAAGACAATCCTCCCACTTCATGCCGAAGGAGATCACACAAGCCCTGAGCATATCTTCAAGAATCTGGTTGACACGCTCGACTTGACCGCTAGTTTGAGGATGGAAAGCTGTGCTGAAGCGGATGTTAGTGCCCATGGCCTTCTCAAAAGAATCCCAAAACTTGGATGTAAAGATGCTGCCATGGTCTGAAGAGATCACTTGAGGAATACCGTGCAGAGAGACAATTCAAGAGGTATAGAGTTCCGCCAATTGAGCTGCAGTGATCAACTCTTTGATAGGCAGAAAGTGAGCCACTTTAGTGAGTTTGTCGATGACAACGAATATAGCATCATTGCCACGCTTGGACTTTGGAAACCCAGTCACGAAGTCCATTTCAATGTGGTCAAACTTCCATTCTGGAATGGCAAGAGGTTGGAGGAGACCAGCTGGCCTTTGGTGTTCTGCCTTCACTCTTCTGCAGACATCACATTCATTCACGAATTGAGCGATCTCGCGCTTCATTCGAGTCCACCAATAAGCCTGCTTGAGGTCCTGATACATCTTCGTGCTCCCAGGGTGGATGGAGAGGAGAGAATTGTGAGCCTCGTTCATGATCACTTTACGGAGGTCACCTTTGGGTACAACAATACGATCCTCGAAGAAGAGAGTATCCTTGTCATCAAGGCGGTAGCACTTGTACTTGGGTTGACTCTTGGCAATCCCAATCTTCACCTTTTTCACCATAGCATCAAGAAGTTGGGCTTGGCGAATCTGGTCTTCCAAGGTAGGAGAGACTTGAAGGTAGGCGAGGAAACCTTGGGGAACAACTTGCAGATTAAGTTTGCGGAAAGCTTCACAAAGCTCGGGTTGATAAGGCTTAAGAATCAGACTGTTGCAATAAGCTTTCCTGCTCAATGCGTCAGCAATCACATTGGCCTTGCCTGGAGTATACTCGATACTCGGATTATACTCTTGAATCATTTCGACCCATTGAGTTTGCCTGAGGTTGAGATTAGGCTGAATGAAGATGTACTTGAGACTCTTGTGATCAGTGAAAATGTCCACTTTTCCTCCCAATAGAAGATGTCTCCAAGTCAAAAGAGCATGCACAACTGCCACCAACTCAAGATCATGAGTGGGGTAGTTCTTCTCATTAGGCTTCAACTGGCGAGAGGTATAAGCAACAACTTTCTTCTCTTGCATCAATACTGTGCCAAGACCTTGGAGAGAGGCATCACAAAAGACCTCATACGGCTTGGATTCATCAGGCGGAGTCAGAACTGGAGTAGTGATCAATTTCTCTTTCAAAGTGTTGAAAGCAATGTCACACTCCGGAGACCAAACGTACTTGATGTGCTTCTGGAGAAGATTAGAGAGAGGCTTCGCGATCTTGGAAAAGTTTTCAACGAATCTTCGACAGTAGCTTGCAAGACCGAGGAAGCTACGGAGTTGCTTCACGTTCTGAGGAGGTTCCCAATTCACAATTGCAGACACCTTCTCAGGATTCACGGCAATGCCCTTGGCAGAGATGATATGACCAAGATAAAGAACCTCATCGAGCCAAAATTCACACTTGGAGAACTTGGCGTAGAACTGATGTTCCCTGAGCTTATCGAGTACCAAACGCAAGTGCTTGGCATGATCTTCCTTGTTTTTCGAGAAAACTAGAATGTCGTCGAGATAGACCAAAACAAAGTCATTGGTGTAGGCGTTGAAGATGAAATTCATCATGCGAGAGAACATCGGAGGAGCGTTGACGAGACCAAAAGACATGACAGTGTATTCATATGAACTGTAGCTTGTCCTGAAAGCCATCTTGGGAATATCTTGCTCACGAATAGGAATTTGATGATAACCCATACAGAGATCAAGCTTGGAGAATACTTGGGCACCTTTGAGTTGTTCGAACAGCTCGTTGATGTTGGGAAGTGGGTATTTGTTCTTGATGGTCTTCTTGTTCAATGGGCGGTAATCAACACAAAGTCGGTCCGTTCCATCCTTCTTCTTCACAAAAAGAACAACACAACCCCACGGAGAAGAACTAGGCCGGATGAGACCCATTTTCTCTTGAATATCGAGTTGCTTCTTCAGCTCCTTCAACTCTTAGTCTGAGCTTGTAAGGACGTTTGCACACAGGTTCCGTGCCAAGCTCAAGATCAATAACGAATTCAACTGGCCGGTGCGGAGGCATTCCTGGAAGCTCTTCTGGAAAGACGTCTTGATATTTGCAAACGACTGGAATTTGCGAGATGGCATCGAGTTCACCCTTCTCATTGAGAGAAAACAGACGGATAGTATCATCACGAGCGGCAAAGACAATTACATCCTCAGACGAATGAGTCAATTGGATCTGCCTGGCTGCACAGTCAAGATGTGCCTTGTGCTTAGTAAGCCAATCCATTCCGAGAATAAGATCAATATCCGAGTTGCCAAGAACCACCGGAGAAGAGAGAAACTTGTAATCACCCAACGTGATAGAGACATCCAGGACGCAATTGTTAGAAGTCATTTGCTTGCCCGGAGACACAATCTTCAATGGAACAGGAATCCTTTCGGTCACAAAATCATGCTTGGCCACAAATGGAATTGAAATAAAGGAAAGCGATGCACCAGTGTCAAAAAGAACTTTTGCAGGAACATCGTTAACAGGAAGGTTACCCATAATCACATCTGGCGAGTCCTCTGCCTGAGCTGCATTCAGCAAATTGACCTTGGCGTGCTTGGGATTATGCTTGACCACAGCTTTACTTGCCGATCTGACAGGAGGAGGAGGAGGAAGACGCCTCTGGTTGAAACACTTGTTGGCATAGTGACCCTTCTGTTGGCACTTGTTGCACGTGACCTCTGAAAGCGGACGGTGATACGGAGCACTCGATCTTGGAGCTTGAGACGAAGTCTTGTTCTGAAAGCCAGGGTTGGGTGGGTGGGAAGAACCACTGCCACCTTTGCTCTTCTACTGATACGGCTGACGGAACGGAGGAGGAGGAAGCCAATACTTCTGCTGCTTGGCCACTTGAGTAGAGGAAGAAGGAGTAACATCTCTGACTCGCTTCTTGGAAGCATCACACCTCAACTGAGCAGCCTCTTGCTTCAGTGCCATGTTGTAGAACTCATCGTATCTCAAGGGCTCGAAGAGAACAAGAGCTAGCTGAATTTCTTCTCTGAGACCACCCCTGAACTGATATATCATGCTCTTCTCATCAGGGACGTCCTGCTTGGCAAAGCGGGCGAGCTTCTGAAACAACTTGTTGTAGTCATAGACAGACAAAGAGCCTTGCTTCAGGTTGCGGAATTCCTCACGCTTGCTTTCAACCACGCTCTGGGGAATATGACGAGCCCTGAAATCTTGACGAAATTCATCCCAAGTGATAACACGTCCACCTCTGGAATCCTTGTACTGCTGGAACCATTCTGCAGCTTGATCTTTGAGTTGGAAGGAAGCGAACTTAACAAAGTCCTCAGGCCTGACGTTACTGCACTCGAAATGCTTGCACAGATCCACTAGCCAATCGTCAGCATCGGTTTCCTCAACACAATTGCTGAAAGTCTTTGGCCCGTTAGCAAGGAACTGGTTGAGTGTAGCAAAGTGATTCTGATTGTTGCCTTGATTCCCTTGGTTGCCTTGATTGCGCTCTTGAAGAATTTGCATGATCAACTGTGTGCTTGCATTGGTTGCGGCCATCACAGCTTGCCATGCCTCCGGAGGAGGTGGAGGTGGTGGCGGATCAGGATTCGGAGTCGTGCGCGTTGGAGGAGCCATCCTGAAGAGGTTGACATCCATTAGCACATTGATAGACAAATATTGAAGCTGAATCCAACGGAATGAAAATTGCAACATATAGTCTTCACATCCGAACAAAATGAACGAATGCATTCCTCTTGAAATGGTCACATATCCATAAATTGAGAAGCCACGTAGAATTAAGGTAGAGAAATAAATCAACAAGGTACGGATCAAGAACGAATAATCGGTAAGAAATCCCAATCTCAAACCAATATCCGTGGAAGAAGAACTAGAGCTACTAGAATTCCCACCTATGAAACTCCCGAACCTTTCCGGTTATGCAATCAGGTGTTGGGGATACAGGGGAAGCATAATATCTCACCCAAACTAGCAAATCCTACATCCAGCTGTATCCATCCTTCAACACATAACCAAGAAACCTTCGGAAACCATCTACCTCAACCTTCGAAAAGCATCCGTTATACAAGTTATGGCGATACTCCCGAACTCCCGCCCCAGTACTGGGTGGCGTCGAGGTTATCTCACCAACGAACTGCATAAAAGAGATTTTCGATGTCGGCGTACTAAACTCAGGTATTCCAGAACTGCAACGATAAAATTATGATGACAACACCTCAGAGCTCAACTCCCCGGGACACTTCCACTAAACCCCTGACAGGAGGCACCAAGACAATGTTCTCATCATAAAACCATCGGAACGATTCCAAGATACCCGCGTGATCCTAAAAAAATTTTAGTGAAATTTGAGAAGAGAAGAGTCAAAACTCTACGTCATGAAGCCTTACCAGAGCGATGAGGAGACTGGGAAGTAAAAAGAATTCCTAAACTCTCCGATATATAATTCCTAAATGACTCAAAACGTTTTTCTAGACACAACTTGGCTGCTAAAAATGATCAAGCAATGGGGCTCCTAAGGTCGGCAAAGGCTTTGATTACCAACTTGTATCACCCTCGATGCGACTATATCTCCCACGTGTCGAGGCACAACTTAGAGGCATAATCGCATTGAAGGCATATGTCGCAAGTTAGGCAATCTTCAGAACATCCCATGTAATATAAACAATAAAGGGGAGATAACATAGTTGGCTTACACTCGCCACATCAATCAAGTACATAAATAACATTACATCATCCAAACACTCATGGCCCGACTACGGCGCCAAAATAAAAGATAACCCAACCTACGACACGGTCCCGATCACCCCCAACTGGGCACCACTACTGATCATCAGGAAAGGAAACATAGTAACGTTGAGAGTCTTCGTCGAACTCCCACTTGAGCTCAAGCGCGTCTCCTAGAGCGGAATCATCAGACCCTGCATTTGGTGTAATAGTAATATGTGAGCCACAGGGACTCAGCAATCTCGCACCCTTGCGATCAAGACTATTTAAGCTTATAGGTATGGCAAGGTAAAATGTGGAGCTACAGCAAGCGACTAGCAAATATGGTGGCTAACTTATTCGCAAAAGAGAGCGAGAAGAGGAGGCAAAGCGCGAGCGATAAACTAGAGAACAACCTGCACAAGCATTACTCCAACACCGTGTCCGCTTCCCGGACTCCGCCGAGAAGAGGCCATCACGGTAACACACTCAGTTGATTCATTTAATTTAAGTTAAGGTTCAAGTTATCTACAACTGGACATTAATAAATTTCCATCTGCCCATAACTACGGGCACGGCTTTCGAAAGTTCAAATCCCTGCAGGGGAGTCCCAACTTAGCCCACGACAAGCTCTCACGGTCAACGAAGGAATAGACCTCCTCCCAAGACGTTCCGATCACACTCGGTATCTCGGTTCTTCAAGACACTTCGACAGGTTAAAACAAATCTAGCAACACCGCCCGAATGTGCCGACAAATCCCGATAGGAGCTGCACATATCTCTTTCTCAGGGCACACTCAGATGAACACTACGTACAACTAAAACCAACCCTCAAGTTGCCCCGAGGTGGCGCTGCAAGTGGCTCTATTTGGACCAACACTCAGAGGAGCACTGGCCCAGGGGGTTTAAATAAGATGACCCTCGGGCTCCGGAAACCCAAGGGAAAAAGAGGCTAGGTGGCAAATGGTAAAACCAAGGTTGGGCATTGCTGGAAAAGCTTTAATCAAGGCGAACTATCAAGGGGTTCCCATTATAACCCAACCGCGTAAGGAACGCAAAATCCGGGAACATAACACTGATATGACGGAAACTAGGGCGGCAAGAGTGGAACAAAACACTAGGCGAGAGGCCGAGCCTTCCACCCTTTACCAAGTATATAGATGCATTAAGATAACAGGATAAAATAATGATATCCCAACAAGTAAATAAATGTTCCAACAAGAAACGGCCTTCAATCTTCACCTGCAACTAGCAACGCTATAAGAGGGGCAGAGCAAAGCGGTAACATAGCCAATCAACGGTTTGCTAGGAACATGGTGGGTTAGGGGTTTGACATGGCAATTTGGGAGGCTTGAAAGCAAGTGGTAGGCATCGTAGCATTGGCATAGAAAAAGAGCGAGCAAATCTAGCATAGCAAAGATAGTAGTGATTTCGAGGGTATGATCATCTTGCCTGCACAGTTGTCAGAGTTGACTGGATCCTCGAAAGCAAACTCAACGGGCTCCTCGTTAGCGAACTCGTCTCCCGGCTCTACCCAAACAAGGCAAACAAGCAACAAGGGTACAATCAACCCCGGGCAAGCTCAAACAATATGATGCAAAGTTGATATGCTATGCGGGATGCGATGCGAGATGCATATACAAGATATGACAGGAAATGCATGAACCTGGCCTCAACTTGGAAAACCAAGTGTGCCACTGGAAAGATGACATGAAATCTCTTGAAAACAATATAAAGAACGCCGGAATCGGAGTTACGGTTTGGAAATGGCAAGCGATTCAAATATGACGCCGGTCTGCGATTTACAGCAAGTAGCCATCTAAATGCAATGAGATGAACATGCTACAGCACTCAAACATGGAAACAAAATACATGGCAGGGATGCATTCAAGATGCTTAACAAAAGTCTAGCACTGAGCTACGGCCAATTCATCCATTAACATGTTCAAACAAGCATGGCAAAAATGCATATGGAAAACAGATCTCAGACTTAGTGAAATTAACACTTGTCTGGAATGTCAGATCAGGTAGCACTCTTCGGAGCAACAAAACTACATGCTACATGACCTGAACATGGCAAAGTAAAACATGGCATGGAGCTACTCAAAGAGCTTAACAAAAGTCCCTTAGTGACCTTGAGCCAAAAGGGATCAGAAAATACAATTGCAAGCATGTGAACATAGCAAAAACATAATCAGTTTTCAGACTTTGTGAAAACTGGCACATGCTGAAATATAACTCAAGTAGGCATGTTTACGAGCTTGATGCACTCAGTACGGTGCAAGTCATGAAAAGCTAAGCATACCTCTATCAAGAACACACAAAATGAAAACTAGACATGGCAAGAACAATAACATAGCATGCACGGATCAACTACAACATCATCGGCAAAATTGCAAACAAGTTGACAATCTGCCCAGATTCACAAAGTAGCAAAAGTAGAGCTCGATTGACTCAAGCTAGGGTGCTCCATAATTTAAAACAAAGACATGGATGGATAGAGCACTACAACATTAACAAAACATCCTTACTGATCATCCTCAAAAGAGGCACGGATCACTAGGAAACAACATGAACATATGGCATCATGAGATAAACAGATCAAGGACTTAGTGGAATTACTAAGTCCCTGAAAACAGAAGTACCAAGTGCACCACTTTGCAAGCTTGTGCTAGTCACCACACACATCACAAAAATACATGGGTTGCACCTATGGAAAGATGGCAAAACCCTTAACAAAACACATGTAGAGCATCAGGGCATATCATGCACACATTAATCATGGCAAAAATGACAAAAAGCTAAATGAACCAGCAGATCTGACAAATAACTCAAGTAGCCCTCTTCTAACAGCATTTCGGGCATCAAGATGACTTCAAGTGAAAATGATGCAATGGAATGAAATGATGTACTCTCTGAGATGAACATTTTGATATGCTATATGCATGAATCGGAGCTACGGATGCAAAGTTACGGGGCCATGAACATGAGCACTTGGATCTAGAATTCCTGGGACTTAAAAGAAATTTACCCCGCGCGAATCTAGGGTTTGATCCGGCGCGCGAACCGAGGCCGAATCCGGCGAGGTGGCGGCTGCTCCGGCGAGGTCGGCTCGTTGGCGGGGAGAAGAAGGGGAGGCGAGGCCGGCCTCTCCCCGGCCGGTGCTGACGACGGCGGCGGCGGCGAGCTTCGAGGGGCGGCGGGCCGGCGACGACCGCGCGGCGGGGCGGCGATGACCGCGGTGGCCGGAGCGGGCGGCGGGGAGCTCCAGTCGCTGGCATTGGCGAGGGAGGCGGCGATGCGGCGGCGGGTTGCAGGGAGGCGCGGGGCGGCGGATGGGCCCGCGAGGGCCGACCACGGGCCGAGCGGGCTTCGGCGGCGGGGACGGCGGCTGTGGCCACGTGGCGGCGCGGGAGAGGCTGGGAGCGTCGGCGGGATTTGTCCGGCGTCACCCGGACGTGTCCGGCGGCGCGGAGGGGAAAAATTAGGGTTTCAGACAAGGGGATCCGGATTTTTCAGAGGAGGGGCTAGTTTTATAGGTAGAGGGAGCTAGGAGAGTCCAAATGAGGTGCGGTTTTCGGCCACGCGATCGTGATCGAATGCTCTGGATGATGGAGAAGGATTAGGTGGGTTTTGGGCCAAATTGGAGGGGCGTTGGGCTGCAATACACACAAGGCCTTTTTGGTCCCTCGGTTAACCGTTGGAGTATCAAACGAAGTCCAAATGATATGAAACTTGACAGGCGGTCTACCGGTAGTAAACTAAGGCCGCTTGGCAAGTCTCGGTCCAATCCGGAAATGTTTAATCCCCACACATGAAACAAAGCTAGAAATGACCACCGGAGGAGAACGAAGCACCGGAATGCAAAACGGACAACGGGGAAAATGCTCGAATGCATGAGACGAACACGTATGCAAATGCAATGCACATGATGACATGATATGAGATGCATGACAACGATAACAACACACGGAGACAAAGGCCCGAACCCGAGAAAATAAAATAACTTAACGCCGAAAATGGCAAGAGTTGGAGTACAAATTGGGAAAGTTACATCCGGGGTGTTACAAGAACCCTTTCTTTGCTTGATCCATTTTGAAATTCTTCAAAACTTTGTCAAGGTATGTGCTTTGTGCAAGTCCAATTAAGCGTCTTGATCTATCTCTATAGATCTTGATGCCCAATATATAAGCAGCTTCACCGAGGTCTTTCATAGAAAAACTTTTATTCAAGTATCCCTTTATGCTATCCAGAAATTATATATCATTTCCAATCAACAATATGTCATCCACATATAATATTAGAAATGCTACGGAGCTCCCACTCACTTTCTTGTAAATACAGGCTTCTCCAAAAGTCTGTATAAAACCATATGCTTTGATCACACTATCAAAATGTTTATTCCAACTCCGAGATGCTTGCACCAGTCCATAGATGGATCGCTGGAGTTTGCACACTATGTTAGCACTCTTTGGATCGATAAACCTTCAGGTTGCATCATATACAACTCTTCTTCCAGAAATCCATTCAGGAATGCAGTCTTTACATCCATTTGCCAAATTTCATAATCATAAAATGTGGCAATTGATAACATGATTCGGACGGACTTAAGCATCGCTACAGGTGAGAAGGTTTCATCGTAGTCAACTCCTTGAACTTGTCGAAAACCTTTCGCAACAAGTCGAGCTTTGTAGACAGTAACATTACCATCAGCGTCTGTCTTCTTCTTGAAGATCCATTTATTCTCGATCGCTTGTCGATCATCGGGCAATTCAACCAAAGTCCACACTTTGTTCTCATACATGGATCCTATATCAGATTTCATGGCCTCAAGCCATTTTGCGGAATCTGGGCTCATCATCGCTTCCTCATAGTTCATAGGTTCATCATGGTCAAGTAACATGACTTCCAGAACAGGATTATTGTACGTCTCTGGTGCAGATCTTACTCTAGTTGACCTATGAGGTTTGGTAGTAACTTGATCCGAAGTTTCATGATCATCATCATTAGCTTCCTCACTAATTGGTGTAATCGTCACAGGAACCGGTTTCTGTGAAGAACTACTTTTCAATAAGGGAGCAGGTGCAGTTACCTCATCAAGTTCTACTTTCCTCCCACTCACTTCTTTTGAGAGAAACTCCTTCTCTAGAAAGGATCCAAATTTAGCAACAAAAGTCTTGCCTTCGGATCTGTAATAGAAGGTGTACCCAACAGTCTCTTTTGGGTATCCTATGAAGACACATTTCTCCGATTTGGGTTCAAGCTTATCAGGTTGAAGCTTTTTCACATAAGCATCGCAGCCCCAAACTTTAAGAAACGACAACTTTGGTTTCTTGCCAAACCACAGTTCATAAGGAGTCGTCTCAACGGATTTCGATGGTGCCCTATTTAACGTGAATGCGGCCGTCTCTAAAGCATAACCCCAAAACGATAGCGGTAAATTAGTAAGAGACATCATAGATCGCACCATATCTAGTAAAGTATGATTACGACGTTCGGACACACCATTACGCTGTGGTGTTCCGGGTGGCGTGAGTTGCGACACTATTCCGCATTGTTTCAAATGAAGACCAAACTCATAACTCAAATATTCTCCTCCACGATTAGATCGTAGAAACTTTATTTTCTTGTTACAATGATTTTCCACTTCACTCTGAAATTCTTTGAACTTTTCAAATGTTTCAGACTTGTGTTTCATCAAGTAGATATACCCATATCTGCTCAAATCATCTGTGAAGGTGAGAAAATGATGATACCGGCCGCGAGCCTCAACATTCATTGGACCACATACATCAGTATGTATGATTTCCAACAAATCAGTTGCTCGCTCCATAGTTCTGGAGAACAGCGTTTTAGTCATCTTGCCCATAAGGCACGGTTCGCAAGTACCAAGTGATTCCAAAAGTCCATCAGTATGGAGTTTCTTCATGCGCTTTACACCAATATGACCCAAACGGCAGTGCCACAAATAAGTTGCACTATCATTATCAACTCTGCATCTTTTAGCTTCAATATTATGAATATGTGTATCATCACTATCGAGATTCAATATGAATAGACCACTCTTCAAGGGTGCATGACCATAAAAGATATTACTCATATAAATAGAACAACCATTATTCTTTGATTTAAATGAATAATCGTCTCACATCAAACAAGATCCAGATATAATGTTCATGCTTAACGCTGGCACCAAATAACAATTATTTAGGTCTAATACTAATCCTGAAGGTAGATGTAGAGGTAGCGTGCCGACCGCGATCACATCGACTTTGGAACCATTTCCCACGCGCATCGTCACCTCGTCCTTATCCAATCTTCGCTTGATCTGTAGCCCCTGTTTCGAGTTGCAAATATTAGCAATAGAACCAGTATCAAATACCCAGGTGCTTCTGTGAGCATTAGTAACGTACACATCAATAACATGTATATCACATATACCTTTGTTCACCTTGCCATCCTTCTTATCCGCCAGATACTTGGGGCAGTTCCGCTTCCAGTGACTGGTTTGCTTGCAATAGAAACACTCAGTCTCAGGCTTAGGTCCAGATTTGGGTTTCTTCTCTTGAGCAGCAACTTGTTTGTTGTTCTTCTTGAAGTTCCCCTTCTTCTTCCCTTTACCCTTCTTGAAACTGGTGGTCTTGTTGACCATCAACACTTGATGCTCTTTCTTGATTTCTACCTCCACAGCCTTTAGCATTGCGAAGAGCTCGGGAATTGTCTTATCCATCCCTTGCATATTATAGTTCATCATGAAGCTCTTGTAGCTTGGTGGCAGTGATTGGAGAATTCTGTCAATGACGCTGTCATCCGGAAGATTACCTCCCAGTTGAATCAAGTGATTATTATACCCAGACATTTTGAGTATATTCTCACTGACAGAACTATTCTCTTCCATCTTGCAGCTATATAGAACTTATTGGAGACTTCATATCTTTCAATCCGTGCATTTGCTTGAAATATTAACTTCAACTCCTAGAACATCTCATATGCTCCATGACGTTCAAAACGTCGTTGAAGTCCCGGTTCTAAGCCGTAAAGCATGGCACACTGAACTATCGAGTAGTCATCAGCTTTGCTCTGCCAGACGTTCATAACATTCGGCGTTGCTCCTGCAGCAGGCCTGGCACCCAGCGGTGCTTCCAGGACGTAATTCTTCTGTGCAGCAATGAGGATAATCTCAAGTTACGGACCCAGTCCGTGTAGTTGCTACCATCATCTTTCAACTTAGCTTTCTCAAGGAACGCATTAAAATTCAACGGAACAACAGCACGGGCCATCTATCTACAACAACATAGACATGCAAAATACTATCAGGTACTAAGTTCATGATAAATTTAAGTTCAGTTAATCAGATTACTTAAGAACTCCCACTTAGATAAACATCTCTCTAATCATCTAAGCGATCACGTGATCCAAATCAACTAAACCATGTCCGATCATCACGTGAGATGGATTAGTTTCAATGGTGAACATCACTATGTTGATCATATCTACTATATGATTCACGCTCGACCTTTCGGTCTCAGTGTTCCAGGGCCATATCTGCATATGCTAGGCTAGTCAAGTTTAACCTGAGTATTCCGCGTGTGCAACTGTTTTGCACCCGTTGTATTTGAACATAGAGCCAATCACACCCGATCATCATGTGGTGTCTCAGCACGAAGAACTTTCGCAACGGTGCATACTCAGGGAGAACACTTAAACCTTGAAATTTAGTGAGAGATCATCTTATAATGCTACCATAGATCTAAGTAAAATAAGATGCATAAAAGATAAACATCAAATGCAATCAATATAAGTGATATGATATGGCCATCATCATCTTGTGCTTGTGATATCCATCTCCGAAGCACCGTCATGATCACCCTTGTCACCAGCGCGACACCTTGATCTCCATCGTAGCATCGTTGTCGTCTTGCCAACTATTGCTTCTACGACTATCGCTACTGCTTAGTGATAAAGTAAAGCAATTACAGGGCGATTGCATTGCATAGAATAAAGCGACAACCATATGGCTCCTGCCAGTTGCTGATAACTTTGTTACAAAACATGATCATCTCATACAATAAAATATAGCATCATGTCTTGACCATATCACATCACAACATGCCCTGCAAAAACAAGTTAGACGTCTTCTACTTTGTTGTTGCAAGTTTTACATGGCTGCTAGGGCTGAACAAGAACCGTTCTTATCTACGCATCAAAACCACAACGATAGTTCGTCAAGTTGGTGTTGTTTTAACCTTCACAAGGACCGGGCGTAGCCACACTAAGTTCAACTAAAGTTGGAGAAACTGACACCGGCTAGTCACCTGTGTGCAAAGCACGGCGGTAAAACCAGTCTCGCGTAAGCGTACGCGTAATGTCGGTCCGGGCCGCTTCATCCAACAATACCGCCGAACCAACGTATGACATGCTGGTAAGCAGTATGACTTGTATCGCCCACAACTCACTTGTGTTCTACTCGTGCATATAACATCAACGCATAAAACCTGGCTCGGATGCCAGTGTTGGAGAACGTAGTAATTTCAAAAAAATTCCTACACACACGCAAGATAATGGTGATGCATAGCAACGAGAGGGGAGAGTGATGTCTACGTACCCTCGTAGACTGACAATGGAAGCATTGACACAACGTAGAGGAAGTAGTCGCGCGTCTTCACGATCCGACCGATCCAAGTACCGAACGCACGGCACCTCCGAGTTCTGCACACGTTCAACTCGATGACATCCCTCGAGCTCCGATCCAGCTGAGCTTTGAAGGAGAGTTCCGTCAGCACGATGGCATGGTGACGGTGATGATGTTGCTACCGATGCAGGGCTTTGCCTAAGCACCGCTATGATATGACCGAGGTGGATTATGGTGGAGGGGGGCACCGCACACGGCTAAGAGAGATCAACGTGATCAACTTGTGTGTGTAGAGGTGCCCCCCTGCCCCCGTATATAAAGGACTAGGGGGAGGAGGCCGGCCGGCTAGGAGGAGGCGCGCCAGGGAGGAGTCCTACTCCCACCGGGAGTAGGACTCCCTTTTTTCCTATTCCACCAAGGAGAGGGGAAGGAAGGGAGAGAGGGAGAGAGGAAAGGGGGCCCCCCTCCTTGTCCAATTCGGACCACAGGGGAGGGGGCGCGCAGCCTGCCTGCCTCCCTTCCTCTTCTCCACTAAGGCCCATCATGGCCCAATAAACCCCCCGGGGGGTTCCGGTAACCCCCTGGTTCTCCGGTAAATGTCCGGAACCTCCCGGAACCGTTCCGGTGTCTGAACATAGTCGTCCAATATATCAATCTTAATGTCTCGACCATTTCAAGACTCCTCGTCATGTCCATGATCACATCCGGGACTCCGAACTACCTTCGGTACATCAAAAAACACAAAAACTCATAATACGATCGTCATCAAACTTTAAGCATGTGGACCCTACGGGTTCGAGAACTATGTAGACATGACCGAGACACGTCTCCGGTCAATAACCAATAGGGGAACCTGGATGCTCATATTGGCTCCTACATATTCTACGAAGATCTTTATCAGTCAAACCGCATAACAACATACATTGTTCCCTTTGTCATCGGTATGTTACTTGCCCGAGATTCGATCGTCGGTATCTCAATACCTAGTTCAATCTCGTTACCAGCAAGTCTCTTTACTCGTTCCGTAATACATCATCCCGTAACTAACTCATTAGTTACAATGTTTGCAAGGCTTATAGTGATGTGCATTACCGAGTGGGCCCAGAGATACCTCTCTGACAATCGGAGTGACAAATCCTAATCTTGAAATACGCCAACCCAACAAGTACCTTCGGAGACACCTGTAGAGCACCTTTATAATCACCCAGTTACGTTGTGACGTTTGGTAGCACACAAAATGTTCCTCCGATAAACGGGAGTTGCATAATCTCATAGTCATAGGAACATGTATAAGTTATGAAGAAAACAATAGCAGAATACTAAATGATCGAGCTAATGGAATGGGTCAAGTCAATCACATCATTCTCCTAATGATGTGATCCCGTTAATCAAATGACAACTCATGTCTATGGTTAGGAAACATAACCATCTTTGATTTAACGAGCTAGTCAAAGTAGAGGCATACTAGTGACACTCTGTTCGTCTATGTATTCACACATGTATCATGTTTCCGGTTAATACAATTCTAGCATGAATAATAAAAATTTATCATGATATAAGGAAATAAATAATAACTTTATTATTGCCTCTAGGGCATATTTCCTTCATACGCAGGAAGCTTCATCGTCTACAGTCCACCGCCCCCGCTTGAACCACACTTGCGCGCCAGTTTCTCACGGCACCGAGCGAAATTTTTTTGCCACCGCAGAAATATCTATCTCCCGGCCCCCTCCCTCCCACCAAAAGCCACATTTCCACTGTTCCTCCTTACTTTCCAAGTTCAAACCTTCACTGTTGCTTACTGGGAGCTCAGCCTCCTCGCCGGCGACCCTTCTTCTTGCAGCGCCGCCTCCTCGCCGGCTGCCCTTCTTCTTGCAGCGCCGCCTCCTCGGTGGCGACCCTTCTTCTTGCAGCGCCGCCTCCTCGCCGTCGGCCCTTCTTCTTGCTACGCGGCCTCCTCGCCGCCGGCCCTTCTTCTTGTTGCGCGGCCTCATCGATATGGTCAGGTAATCCACACCCCACCCACACCATCCTCCTCCTTTCCTATCCCACATGCCCCGACCGACGGAGTGACACCTTCCACCAAAATCACTGCCCCCCTCCTCCAATTAAGCACCGCACACAGCCATTTTGCATGCAGTATAATGTGGAGCTCAGTAGCATGCGCCGCATGCGCGAATGAGGTCACTATGGCTCCCATGCATGTCGACCGCCAGATCTTGGAGGAGCACCTCGTCTTCGAGGCCACCGTCGACACTGCCATGCAGTTGTCTACATTAAAAAATAGTTCGTGATGTTTTCTCGATGCCACCGCCAGTGCCTTCTAGTGATTTGTCCTCTGTAATGTTAATATGCAATCTGATGTTTAGTTAACAGTTTGGTCCTCTGAAATGTAATATTTAGTTAACACTTTGATCCAACAATTGCTACATTTCGTAGTACTGTTCTCAAGCATTCTTTGTTTTGTTAACTGTCTTATCTTCTAGTACATGTTTCTATTCTGCAATGTCGTGCTGAGTTAACTATTTTGGTTCATTGGTCTGCTGTCCATTTAACTGTTTGGTTCAGTCCTGCAATTTGATTTTCATTTGCTGTGGGTACAATTTTGTATTGTTATGCATGTGAGACCAATCGAATTTGGCTGTACTCAATACATATTCTACTGATAGTATGGCAACTCACAATTAACCTGATCAAGATCTTCCTTATGTGTGTTGCAGGGAAACAATGGGAGACACTACGGTTTACCATCGAGGTTTGTTCAAGCAGGGTCCTTTGGCTAATAGCACATTATTGTGCAGTTGCAGGAATCATTCTAATATTTAGGTTTCTTACAATTTGGTCTTGCACATGTAGGTCCTGCTGTCAGAGGCTTAGACCCACTGTTCGACCCATTTTGCATATGGGGAAATGAGATGTCCATGAATATCAGTCAAGTCAAGAAACTCAGAAAGACTCTTAGGATGAAGAAACTTGCGACGAATAACAGCAAGATCTTTGTTTGCACAATGAAGAAAACATCAGTCAACTATAGGATGGTACCAACTCTTTTACCTTGTTTTTACCCCTTGCACCATTTCAAAATTTACAACAGCAATTTATGCATAGCTTTGTTTTCAGTACTTCTCAAAGCAGTTCACTGATGATTACCTCTCAAACCACCTGCATGGTCAAGAGGCGAGGAAGGTATTCATTCACACCCATGGTACAATATTGAAGTCTTGCTGAAGAGGACGAAGGTTGGGCGGGCAATTATCCATAGCCACTGGCCTAAAGTTGCAAGGACATTCAACATCATTAAAGGCTCAATATTTGCCTTTCGCTTCTGCGGTTTCCCATATGAGATTCATCTGTCTATTTACCGTGTATGATGCTACTTTCCAAAGGTTTTTGATGTTGCATGTGAAACTTGGTGCTGTTGTGTAATGGCGTAACTGAGTGCCGAAGCTATCTGATGTAATTCGATTATGAAATCCTGGTTGCCTTCATACGGATATGAAATATCTTGCGTGTTTTATAAGAAATATCAGTTTGATTAGTACATGGATTATCAATAATAGGCTAATTACCCTACTTATTGGGGTTTTCTATTGCAGACGGTTACTCAGGCAGCAGCGTGGGCGATGAACTCAACCAACCCGCACGGTTTCTAGAAAGTAGGCGTGTTCCATCAACTAACAATCACACACGGCTTCCGGCAGCAAACTGTTTGCGTTAGGCCACCTTGCACAAACGTTTCCACACAAAGAACTGTGTGTGATATACATACCTACGGAAATGTTTTTCTAGGATTCACCGTGTGGGGTTTACATACCTACGGAAATGATTTTATGGGATTCACCGTGTGGGATGTACATACCTACGGAAATGATTTTCTAGGATTCACCGTGTGGGATGTACATACCTACGGAAATGATTTTCTCGGATTACCATATGGGATGTACATACCTACGAAAATGATTGGGTTTCGATGCCTCGCCCAATCGCACAAGGCCCCAGCATGGGTCCCAGGAGGGCCTATCCCTGACGATTTCTGGGTCGTGTGGGAAGGACCCCCCTATCTCTCACACTCACTTGGCGACGGTTCCAAATGCCATCGCAGAAAGTGGTTAAAAACCGTTTGTTTAGCACATCGTTGTACCAGTGTAGGCCAGCTTCAAAGTCGCGACTGGTATGAAGGCGGTTCAAATAGCCCGCATGAATCTCATGGGCATTAAACTGGGCATAGCTTTCCAAATCTAATTTCCACTTGCCTTTCTCAGCAGCTGAAAATTCATCTTTGGCGATGTGTTTAGATAAGACAGTGGGGTTGCCCGGCTCTGTATAACCAACCCCGGTGACAATAACATCTTCAGCCTCTTCTTCAGCGGGCTTGATGGGACTTGGTGGCTTAGCATTGGCCAGGTTAACATACATGGAATCCATTGTAATGTTGTGCTCTTCTGGCGGCGGATCAGCAGCAGCAGCTTCAGGAGTCTGATGAGAAGCTTCTAACATCATTTTCTTCTCCGAGTCAGTATCCTTGGGATCTTCAGTCGGTTTATTTACCTTCATCTTCTTGTTGGGCTTGGCTATGCCACTAGAAATAAGATACATGACGGGGTTAATATATCAAATGTGTAAGTGTTAAAGCAAAGAAGTTTAATGTTCTCACCCGGGGGCGACTTTGAAAAGAGGAATCTGAGTTCCAGTTGAGTCATCAGAAGAAGAGTGAGAAGTTCCCTCGTAATTTGAATCGAATGGATTAAGCGGTTGACGGATAAGACCCGCCTTAGGAAAGGAGAGGGTTGAAATTTGTGGCAACTCATTCCGGCGTTCCCGAGGAGCCGGCGTGTTGGGTAAACCAGAGGAGAGATTCCCACAGCCACTGTTTGGGGTCGTGCGGCGAACTTCATGTTGTTGTTTCTTCAAAATAAAGTTGGGATCCAAGTAAGCTAAAGGGTGAGAAAACCTTACTTTTCGACTCGCTTGATGAAATTTCTGTCTTGGCAGAGGTTCTGAGTTGGAGGAAAGGATAGTTACCTCTTCACCATCTGCGTGGCTAGCCTCCGCATCATCTTGATAGCAATCAGTGTCAATAAGGTGTATAAAAAAATGAGCCAAGGGAGTCAAGTTCTACCTCCGACTCATCATCCAGAGTAAACGGATCAGTTGCATCTGCCTTCTTTTTGGCAGGCTTCTTGGAAGCCTTGGTCTTGGTTCTGACCTTCTTGGCCGGCTTATCTTGGAGTTTCTTGTTCCAAAAGGGGGAGTCAGCCTGCGGAAATCAAGTGATTATGAGAAGACAATTCATGCAAATAAGGAAGGAGTTAGAAGTTACTCAAAATACTTACAGCTGGAGGTTTGTTAAGGGTGCAGAAGGGATTCAACCCTATTTTGTTGCAAGTTTCCAAGCTCTCATTAAGCAGCGTTTTGGTCATCCTATTGATCTCATCATCGTTCAGTCGCATTTGGCAATGACGTTGTGGATCCTTGACATCACATGTATATTCACACATTAAACCGGGCCAGCGGCTCAAGGGAAAAATTCTCCAAGCAACCCAGCATTGAACTAGATCGACTCCAGTCAAACCATTGGCCATTAAGGCTCTGATCTTTGAAAAAATGGGCATATACTTGGCCCGTTCTTCTGTGCTAATCCATTCTAGGAGAGGGTGTCAGTTGCTAAGCCGGTTTGCGCAGTAACTCGGCAGAGGATTTTCACCTTCTGGAGATGTGTCGTGGCAGTAAAACCAAGTCTGGTTCCAGTCCTTAGGATGACTGGGAGGTGCGGCGGTAGGAAAAGTGGCTTCTTTCCGCCTCTAAATTGAAATGCCACCTAGTTCGAGGTTGGGCCCATCTGTGAACTCGGTTTGGCGGTTCAAGTAATAGAATTCCCTGAACAATTCTACGGTTGGCTCTTGTTGAAGGTACACTTCGCAAAACTTGAAAGTTGTAGATATTTGAAACAGAGTTGGGCCCAATATCTTGAGGAAAAATTTGGAAGAAATGCAGCACATCACGAAAGAATTTTGAGACGGGCGAGATGAACCCCCGGAGCATATGATCAATAAAAACTATGACCTCGCCTTCTCTTGGATCAGGGGTGGTCTCTGTTCTTGGGACTCTCCAGTGGATAACATATTTTGCAACTAAGGCACCCACTTGGACATACTCATTCAGCGTTTCTTCTATGACCCAGGAGGTGACCCAGTTGCATGAAATAACGGTTTTGGTCATTTTGTTGATGAAAAGCCTAGAAAGGAAAATATTGTCGGGTTAATGTTATGCTGATTAAGCCGTCTGCTACCTCTTGAGCATGCGTTGGTTTTCCCTTGAAGAGGAAAGGGTGATGCAGCAAAGTAGCGTAAGTATTTCCCTCAGTTTTTGAGAACCAAGGTATAAATCCAGTAGGAGACTACGCACAAGTCACCTAGTACCTGCACAAACAATCAAGAACCTTGCAACCAACGCGACAAAGGGGTGGTCAATCCCTTCACGGCCAATCACAAAAGTGAGATCTGATAAAGATAGTAAGATAAATATTTTTGGTATTTTTGTTGTATAGATTGGAAAGTAAAGATTGCAAAATAGTAAATGAGATGCAATGTAAATAAAAGAGATGCAATATAATAAGAAAGAGACACGGAGGCCATAGGTTTCACTGGTGGCTTCTCTCAAGATAGCATGTATTACGGTGGGTGAACAAATTACTGTCAAGCAATTGATAGAAAAGCGCATAATTATGAAGTTATCTAAGGCAATGATCATGAACATAGGCATCACATCCGTGTCAAGTAGACCGAAACGATTCTGCATCTACTACTATTACTCCACACATCGACCGCTATCTAGCATGCATCTAGAGTATTAAGTTCATAAGAACAGAGTAATGCATTAGGCAAGATGACATGATGCAGAGGGATAAACTCAAGCAATATGATATAAACCCCATCTTTTTATCCTCGATGGCAACAATAAAATACGTGCCTTGCAGCCCCTGATGTCACTGGGAAAGGACACCGCAAGATTGAACCCAAAGCCATGCACTTCTCCCATTGCAAGAAAGATCAATCTAGTAGGCCAAACTAAACCGATAATTCGAAGAGACTTGCAAAGATATCAAATCATGCATATAAGAATTCAGAGAAGAACCAAATAATATTCATAGATAAACTTGCTCATAAATCCACAATTCATCGAATCTCGACAAACACACCGCAAAAGAATATTACATCGAATAGATCTCCAAGAACATTGAGGAGAACTTTGTATTGAGAATCAAAGAGAGAGAAGAATCCATCTAGCTAATAACTATGGACCCGAAGGTCCATGGTAAACTACTCACGCTTCATCGGAGAGGCTATGGTGTTGATGTAGAAGCCCTCCGTGATCGATTCCCCCTCCAGTGGAGTGCCGGAAAAGGCCCCAAGATGGGATATCACGGGTATAGAGAGTTGCGGTGGTGGAAAATTGATTTCGTGGCTCCTCCTGATGTTTCTAGGGTATAAGGGTATATATAGGCGAAAGAAGTACATCGGTGGAGCTCCGTGGGGCCCATGAGGGTGGGGCGCGCCTACCCCCTGGGCGTGCCCTCCTACCTCGTGGCTGCCTCGCGGCGTTCCAGACTTCGTCTCCAAGTCTCCTAGATTGCTTTCGGTTAAAGAAAGATCCTCGCGAAAGTTTCACTCCGTTTGGACTCCGTTTGATTTCCTTATGTGCAAAACACTAAAATAGGCAGAAAAACAGAATTTGGCACTAGGCCTCTGGTTAATAGGTTAGTCCCAAAAATAATATAAAAGAGCATATTAAATCCCATTAAACATCCTAAACAGATAATATAATAGCATGGAACAATCAAAAATTATAGATACGTTGGAGACGTATCAAGCATCCCCAAGCTTAATTCATGCTCGTCCTTGAGTAGGTAAATGATAAAACCAGAATTTTTGATGTGGAATGCTACCTAACATAATTTTCAATGTAATCTCTTTATTGTGGCATGAATATTCAGATCCATAAGATTCAAGACAAAAGTTCATTTTGACATAAAAATAATAATACTTCAAGCATACTAACAAACTAATCATGTCTTCTCAAAATAACATGGCCAAAGAAAGTTTATCCCTACAAAATCATATAGTCTGGCTATGCTCCATTTTCATCACACAAAATACTTAAATCATGCACAACCCCGATGACAAGCCAAGCAATTGTTTCATACTTTTGATGTTCTCAAACATTTTCAATCTTCACGCAATACATGAGCGTGAGCCATGGACATAGCACTATAGGTGGAATAGAATATGGTGGTTGTGGAGAAGACAAAAAGAGGGAGATAGTCTCACATCAACTAGGTGTATCAACGGGCTATGGAGATGCCCATCAATAGATATCGATGTGAGTGAGTAGGGATTGCCATGCAACGGATGCACTAGAGCTATAAGCGTATGAAAGCTCAAAAAAGAAAACTAGTGGGTGTGCATCCAACTTCCTTGCTCATGAAGACCTAGGGCATTTGAGGAAGCCCATTGTTGGAATATACAAGCCATGTTCTATAATGAAAAATTCCCACTAGTATATGAAAGTGACAAAATAAGAGACTCTCTATCATGAAGATCATGGTGCTACTTTGAAGCACAAGTGTGGTAAAAGGATAGTAGCATTGTCCCTTCTCTCTTTTTCCCTCATTTTTTTCTTTTTTTATTTGGGCCTTTTCTCTTTTTTATAGCCTCTTTTTTCGTCCGGAGTCTCATCCCGACTTGTGGGGGAATCATAGTCTCCATCATCCCTTCCTCACATAGGACAATGTTCTAATAATGAAGATCATCACACTTTTATTTACTTACAACTCAAGAATTACAACTCGATACTTAGAACAAAATATGACTCTATGTGAGTGCCTCCGGCGGTGTACTAGGATATGCAATGAATCAAGAGTAACATGTATGAAAAAATTATGAAAGGTGGCTTTGCCACAAATACGATGGCAACTATATGATCATGCAAAGCAATATGACAATGATGAAGTGTTTCCTAATAAACGGAACGGCGGAAGTTGCATGGCAATATATCTCGGAGTGGCTATGTGATACGTCTCCAACGTATCTATAATTTTTGATTGCTCCATGCTATATTATCTACTGTTTGGGCAATATTGGGCTTTATTATCCACTTTTATATTACTTTTGGGACTAACCTATTAACCGGAGGCCCAGCCCAGATTTGCTGTTTTTTGCCTATTTCAGTGTTTCGAAGAAAAGGAATATCAAACGAAGTCGAAACGGAACGAAATCAACTGGAGAAGTTATTTTCGGAAGGAAAGCAACCGGGGGAACTTGGAGTGCACGTCAGGGGAGATACGGGCTTCCCACGAGGGTGGGGGCGCGCCCACCCCCCTAGGGCGCGCCCCCTGCCTCGTGGGGCCCCCGTGGCTCCTCCGACGTACTCTCGGCTCCCATATATACCTACGTACCCTAAAACTTCCAGAACAAAAGATAGATCGGGAGTTCCGCCACCGCAAGCCTCTGTAGCCACCAAAAACCAATCGGGACCCTGTTCCGGCACCCTGTCGGAGGGGGGAACCCTCACCGGCGGCCATCTTCATCATCCCGGCACTCTCCATGAAGAGGAGGGAGTAGTTCACGCTCGGGGCTGAGGGTATGTAGCTATGTGTTTGATCTCTCTCTCTCTCTCGTGTTCTTGATTTGGCACGATCTTGATGTATCGCGAGCTTTGCTATTATAGTTGGATCTTATGTTTCTTCTCCCCCTCTTCTCTCTTGTAATGGATTGAGTTTTCCCCTTGAAGTAATCTTATCGGATTGAGTCTTTAAAGATTTGAGAACACTTGATGTATGTCTTGCCGTGCGTATCTGTGGTGACAATGGGATATCACGTGCCACTTGATGTATGTTTTGGTGACCAACTTGTTGGTTCCGCCCATGAACTTATGCATAGGGGTTGGCACACGTTTTCGTCGTGATTATCCGGTAGAAACTTTGGGGCACTCTTTGAGGTTCTATGTGTTGGTTGAATAGATGAATCTGAGATTGTGTGATGCATATCGTATAATCATGCCCACGGATACTTGAGGTGACATTGGAGTATCTAGGTGACATTAGGGTTTCGGTTTATTTGTGTCTTAAGGTGTTATTCTAGTACGAACTCTAGGGCTATTTGTGACACTTATATGAATGGCCCAACGGATTGATTGGAAAGAATAACTTTGAGGTGGTTTCATACCTGTAGGATCGGAAGTATGTCTAGAGGGGGGGTGATTAGACTACTTGACCAAATAAAAATCTATCTTTTTCCCAATTTTAATTCTTGGCAGATTTTAGCTATCTTAGCACAAGTCAAGCAATCTCCACACAATTCAAGCAAGCATGCAAAGAGTATATGAGCAGCGGAAAGTAAAGCATGCAACTTGCAAGAATGTAAAGGGAAGGGTTTGGAGGATTCAAACGCAATTGGAGACACGGATGTTTTTGACGTGGTCCCGATAGGTGGTGCTATCGTACATCCACGTTGATGGAGACTTCAACCCACGGAGAGTAACGGTTGCGCTAGTCCACGGAGGGCTCCACCCACGAAGGGTCCACGAAGAAGCAACCTTGTCTATTCCATCACGGCCGTCGCCCACGAAGGACTTGCCTCACTAGTGGTAGATCTTCACGAAGTAGGCGATCTCCTTGCCCTTACAAACTCCTTGGTTCAACTCCACAATCTTGTCGGAGGCTCCCAAGTGACACCTAGCCAATCTAGGAGACACCACTCTGCAAGAAGTAACAAATGGTGTGTTGATCATGAACTCCTTGCTCTTATGCTTCAAATGATAGTCTCCTCAACACTCAACTCTCTCTCACAGGATTTGGATTTGGTGGAAAGAAGATTTGAGTGGAAAGCAACTTGGGGAAGGCTAGAGATCAAGATTCATATGGTAGCAATGGAATATCTTGAGCTCAACACAAGGGTAGGTGGTTCTCTCTTAGAAAATGTGTATTGGAAGTGAAGATCTGTTCTGATGGCTTTCTCCACGAATGAAGAGTGGGTGGAGGGGTATATATAGCCTCCACACAAAATCTAACCGTTACACACAATCTGCCAAACTCGGTGGGACCGAATCGTTAAACTCGGTCGGACCGATTCAGCAAACCTAGTGACCGTTAGGATTTTCGGTGGGACCGAGATGCAACTCGGTAGGACCGATATGGTTAGGGTTAGGGCATAACGTAATCTCGGTGTGACCGATTACACAAATTGGTGGGACCGATTTTGGTAATAAGCTAACCAGAGAGTTGGTCAGGTAAACTCGGTGGGACCGATTCGCTCTTTTCGGTGAGACCGAAATGTTACGAAAGGGAAATAGTGAGTTTACATTGCAATCTCGGTGGGACCGGTCGCTCACTTCGGTTGGACCGAAACGTTACGAAGGGAAACAGAGAAATTGCAACCCCATCTCGGTGAGACCAAGATCCCTATCGGTGAGACCGAATTGCTAGGGTTTGTGGCAGTGGCTATGACATGTGAAACTCGGTGGCTCCGGATAGAAAGATTTGGTGGGGCCGAGTTTGACTTTTGGTTTAGGTCATATGTGGATATGGAAAGGTAGTTGAGGATTTTGGAGCATATCACTAAGCACATGAAGCAAAAGGCTCATTAAGCAACACCTCATCCCTTCTTAATAGTATTGGCTTTTCCTATGGACTCAATGTGATCTTGGATCACAAAAACATAAAATGTAGAGTCTTGTCCTTGAAGTTTGAGCCAATCCTTTGTCCTTATAATTTTGAGGGATCCGCTTTCCTCATCCATGCCATGCCATCCATTGAGCTTTTCCTGAAATATTCATCTTGGAATAATGTTAGCTCAATGAGCTATATGTTGTTAGGAATTACCAAAACCACCCAGGGATAGTTGCACTTTTAATCTCCCCCTTTTTGGTAATTGATGACAACATATAGATCAAAGCTTCGACAAATGATAATAGGAATGAAATATATCGGCGCTTTGAGAAGTATGTGATAAGTAAGAGCTCCCCCTAAATTTGTGCATATTTTAAGATTTGCTTTGGACTGCAAATGCACAAAGAGTTGGAATCATGGGTTACTCTTCCATGTCACATACATCTGAAGGAAATATGCCCTAGAGGCAATAATAAAGTTATTATTTATTTCCTTATATCATGATAAATGTTTATTATTCATGCTAGAATTGTATTAACCGGAAACATAATACATGTGTGAATACATAGACAAAGAAAGTGTCACTAGTATGCCTCTACTTGACTAGCTCGTTAATCAAAGATGGTTATGTTTCCTAACCATAAACAAAAGAGTTGTTATTTGATTAACGGGATCACATCATTAGGAGAATGATGTGATTGACATGACCCATTCCATTAGCTTAGCACCCGATCGTTTAGTATGTTGCTATTGCTTTCTTCATGACTTATACATGTTCCTATGACTATGAGATTATGCAACTCCCGTTTATCGGAGGAACACTTTGTGTGCTACCAAACGTCACAACCTAACTGGGTGATTATAAAGGAGCTCTACAGGTGTCTCCAAAGGTACATGTTGGGTTGGCGTATTTCGAGATTAGGATTTGTCACTCCGATTGTCGGAGAGGTATCTCTGGGCCCTCTCGGTGATGCACATCACTTAAGCCTTGCAAGAATTGCAACTAAATGAGTTAATTGTGGGATGATGTATTACAGAACGAGTAAAGAGACTTGCCAGCAACGAGATTGAACTAGGTATTGGAATACCGACGATCGAATCTCGGGCAAGTAACATACCGATGACAAAGGGAACGACGTATGTTGTTATGCGGTCTGACCGATAAAGATCTTCGTAGAATATGTAGGAGCCAATATGGGCATCCAGGTCCCGCTATTGGTTATTGACTGGAGACATGTCTCGGTCATGTCTACATTGTTCTCGAACCCGTAGGGTCCGCACGCTTAAGGTTACGATGACAGTTATATTATGAGTTTATGCATTTTGATGTACCGAAGGTTGTTCGGAGTCCCTGATGTGATCACGGACATGACGAGAAGTCTCGAAATGGTCGAGACATAAATATTGATATATTGGAAGCCTATGTTTGGATATCGGAAGTGTTCCGGGTGAAATCGGGATTTTACCGGAGTACCGGGAGGTTACCGGAACCCCCCCCCCCCGGGAGCTAAATGGGCCATGATGGGCCTTAGTGGAAAAGAGAAGAGGCAGACCTACATGGGCCGCGCGCCCCTCCCCTCCCTTGGTCCGAATTGGACAAGGAGAGGGGGCCGGCCCCTCTCTCTCTTTTCCCCCCTCCACAAGTTCTATTCCAACTAGGATTGGGGGGGGGAATCCTACTCCCAGAGGGAGTAGGACTCTCCTGGCGCGCCCTATGTGGCTGGCCAGCCTCCGCCCCCCCTTTGGTCCTTTATATACTGAGGCAGATGCACCCTAGAACACACAAGTTGATCCACGTGATCTATTCCTTAGCCGTGTGCGGCGCCCCCAGCCACCATAGTCCTCGATAATACTGTAGCGGAGTTTAGGTGAAGCCCTGCTGCTGTAGTACATCAAGATCGTCACCACGCCGTCGTGCTGAAGGAACTCTTCCCCGACACTTTGTTGGATCGGAGTCCGGGGATCGTCATCGAGCTGAACGTGTGCTAGAACTCGGAGGTGCCGTAGTTTCGGTGCTTGATCGGTCGAGCCGTGGAGACGTACGACTACATCAACCAAACGCTTCCGTTGTCGATCTACAAGGTACATAGATCACACTCTCCCCTAGTTGCTATACATCACCATGATCTTGCGTGTGCGTAGGAAAATTTTGAAATTACTACGTTCCCCAACAGTGGCATCCGAGCCTAGGTTTTATGTGTTGATGTTATATGCACGAGTAGAACACAAGTGAGTTGTGGGCGATATAAGTCATACTTCTTACCAGCATGTCATACTTTGGTTCAGCGGTATTGTTGGATGAAGCGGCCCGGACCGACATTACGCGTACGCTTACGCGAGACCGGTTCTCCCGACGTGCTTTGCACATAGGTGGCTTGCGGGTGACAGTTTCTCCAATTTTAGTTGAACCGAGTGTGGCTACGCCCGGTCCTTGCGAAGGTTAAAACAGCACCAACTTGACAAACTATCGTTGTGGTTTTGATGCGTAGGTAAGATTGGTTCTTGCTTAAGCCCGTAGCAGCCACGTAAAACTTGCAACAACAAAGTAGAGGACGTCTAACTTGTTTTTGCAGGGCATGTTGTGATGTGATATGGTCAAAATGTGATGATATATAAGTTGTTGTATGAGATGATCATGTTTTGTTAAAGTTATCGGCAACTGGAAAAAGCCCTATGGTTGTCTCTTTATTGCATAAGATGCAAGTGCCAAATAATTGCTTTACTTTATCGCTATGCGATAGCAATAGTTGCAAGAGCAATAGTTGGCGAGACGACCGTGTGATGACACATTGATATAGATCAAGATGATGGAGATCATGGTGTCATGTCGGTGATGATAGAGATCATGACAGTACTTTGGAGATGGAGATCAAAGGCGCAAGATGATGATGGCCATATCATGTCACATATTTTGATTGCATATGATGGTTATCTTTTATACATCTTATTTTGCTTAGTTTGACGGTAGCATTTTAAGATGATCGCTCACTAATTATCAAGAAGTGTTCTCCCTGAGTATGCACCGTTGCGAAAGTTCTTCGTGCTGAGACACCACGTGATGATCGGATGTGATAGGCTCTACGTTCAAATACAACGGGTGCAAAACAGTTGCACACGCGGAATACTCAGGTTATACTTGACGAGCCAAGCATATACAGATATGGCCTCGGAACACGGAGACCGAAAGGTCGAGCGTGAATCATATAGTAGATATGATCAACATAGTGATGTTCACCAATGAAACTACTCCATCTCACGTGATGATCGGACATGGTTTAGTTGATTTGGATCACGTGATCACTTAGAGGATTAGAGGGATGTCTATCTAAGTGGGAGTTCTTAAGTAATATGATTAAATTGAACTTAAATTTATCATGAACTTAGTCCTGGTAGTATTTTGCAAATCATGTTGTAGATCAATAGCTCGCGTTGTTGCTTCCCTGTGTTTATTTTGATATGTTCCTAGAGAAAATTGTGTTGAAAGATGTTAGTAGCAAAGATGCGGATTGGATCCGTGATCTAAGGTTTATCCTCATTGCTGCACAGAAGAATTATGTCCTTGATGCACCGCTAGGTGACGGACCTATTGCAGGAGCAAATGCAGACGTTATGAACGTTTGGCTAGCTCAATATGATGATTACTTGATAGTTTAGTGCACCATGCTTAATGGCTTAGAATCAGGACTTCAAAGACATTTTGAACGTCATGGAGCATATGAGATGAGCCAGGAGTTGAAGTTAATATTTCAAGCAAATACCCAAGTTGAGAGATATGAAAGTCTCCAACAAGTTCTATAGCTAAAAGATGGAGGAGAATCGCTCAACTAGTGAGCATGTGCCCAGATTGTCTGAGTACAACAATCGCTTGAATCAAGTGGGAGTTAATCTTCCAGATAAGATAGTGATTGACAGAATTCTCTAGTCACCATCACCAAGTTAGTAGAACTTTGTGATGAACTATGATATGCAAGGGATAACGGAAACGATTCCCAAGCTCTTCGTAATGCGGCAATTGACGAAGGTAGAAATCGAGAAAAACATCAAATGTTGATGGTAGACAAGACAACTAGTTTCAAGAAAAGGGCAGAGGGAAGAAGGGGAACTTCAAGAAGAACAGCAAGCAAGTTGCTGCTCAAGTGAAGAAGCCCAAGTCTGGTCCTAAGCCTGAGACTAAGTGTTTCTACTGCAAAGGGACTGGTCACTAGAAGCGGAACTAACCCAAGTGATTGGCAGATAAGAAGGATGGCAAAGTGAACATAAGTATATTTGATATACATGTTATTGATGTGTACTTTACTAGTGTTTATAGCAACCCCTCAGTATTTGATACTAGTTCAGTTGCTAAGATTAGTAACTCGAAACGGGAGTTGCAGAATAAACAGAGACTAGTTAAGGGTGAAGTGACGATGTGTGTTGGAAGTGGTTCCGAGATTGATATGATCATCATCGCACACTCCCTATACTTTCGGGATTAGTGTTGAACCTGAATAAGTGTTATTTGGTGTTTGCGTTGAGCATGAATATGATTTGATCATGTTTATTGTAATACGGTTATTCATTTAAGTAAGAGAATAAATTGTTGTTCTGTTTACATGAATAAAACCTTATATGGTTACACACCCAATGAAAATAGTTCGTTGGATCTTGATCGTAGTGATACACATAATCATAATATTGAAACCAAAAGATGCAAAGTTAATAATGATAGTGCAACTTATTTGTAGCACTGCCGTTTAGGTCATATTGGTGTAAAGCGCATGAAGAAACTCCATGCTAATGGGATTTTGGAATCACTTGATTATGAATCACTTGATGCTTGCGAACCATGCCTCATGGGCAAGCTGACTAAAACTCCGTTCTCCGGAGCGAGCAACTGACTTACTGGAAATAATACATACTGATGTATGCGGTCCGATGAGTGTTAAGGCTCACGGCAAGTATCGTTATTTTCTGAACTTCACAAATGATTTGAGAAGATATGGGTATATATACTTGATGAAACATAAGTCTGAAACATTTGAAAAGTTCAAAGAATTTCAGAGTGAAGTGGAAAATCATCGTGACAAGAAAATAAAGTTTCTACGATCTGATCGCGGAGACAAATATTTGAGTTACGAGTTTGGTCTTCAATTAAAACAATGTGAAATAGTTTCACTACTCACGCCACCTGGAACACCATAGTGTAATAGTGTGTCCAAATGTCATAACCGTACTTTATTAGATATAGTGCGATCTATGATGTCTCTTACCGATCTACCATTATCGTTTTGGGGTTATGCATTAGAGACAGCTGCATTCACGTTAAATAGGGCACCATCTAAGTCCGCTGAGATGACACAATCTGAACTGTGGTTTGGCAAGAAACCAAAGTTGTCGTTTCTTAAAGTTTGGGGTTGTGATGCTTATATGAAAAAGTTTCATCCTAATAAGCTCAAACCCAAATCGGAGAAATATGTCTTCATAGGATACCCAAAGGAGACTGTTGGGTACATCTTCTATCACAAATCCAAAGGCAAGACTTTTGTTGCTAAATTCTAAGTTTTTCTAGAGAAGGAGTTTCTCTCGAAAGAAGTGAGTGGGAGGAAAGTAGAACTTGATGAGGTAATTGTACCTGCTCCCTTATTGGAAAGTAGTTCATCACAGAAATCTGTTCTTGTGACTACTACACCAATTAGTGAGGAAGCTAATGATGATGATCATGTAACTTCAGATCAAGTTACTATCAAATCTCGTAGGTAAACCAGAGTGAGATCCGCACCAGAGTGGTACGGTAATCCTGTTCTGGAGGTCATGTTACTAGACCATGACGAACTTGCGAACTATGAGGAAGCGAAGATGAGCCCAGATTCCGCGAAATGGTTTGAGGCCATGAAATCTGAGATATGATCCATGTATGAGAACAAAGTATGGACTTTGGTTGACTTGCCCGATGATCAGCAAGCCATAGAAAATAGATGGATCTTCAAGAGGAAGACGGACGCTGATAGTAGTGTTACTATCTACAAAGCTAGAATTGTCGCAAAAGGTTTTCGACAAGTTCAAGGTGTTGACTACGATGAGATTTTCTCACTCGTATCTATGCTTAAGTCTGTCCGAATCATGTTAGCAATTGCCGCATTTTATGAAATTGGCAAATGGATAAACAAAACTGCATTCCTTAATGGATTTACTAAAGAAGAGTTGTATATGATGCAACTAGAAGGTTTTGTCGATCCTAAAGGTGTTAACTAAATATGCAAGCTCCAGCGATCCATCTATGGACTGGTGCAAGAATCTCGGAGTTGGAATATACGCTTTGATAAGTTGATCAAAGCATATAGTTTTATACAGACTTGCGGTGAAGCCTGTATTTACAAGAAAGTGAGTGGGAGCACTACAACATTTCTGATAAGTATATGCGAATGACATATTGTTGATCGGAAATAATGTAGAATTATTCTGCAAAGCATAAAGAAGTGTTTTAAAGAAGTTTTTCAAAGAGAGACCTCGGTGAAGCTGCTTACATATTAAGCATCAAAATCTATAGAGATAGATCAAGACGCTTGATAAGTTTTTTCAATGAGTACATACCTTGACAATATTTTGAAGTAGTTCAAAAATGGAACAGTCAAAGAAAGAGTTCTTGGCTGTGTTACAAGGTATGAAATTGAGTAAGACTCAAAGCCCGACCATGGCAGAAGATAGAAAGAGAATGAAAGTCATTCCCTATGCCTCAGCCATAGGTTCTATAAAGTATGCCATGATGTGTACCAGATCTATTGTATACCCTACACTGTGTTAAGCAAGGGAGTACAATAGTGATCTAAGAGTAGATCACTAGACATTGGTCAAAATTATCCTTAGTGGAATAAGGAAATATTTCTCGATTATGGAGGTGACAAAAGGTTCATCGTAAAAAGTTATGTCGATGCAAGTTTTGACACAGATCTGGATGACTCTAAGTCTCGATCTAGATACATATTGAAAGTGGGAGCAATTAGCTAGAGTAGCTCCGTGCAGAGCATTGTAGACATAGAATTCTCAAAATACTTACGGATCTGTATGTGACAGACCCGTTGACTAAAATTATCTCACAAGCAAAACATGATCACACCTTAGTACTCTTTGGGTGTTAATCACATAAATGATGTGAACTAGATTATTGACTCTAGTAAACCCTTTGGGTATAGGTCACATGACGATGTGAACTGTGGGTGTTAATCACATGGTGATGTGAACTCTTAGTGTTGAATCACATGGCGATGTGAACTAGATTATTGACTCTAGTGCAAGTGGGAGACTGAAGGAAATATGCCCTAGAGGCAATAATAAAGTTATTATTTATTTCATTATATAATGATAAATGTTTATTATTCATGCTAGAATTGTATTAACCGGAAACATAATACATGTGTGAATACATAGACAAACAAAGTGTCACTAGTATGCCTCTACTTGACTAGCTCGTTAATCAAAGATGGTTATGTTTCCTAACCATAAACAAAAGAGTTGTTATTTGATTAACGGGATCACATCATTAGGAGAATGATGTGATTGACATGACCCATTCCATTAGCTTAGCACCCGATCGTTTAGTATGTTGCTATTGCTTTCTTCATGACTTATACATGTTCCTATGACTATGAGATTATGCAACTCCCGTTTACCGGAGGAACACTTTGTGTGCTACCAAACATCACAACGTAACATGGTGATTATAAAGGAGCTCTACAGGTGTCTCCAAAGGTACATGTTGGGTTGGCATATTTCGAGATTAGGATTTGTCACTCCGATTGTCGGAGAGGTATCTCTGGGCCCTCTCGGTGATGCACATCACTTAAGCCTTGCAAGCATTGCAACTAAATGAGTTAATTGCGGGATGATGTATTACAGAACGAGTAAAGAGACTTGCCAGCAACGAGATTGAACTAGGTATTGGAATACCGACGATCGAATCTCGGGCAAGTAACATACCGATGACAAAGGGAACGACGTATGTTGTTATGCGGTCTGACCGATAAAGATCTTCATAGAATATGTAGGAGCCAATATGGGCATCCAGGTCCCGCTATTGGTTATTGACTGGAGACATGTCTCGGTCATGTCTACATTGTTCTCGAACCCGTAGGGTCCGCACGCTTAAGGTTACGATGACAGTTATATTATTAGTTTATGCATTTTGATGTACCGAAGGTTGTTCGGAGTCCCGGATGTAATCACGGACATGACGAGGAGTCTCGAAATGGTTGAGACATAAAGATTGATATATTGGAAGCCTATGTTTGGATATCGGAAGTGTTCCGGGTGAAATCGGGATTTTACCGGAGTACCGGGAGGTTACCGGAACCCCCCGGGAGCTAAATGAGCCATGATGGGCCTTAGTGGAAAAGAGAAGAGGCAGCCCTACATGGGCCGCGCGCCCCTCCCCTCCCTTGGTCCGAATTGGACAAGGAGAGGGGGCCAGCCCCTCTCTCTCTTTTCCCCCCTCCACAAGTCCTATTCCAACTAGGATTGGGGGGATCCTACTCCCAGAGGGAGTAGGACTCTCCTGGCGCGCCCTATGTGGCCGGCCAGCCTCCCCCCCTTTGGTCCTTTATATACTGAGGTAGAGGCACCCTAGAACACACAAGTTGATCCACGTGATCTATTCCTTAGCCGTGTGCGGCGCCCCCAGCCACCATAGTCCTCGATAATACTGTAGCGGAGTTTAGGCGAAGCCCTGCTGCTGTAGTACATCAAGATCGTCACCACGCCGTCGTGCTGACGGAACTCTTCCCCGACACTTTGCTGGATCGGAGTCCGGGGATCGTCATCGAGCTGAACGTGTGCTAGAACTCGGAGGTGCCGTAGTTTCGGTGCTTGATCGGTCGAGCCGTGGAGACGTACGACTACATCAACCAAACGCTTTCGTTGTCGATCTACAAGGTACGTAGATCACACTCTCCCCTCGTTGCTATACATCACCATGATCTTGTGTGTGCGTAGGAAAATTTTGAAATTACTACATTCCCCAACAACATCTTGGTGGAGCGCTCAAAATGATAAGAATTAAATACATGCACTCATCACCAAGCAAAGTGAATGATCAAAATAAGGATAAACTGATAATAACATCCAACAAGCATTAAGTGTAGCTTATGATCAAACACATGATTATCAATGTCTCACAAATTATGGCATAGTATCTCAAGCACTCAAAAGCAAATAAAGTTCAACCAAGAAGACAAGAGAGAACAAATGCAGACTCTCTCTCTCGAAGCCTATGATCTATACATTTTTCTCCCCCTTTGGCAACAAGTTACCAAAAAGTTCATAGAAAATGCATAGTACTAAATGACTCTCAGGCTTGGTCTTCAGTTGGTGGAGTCTGGATAACGCCAAGGACGAAGGCTTTAGTAGAAGTGGTTGGAGCTGCTGGGGTAGGAGCTGGAGCTGGTGGAACTGAAGCTGTAGCTGGTGCAGAAGTGGTGGCTCTGGTGTCAGGAACTGGCACTGCAGATGATCTCTGAGCTCTGGGCACCCTGGCAAATGCATCAGTTGTGGTTTTGCCCTTTCTCTCCTGCATATCATCTTGTAGTTGTTCCATGGCAGACTGAAGCTCTGTTACATTCACATCCAGGTCATAGAACTTCTGTTCCATGATTCTTTCTAGGCTCTCTTGGTTTTGAGTCAGGGTGGCCAGTCCTTTCTCAATTCTCAGAGTGGATGCTATCAGGTAACTGAGCTGCTCCTGCTTGTTCTTCAAGAAGTACTCAGATGCCTCCTCTTGAGTTGGCATCTTGGCAGCTTTCTCCATCTTTGCCTTCTCCTTCTTTGCTTGAGCATGTGCAGATGAAGGTTCATTCTCATTCATGACAACCTGATTGTCTTCAAAGTCTGGATGGATGGGCAGGTGTTCCTTGTCCAGCAAGTATGTGCCTGTGCCCATCTTTGAGTTAATCAACTCCTGAATTTGTGGGGCATATCCACAGCTCCTCTTCTGATCAGCTGATGTCCTCTTAATGGTCTCTACCATAAGGCTCATCACCTTGAATTTCTGTGGCACATCAAATATGTGGAGCATGTTTATTGCATAGCCTCGGATCATCTTGTGATCACCTGACTTGGGCAATAGAGTGTGCCTCAGAATCCAGTTGATAGTGGGCAGCCCTGACAGAAGGTAATGCACTGAGCCAAATTTGAAAGTGTCAAGTGCTTTGTTTGGGATCTCCTTGTACATGTTGGACATGGAATTGTGATCCATCTTCTTCTTGGCATATATGTCCAGGTCATCTTCCTGCTCTTCTGGGGCATTGATCAGCTGTGCCCATTCAGCAACTGTAGACTGATATCTGGTTCCTTCTGACATCCACACTATCCTGCCATCTGGATAGAAGTGTGCTGTGGAGTAGAATTGCATGATGAGCTCCTCATTCCACTTTGTGAGCTTCTGCCCAACAAAGTCTGCAACTCCACAACCCTTGAAGCTGTCATACACTCTAGGATAGTGTTCTTCGTTCTCCTTGATGTATTCCCAATCAACCCATCTCATGTCATATACTATAGGCTTCTTATCCAGCAGCACTGTCTCATAAAAGTCTTGTTGTTACTTGGTGTGAAACCTGTAATCCACAACTGTTCTTCTCCTTGAAGCATATGGATCTGCTTCTCTCCACTTCTTCAGCCCTGAATCTCTTCTAATTTTCATGTCCTCAGCCACAGGATGAGCATCATTGTGGTCTGGGATCTTGGGCTTGAGCTTCCTGAGCACTTGTCCTTCTTCTTCTTCAGCAATGTCAGGCACTGGGGCCTTGTTCTTTTCAGCAGCAGATATGTTCCTGGTGTTCCTCTTAGGTGCACTCTTGGTCTTGAAGGCAGCTTTGGGTGCTTCCTTGGGCTTGGATGCAGTATCCCCTGACCTTATGGCAGCACTCATAAGCTTCTGTGCCTTTGGTGCTGGTGCAACAACCTCTTCTTCCTCTTCTTCATCTGAGGAATGTTTTTCATACTCAGCCATTGGATCAACCTTCTTGCACCATCTGCCCCTTTTTCTTTCCTTCTTTTCTTTCACAACCTCATCTTCTCCAGCTGACTTGGAGGGTTTCTGAGAGGATGCCCTGGCTTTGGACATTGGATGTCTCCCTGCTGTCCTTTTGATTTTCAGTCATGCTTTGTGGCTGCAGCTGAGCCATACTCTTTCTTGAGCACCTTCTTCTTGGATGTGGCTTCCTCTTCTGCCACATAGTCTTCATCCTCTGATTCAGAAGTTCTCTTCTTGCTTGCTCTAGTGGAAGCTTTAGGCAGATTGCTTAGGGTGCTCTTGCTACCCTCATCAGAACTGCTAGAGGGACTAGTGCCCTCACTCAGATGAACCTGCTCCTCAGATCTGTTCTGGCTGTGAATAGTTTATAGATGAGATAGAGTGGATGAGTATCACAAAATGCAGAGATTTTTGCAAAAGAATGAGTCAAAAACTTAGTTTTAGTTTTCCACAAAAAGCATTTCGGAACAACCGATTTGCAAACTCGGTGATACCGAAGCAGCTTTTGGAACCAAAACAAGTGAACTCGGTCAGACCGAGTCACAGTTCGGTGGCACCGAGACTGCTAGGGTTTCACAAAGTCCTGAACTCAGTCTCACCGATTTGTAATTCTCGGTCAGACCGAGAACCACATGTGCAATGGCCGTGGCCGAATCGGTGGAACCGAGTTCCGCAACCCGGTGGGTCCGAGATGGTTTCGGCGGAAACCTAAACCTATATTTTCGAATCTCAACTATTCTATGGATTGTTTTGACTGGATAGGAGTGTTTCAATCGTAGCAAGAATCATAAATAACACAATGTGCTAGGAATTGGACGGGGAATAGCACTGTGATCGAGTCCATACCCTAGTTCGGCGGTGGACTCACTACGGCGGCAACGGCGGAGACGAATTCCGTTGACGGCGGCGGAGACCAGCGATAGGAGGCGGCTGGCGATGAGGAGGACGTTCTGGAGACCCAGGAGGCAGAGCGAGCTATGCGCGGGCGAAGAGGTTTCGGAGAAATTTCCAAAATTTTGCCCGTGAGTATATATAGCTCGACCCTGTCGGTGTGACCAAGTGGAACAACTCGGTGGCACCGAGATGCATAACTGTTGACAGGTATGGCAACCCGGTGTGACCGAAAAGTTCAAATCGGTTGCACCAAGGTGAAAACCTAGATCGACTTAGTGATCTCGGTATGACCGAAATGGAGGAATCGGTCAGACCGAAAAGCACAAAGAAGTTTTGGAAGTTTAAGTCTATGACAAATCGGGGACTCCGAGTGCTCCTCACACAGAGTGGTTTGAATCTGACTTGATCAAATTTTGTGATGTAGCATGAATAGAGTTTGAGACGAGAAAAGCATAGATAGCTAGAGAAGGTTCTTAGGCATTCTTGTCCATCCACTTGGAAAGGAAAGTGGATGTCCTCAAATGAGTAAAATATGCTCTCAACATGCTCACACAATAAAATGGCAATTGAAATATGTGGCAAGGCATGCACAACCAATTCTAGCATCTATCAAGCAATTGGCGATGACTAGGTCATCTATATATGAGTATATTGACTTAGGAGTCAAATGAGAACATGTGATCATAGGTCATACTCATCGTTTAAGCACAAGTGGGGTTACCACTTTTACATAAAGCGTTGTTGTGTTCACATCATTAGAGTTGCTTTAGCTCAATTCTTAGAGTAAAGCTCCCCCTAGATGTGATATCCCCCCTAAGAGGGATGAACTAACCTTGGGTTTTGTCGACGATGACTTCATGTAGATGTTGAAGATGTGGATGCTCAATGTTGGCGTAGATCAATTGGAGTTATCCATTGGAGTGAATTGCACTTTCAATACCTACATGGGTTAGTCCCACAAGGAACAAACAAGGATATCCATAGACATAGAGTGATGCACAACAAGATGATGTCTATGAAAGCTTTTAGATTACCTTGTCCCTTGACTTACCAACAAGAGGGTTTGTGACTCCTTGAACTAGTGCAAGATGTGGCGGTTGATTGCATTTGTTCTTGCCAAAATGATAAGAGTGAAGTATGTTGGCGGAGTCACCCTCAAGAACTCTCTAGTTCTTCTTCTTTTGGATCCACACCATCTTGATGGGAATCCTTGGAGTTGTAGTCGTACTTGATGAATTGGAACTTGAAGTAGTCTTGGGAATCCACTTGACTAAGGTCTTAGGAGCTTCTTCAAATGCATCAATTTCCTCTTGAAGCTTGTCCTTCTCCTTTTGCTTGTAGTCTTGTGGTGGAAGATCATCTTGAGCTTGTGTCCCTTTGAAAGAAGTAGGATCATACTTCTCTTGTTGAGGAACAAACTTTGTCTTGGGGTATTGATCTTCTTCCCACTCAACTCCATTAGCATTGAACTTTCGTTCAAAACCAACACCTTGATTCTTCCGATGCCTTCCTTGCTTGCGTACAATTTCCTCAAATTGCTTACTTCCGGCAAGGCTCTTGTAGAGTCCTTTCTCTATAATTCCCTTCAATAGGCTATTTTCTTGCTCAAGTGTAACTTGGCTAAGAGAATCATTAGTGGAATCAAGAGAGCTACTAGAAGCAAAAATATTGAATTTAACATGATCATTGTTACTACTAGAGGAAGAATCTTTCTTGTTCTTGTTACTAGACTTGACTTGAGGCATGTAAGTGGATAAGAGTAAATGCTTGGCAATGTAAGAAGAACTTTTCTTACGAAGATCATCATTGATTGCTTTTAAGAACTCATGCTCTTGCTCAAGGTTGAGCTTTTCAAAGCGTAATTTCTCATGTGTTCTTAAAAGTTCTCGATGATCTCCTAAGATAGTTTCATGAGCTAACTTAAGAGTGTTTAGTTCTTTATTTAGAGCCTCAATCTTCTCCTTATCATTGTCATTCGTTTTATCTTGATTAGCATGATTAATTGACGTTTCATCATAGTATTCATCACTAGAGTTGTCAACAAGTAAATCATCATCACCTAACAAGTAATCTTCATCACTATTGAAATCAACATACTCGGAGTGTGATACCTTTGGGCCTTTAGCCATGAAGCATGTTCCAACTCCTTCATTTGGTGAGTCAAATATGTCGTAGGAGTTGGTTGACACAAGTGCTAGACTGGCAACACCTTCATCTTGAGTATATTCGGAATCGGAGTGATAACTTCTCTCGGAGTGGTTGTCGGAGTCGGAGCTGGATACCCATTCACCAACATGAGCTTGATGTCTTTGTTTTGTGTAGCTCCTTGATGACTTTTCTCTTCTTTCCGAGTCCTTGCTTCTCCGTGAATGTCTTCGTTCATAACGATCATCTCTACTCCTTCTTTCTCTAGATGGTGATTCTTCTCTTCTGCTTCTTCTTTTGGGAGAGTCTTCTCTTCTCTTGTAGGGAGCCGTACACTCATTGGAATAGTGTCTGGGTCTTCCACAATTGTAGTAGTTTCGCTCTCGACTAGAAGATCTTTTGTCATTGTAGGACCTTGACTTGGAGCTTCTATCTTTGCTTCTACTCTAATAGAACTTGTTGAAGTTCTTCACCGTTAAGCTCAATTCTTCATTGAAGGTTTGCTTCTCACTTGATGATGTGGGGGCTTCACATGAGGCTTTGTAAGCACCACTTGATTTGTTGTGAAGTTCCTCTTTATCCTTGAGTGACATCTCATGAGCAACAATTCTTCCAATGACTTCAGTTGGCTTGAGATCTTTGTAATTAGGCATCATTTGAATCAATGTGCACACTGTATCATATTTTCGATCCAAGGCTCTTAGGATCTTCTTGATGATGAATCTATCGGTCATCTCTTCACTCCCTAAGCCGGCAATCTCATTTGTGATAAGAGCAAGCCTAGAGTACATTTCAGCGACACCTTCACCATCCTTCATTTTGAACTTGTCAAGTTGACTTTGAAGCACATCCAATTTGGATTCCTTGACGGAGTCGGTACCTTCGTGCATATCAATCAAAGTATCCCAAATTTCCTTTGCATTCTCAAGACGGCTGATTTTGTTGAATTCTTCGGGGCACAGTCCGTTGAAGAGAATATCACAAGCTTGAGCGTTGTATTGCAGCATTTTCAACTCTTCCACGGTAGCTTCACGGTTTGGTTCTTTCCCATCAAAGAAGTCACCTTGCAAGCCAACACACACAATAGCCCAAACGGCGGGGTTATGTCCAAGAATATGCATTTTCATTTTATGCTTCCAACTAGCAAAATTAGTACCATCAAAGTAAGGACCTCTACGGTGATAATTTCCCTCGCTAGACGCCATACTCTCCTAGGTTGTGAAACCAAGGCTATGACCACCAAAAGCTATGGAAATCAAAGCAAATGGAGACCAAAGCTCTGATACCACTTGTAGGATCGGAAGTATGTCTAGAGGGGGGTGATCAGACTACTTGACCAAATAAAAATCTATCCTTTTCCCAATTTTAGTTCTTGGCAGATTTTAGCTATCTTAGCACAAGTCAAGCAATATCCACACAATTCAAGCAAGCATGCAAAGAGTATATGAGCAGCGGAAAGTAAAGCATGCAACTTGCAAGAATGTAAAGGGAAGGGTTTGCAGGATTCAAACGCAATTGGAGACACGGATGTTTTTGGCGTCGTTCCGATAGGTGGTGCTATCGTACATCCACGTTGATGGAGACTTCAACCCACGGAGGGTAACGGTTGCGCGAGTCCACGAAGGGCTCCACCCACGAAGGGTCCACGAAGAAGCAACCTTGTCTATTCCATCATGGCCGTCGCCCACGAAGGACTTGCCTCACTAGCGGTAGATCTTCACGAAGTAGGCGATCTCCTTGCCCTTACAAACTCCTTGGTTCAACTCCACAATCTTGTCGGAGGCTCCCAAGTGACACCTAGCCAATCTAGGAGACACCACTCTCCAAGAAGTAACAAATGGTGTGTTGATGATGAACTCCTTGCTCTTGTGCTTCAAATGATAGTCTCCCCAACACTCAACTCTCTCTCACGGGATTTGGATTTGGTGGAAAGAAGATTTGAGTGGAAAGCAACTTGGGGAAGGCTAGAGATCAAGATTCATATGGTAGGAATGGAATATCTTGAGCTCAACACAAGGGTAGGTGGTTCTCTCTCAGAAAATGTGTATTGGAAGTGAAGATCTGTTCTGATGGCTTTCTCCATGAATGAAGAGTGGGTGGAGGGGTATATATAGCCTCCACACAAAATCTAACCGTTACACACAATCTGCCAAACTCGGTGGGACCGAATCATTAAACTCGGTCGGACCGATTCAGCAAACCTAGTGACCATTAGGATTTTCGGTGGGACTGAGATGCAACTCGGTAGGACCGATATGGTTAGGGTTAGGGCATAACATAATCTCGGTGTGACCGATTACACAAACTCGGTGGGACCGATTTTGGTAATAAGCTAACCAAAGAGTTGGTCAGGTAAACTCGGTGGGACCGATTCGCTCTTTTCGGTGAGACCGAAATGTTACGAAAGGGAAACAGTGAGTTTACATTGCAATCTCGGTGGGACCGATCGCTCACTTCGATTGGACCGAAACGTTACGAAGGGAAACAGAGAAATTGCAATCCCATCTCAGTGAGACCGAGATCCCTATCGGTGAGACTAAATTGCTAGGGTTTGTGGCAGTGGCTATGACATGTGAAACTCGGTGGCTCCGGATAGAAAGAATCGGTGGGGCCGAGTTTGACTTTTGGTTTAGGTCATACGTGGATATGGAAAGGTAGTTGAGGATTTTGGAGCATATCACTAAGCACATGAAGCAAAAGGCTCATTAAGCAACACCTCATCCCTTCTTAATAGTATTGGCTTTTCCTATGGACTCAATGTGATCTTGGATCACTAAAACATAAAATGTAGAGTCTTGTCCTTGAAGTTTGAGCCAATCCTTTGTCCTTATAATTTTGAGGGATCCACTTTCCTCATCCATGCCATGCCATCCATTGAGCTTTTCTTGAAATATTCATCTTGGAATAATGTTAGCTCAATGAGCTATATGTTGTTAGGAATTACCAAAACCACCCAGGGATAGTTGCACTTTCAGTACCCTACCATAATCTCTTCGTTTGTTCTCCGCTATTAGTGACTTTGGAGTGACTCTTTGTTGCATGTTGAGGGATAGTTATATGATCCCACTATGTTATTATTGTTGAGAGAACTTGCACTAGTGAAAGTATGAACCCTAGGCCCTGTTTCCTATCATTGCAATACCATTTACGCTCACTTTTACCGTTAGTTACCTTGCTGTTTTTATATTTTCAGTTTACAAAAACCTATATCTAGCATCCATATTGCACTTGTATCGCCATCTCTTCGCCGAACTAGTGCACCTATACAATTTACCATTGTATTGGGTGTGTTGGGGACACAAAAGACTCTTTCTTATTTGGTTGCAGGGTTGCTTGAGAGAGACCATCTTCATCCTACGCCTCCCATGGATTGATAAATCTTAGGTCATCCACTTGAGGGAAATTTGCTACTGTCCTACAAACCTCTGCACTTGGAGGCCCAACAACGTCTACAAGAAGAAGGTTGTGTAGTAGACATCAAGCTCTTTTCTGGCGTCGTTGCCAGGGAGGCTAGGTAAGTGAAGGTATATCTTTAGATCTTGCATTCGAATCTTTTTGTTTCTTGTTTTAGCACTAGTAAGTTTATAAAACTACCAAAAAATGGAATTGAGTTTATCTCACACGCTTCATCTTTTTAATATCTTTCGTGAGTATGATGGAAAGGAAAATTGTGCTCAAGTACTAGAAGAAGAAATCTATAAAATGTTTGGCACTAAATCTTTGAATTATGAGCATGATTGCAATGTTGTTAGTATGAATTCCTTGAATATCCATGATGCTAATGATATGCAAAGCCACAAGCTTGGGGAAGCTATGTTTGATGAATATGATATTTTTTGTCCCCCAAGCTTTGATGAGCAAATTTACTATGATGAAAGCATGCCTCCTATCTATGATAATTATTGTGATGACACGTATGCTTTAAATAATAATAACCATGAAACTTGTCATCTTGATCTTAATTCTCAATCATATGATAGTTATTTTGTTGAGTTTGCTCCCACTACTATTCATGAGAATAAATTTGCTTATGTGGAGAGTAATAAAAATTATATGCTTGTAGATCATGAAAAGAATGCTTTAGGTGCTGGTTATATTGTTGAATTCATTCATGATGCTACTGAAAATCATTATGAGGGAGGAATATATGCTTGTAGGAATTGCAATAATATCAAGTTTCCTCTCTATGTGCTAAAAGTTTTGAAGTTATGCTTGTTTTACCTTCCTATGCAAGTTGATTCTTGTTCCCATAAGTTGTTTTCTCACAAAATCCCTATGCATAGGAAGTGGGTTAGACATAAATGTGCTAGTCATATTCTTCATGATGCTCTCTTTATGTTTCAATTCTTATCTTTTATGTGAGCATCATTGAAATCATCATGCCTAGCTAGGGGCGTTAAACGATAACGCTTGTTGGGAGGCAACCCAATTTTATTTTAGTTTCTTGCTTTTTGGTACTGTTTAGTAATAAATAATCCATCTAGACTCTGTGTAGATGTGGTTTTGTGTTTTAATTAGTGTTTGTGCCAAGTAGAACCTTTGGGAAGACTTGGGTGAAGTCTTTATGATCATGCTGTAAAAAACAGAAACTTTAGCGCTCACGAGATTAGCTAGAACTTTTTACTGGAGAGTGCTATTTAGTTGATTCTTTTAGCAGATGATTACTAGACAAAATCCTCAGGTCCACCAATTGATTTTAGAATTTTTTGAGTTCCAGAAGTTTGCGTTAGTTACAGATTACTAAAGACTGTTCTGTTTTTGACAGATTCTGTTTTTCGTGTGTTGTTTGCTTATTTTGATGAATCTATGGATAATAAAATAGTTTATAAACCATAGAGAAGTTGTAATACAGTAGGTTTAACACCAATATAAATAAATAATGATTTCATTACAGTACCTTGAAGTGGTGTTTTGTTTTCTTTCGCTAACGGAGCTTACGAGTTTTCTGTTAAGTTTTGTGTTGTGAAGTTTTCAAGTTTTGGGTAAAGATTCGATGGACTATGGAATAAGGAGTGGCAAGAGCCTAAGCTTGGGGATGTCCAAGGCACCCCAAGTAATATTTCAAGAAGTCTCAAGCATCTAAGCTTGGGGATGCCCCGGTAGGCATCCCACCTTTCTTCTCCAACAATTATCGGTTAGTATCGGGTGAACCTAAGTTTTTGCTTCGTCACATGATGTGTGCTATCCTTGAATTGTCGTTTTATTTAGCTTTGCTTGCTGTTTGAATAAAGTACCAAGATCTGAAATTATTAAATGGGAGAGTCTTCACATAGTTGCATAATTATCCGACTACTCATTGATCTTCACTTATATCTTCCGGAGTAGTTTTGTTATTGCTCTAGTACTTCACTTATATCTTTTAGAGCACGGTGGTAGTTTTATTTTGAAGAAATAGATGAACTCTCATGCTTCACTTATATTATTTTGAGAGTCTTAAATAGCATGGTAATGTGCTTAATCATAATATGCTAAGCATACAAGATTTGTAAGAATTCTTATGAGTGTGTTGAATACTAAGAGAAGTTTGATGCTTGATGATTGTTTTGAGATATGGAGGTAGTGATATTAAAGTTGTGCTAGTTGAGTAGTTGTGAATTTGATAAATGCTTGTGTTGAAGTTTGCAAGTCCTGTAGCATGCACGTATGGTAAACATTATGTGACAAATTTGAAACATGAGGTGTTCTTTGATTGTCCTCCTTATGAGTGGCGGTCGGGGACGAGCGATGGTCTTTTCCTACCAATCTATCCCCCTAGGAGCATGCGCGTAGTGCTTTGGTTTTTGATGGCTTGTAGATTTTTGCAATAAGTATATGAGTTCTTTATGACTAATGTTGAGTCCATGGATTATACGCACTCTCACCCTTCCATCATTTTTTTTGACAGAAAGACTGTAAGGGAACCCCCTACAGTATAATTGGTGCAACAAACCCAAATTGCAAGTACCGTGCCTTGAACCTGGGTGGGTGGGAAGGCATCAACCCCTTCCCACCACTAGGCTATGCCTTAGTCTGCCACCCTTCCATCATTGTTAGCCTCTTTGGTACCGTGCATTGCCCTTTCTCACATTGAGAGTCGGTGCAAACTTCGTCGGTGCATCCAAACCCCATGATATGATACGCTCTTTCACACATAAAACTCCTTATATCTTCCTCAAAACAACCACCATACCTACCTATTATGGCATTTCCATAGCCATTCCGAGATATATTGCCATGCAACTTTCCACCATCCAGTTTATCATGACACATTCATCATTGTCATATTGCTTAGCATGATCATGTAGTTGACATCGTATTTGTGGCAAAGCCACCATTCATAATTCTTTCATACATGTCACTCTTGATTCATTGCATATCCCGGTACACCACCGAAGGCATTCATATAGAGTCATACTTTGTTCTAGTATCGAGTTGTAATCATTGAGTTGTAAATAGATAGAAGTGTGATGATCATCATTAATGGAGCATTGTCCCAAAAAAAGGCCAAAAAAGGCCCAAAAAAAGAAAGGCCAAATAATAAAAAAATAAAGGCCCAAAAAAATAAAAAAATAAAAATAAAAAGGGACAATGCTACTATCCTTTTTCCACACTTGTGCTTTAAAGTAGCACCATGGTCCGCATAGTAGAAAGTCTTTTGTTTTGTCACTTTCATATACTAGTGGGAATTTTTCATTATAGAACTTGGCTTGTATATTCCAACAATGGGCTTCCTCAAATGCCCTAGGTCTTCGTGAGCAAGCAAGTTGGATGCACACCCACTTAGTTTCTTTTGTTGAGCTTTCATACATTTATAGCTCTAGTGCATCCGTTGCATGGCAATCCCTACTCCTCGCATTAACATCAATCGATGGGCATCTCCATAGCTCATTGATTAGCCTTGTTGATGTGAGACTTTCTCCCTTTTTGTCTTCTCCACATAACCCCCATCATCATATTCTATTCCACCCATAGTGCTATATCCATGGCTCACGCTCATGTATTGTGTGAAGGTTTATGAGTTTGAGATTACTAAAGTATGAAACAATTGCTTGGCTTGTCATCGGGGTTGTGCATGATGAGAGCATTCTTTTGTGACGAAAATGGAGCATGACTAAACTATATGATTTTGTAGGGATGAACTTTCTTTGGCCATGTTATTTTGAGAAGACATAATTGCTTAGTTAGTATGCTTGAAGTATTATTATTTTTATGTCAATATGAACTTTTGTCTTGAATCTTTCTGATCTGAATATTCATATCACAAGTAAGAAGATTTACATAGAAATTATGCCAACTAGCATTCCACATCAAAAATTATCTTTTTTATCATTTACCTACTCGACGACGAGCAGGAATTAAGCTTGGGGATGCTTGATACGTCTCCAACGTATCTATAATTTTTGATTGCTCCATGCTATATTATCTACTGTTTTGGGCTATAATGGGCTTTATTATCCACTTTTATATTACTTTTGGGACTAACCTATTAACCGGAGGCCCAGCCCAGATTTGCTGTTTTTTGCCTATTTCAGTGTTTCGAAGAAAAGGAATATCAAACGAAGTCGAAACGGAACGAAATCAACTAGAGAAGTTATTTTCGGAAGGAAAGCAACTGGAGGAACTTGGAGTGCATGTCAGGGGAGATACGGGCTGCCCACGAGGGTGGGGGCGCGCCCACCCCCCTAGGGCGCGCCCCCCTGCCTCGTGGGGCCCCCGTGGCTCCTCCGACGTACTCCCGGCTCCCATATATACCTACGTATCCTAAAACTTTCAGAACAGAAGATAGATCGGGAGTTCCGCCGCCGCAAGCCTTTGTAGCCACCAAAAACCAATCGGGACCCTGTTCCGGCACCCTACCGGGGGGGGAACCCTCACCGGTGGCCATCTTCATCATCCCGGCGCTCTCCATGACGAGGAGGGAGTAGTTCACCCTCGAGGCTGAGGGTATGTACCAGTAGCTATGTGTTTGATCTCTCTCTCTCATGTTCTTGATTTGGCACGATCTTGATGTATCGCGAGCTTTGCTATTATAGTTGGATCTTATGTTTCTTCTCCCCCTCTTCTCTCTTGTAATGGATTGAGTTTTCCCCTTGAAGTAATCTTATCGGATTGAGTCTTTAAAGATTTGAGAACACTTGATGTATGTCTTGCCGTGCGTATTTGTGGTGACAATGGGATATCTCATGCCACTTGATGTATGTTTTGGTGACCAACTTGTTGGTTCCGCCCATGAACTAATGCATAGGGGTTGGCACACGTTTTCGTCGTGATTCTCCGGTAGAAACTTTGGGGCACTCTTTGAGGTTCTATGTGTTGGTTGAATAGATGAATCTGAGATTGTGTGATGCATATCGTATAATCATGCCCATGGATACTTGAGGTGACATTGGAGTATCTAGGTGACATTAGGGTTTTGGTTGATTTGTGTCTTAAGGTGTTATTCTAGTACGAACTCTAGGGCTGTTTGTGACACTTATAGGAATGGCCCAATGGATTGATTGGAAAGAATAACTTTGAGGTGGTTTCGTACCCTACCATAATCTCTTCGTTTGTTCTCCGCTATTAGTGACTTTGGAGTGACTCTTTGTTGCATGTTGAGGGATAGTTATATGATCCAACTATGTTATTATTGTTGAGAGAACTTGCACTGGTGAAAGTATGAACCCTAGGCCTTGTTTCCTAGCAATGCAATACCGTTTACGCTCACTTTTATCGCTTGCTACCTTGCTGTTTTTATATTTTTAGTTTACAAAAACCTATTGTCAGTGTCAAAACCGGCGGATCTCGGGTAGGGGGTCCCGAACTGTGCGTCTAGGCGGATGGTAACAGGAGACAAGGGACACGATGTTTTACCCAGGTTCGGGCCCTCTTGATGGAGGTAAAACCCTACGTCCTGCTTGATTAATATTGATGATATGGGTAGTACAGGAGTAGATCTACCACGAGATCAAGGAGGCTAAACCCTAGAAGCTAGCCTATGGTATGATTGTTTGTTGTTCGACGGACTAAAACCCTTCGGTTTATATAGACACCGGAGAGGGTTAGGGTTACACAGAGTCGGTTACAATGGTAGGAGATCTACATATCCGTATCGCCAAGCTTGCCTTCCACGCCAAGGAAAGCCCCTTCCGGACACGGGACGAAGTCTTCAATCTTGTATCTTCATAGTCCTGGAGTCCGGCTGAAGGTATAGTCCGGCTATCCGGACACCCCCTAATCCAGGACTCCCTCAGTAGCCCCTGAACCAGGCTTCAATGATGACGAGTCCGGAGCGTAGATTGTCTTCGGCATTGCAAGGCGGGTTCCTCCTCCAAGTACTTCATAGAAGATTTTGAACACTAAGGATAGTGTCCGGCTCTGCAAAATAAGTTTCTACATATTGCCATAGACAGAATAACATTTACACAAATCTAATCTGCTGACGTATTCCGCAGCGTGACATCACACCACGGCCAAGCCTTTATTCGGATCGTTTGTACTCCCCCACCTCAACGCGTTTCGCGAGGCGGTTTCCTTGGCATGTCTTGTCAAAGCAGAGATCGTGTCCCCTTTATTTACGGGATTCTCATCAATACGGACGTGGTTAACCAAATCGTGCCCGTTGGCATGTCTTCTCAATTAAAGGCGAGTTCCAAACGGTTACGGGGAGGGCCCTTGGTATTCAACCTCTTATAAAGAGACCAATGCCTTACTCCTTTCTTTCAATCTCAGACGATTTCGCCCTTCGCCTCGAGTTCCAACACCCAAGGCTCCAGATTTCGGGCGCTTCGGATCTTCGACAATGCCCGGTTCCGACCTTCGAGGCCGATGGGTGCCCTCTTCTGTTACGGAGGAGGACATGCTAAAGCTGAGAGAGGCCAGGCTCTTGACCGGCGAAATCACGCATAGGTTGCCTGCTCAAGGGCAGGTCATTCCCACTCCCAAGCCTAGTGAGAGCGTGGTGTTCATGTCTCACTTCCTTCGGGGGCTAGGCTTCCCGATGGATCCCTTCGTGAGGGGGCTCATGTTTTATTATGGGCTAGAATTTCACGACTTAACTCCGGAGTCCATCCTCCACATTTCCTCTTTCATCATCGTGTGTGAAGCCTTCCTCCATGTCACTCCTCACTTTGGACTATGGCTCAAGACCTTCAAAGTAGTGCCTAAGATGATCGAGGGGCGGCACGCAGAGTGCGGAGGTGCTGTTATAAGCAAGAATGTCGATGCTCCATGGCCCGAGGGCTCTTTTCAAGAGGAGCTCGGCTTATGGCAACGAGAGTGGTTCTATATCACCGCTCCCAGGGGCACCAAGTGGGTGGCGCCACCTGCCTTTCGCTCGGGTCCCCCACCACAGCTAGCATCATGGGTCAATAAAGGACTAGACTAGGGGTCACCCAAGGACGTGCCCTTGTTGCAGGGCCGCATCAGGGATCTCTTAGAAAGAGACCTCAGCCTGGTCAAAGTGACGCAGGTCATGCTGATCCGCTGAACCCTGCCCAGCAAACATCGCTCCCTTCGCCTGTGGGAGTTTAATCCGGAGGGACCGCGAGCTCTCCAGCATTTCATGGGCGCAATGCCCGCAGAGATGTATAAATTGTTCTTCGGATCACAAGCAATGTGTCCAGACTTGACCGAGGACGCAAGTCTGAGCTACAATCGCCCGGATACTCAAGTAAGTAGCCTTGTGCCCGGACTCGCCATCCGTATATTTGTCATAAAACTTACCCCTAAAGAGTTGTTCTTTAAACAGGAGTGGATAGCGAAAGCAAAGCTTATCAGGTGTCCGGCTCCCCTCCCCAAGACCACGCCGGATTCCGTGCTGGTCAGGATGTTGAAGATTGTGCCTTTGGAGGAAAGCAAGGGAGGGGACAAGGAAACTACGGCCTCCTCGAAGGAGGTTGTTCGGAGGTAAGGAATCGAAAATTCCTCTCCTTAGGGGAAGAAGAGGACCGCCTCTGAAAACCCGGAGACCATGGCCTCAAAACGGGGGAAGAAATCCTCGTCAGGGGGTCCTGCGCCGGGGGAATACCCCGACCGAATTACGCCCTCAAGGGGATCAGCCCTCCACCGAGCCGTAAGTAGAGAGAGATTTTTCTTTGAGAGGAATCCTTGTTTTATATCTGAGAAGAGTAACCGAAAATTTACCTTGTAGTTCGGACCTCGGCCCTTCTCAGCAGAGCTCGTCTTCGGGGGATCTTCTTCCGGAGATGATGGAGAGCGGAACGCCTCCCCCTACCGTACCGCCTAGCGAGGCGGGCGACCCTGAGGTATCGTCGCGGAGGGTTTCTCCGAATCCGGCAGGGCCGGAAGGTAGCCATATGGCCCCCCAAGGTTCTCCGCGTCCGGCCTTCGAAAAAGGCCGTAGGACTAGTCCGGCACCGTCCGGTGCGCGGTCGGAGGAGCTGAAGGATCTGCTAGGGCGAGCATCTATCTCAGAGGAGCACCGTGCATTGATGTGCGCGGTGATTGAAAGCATTTTGTTCGCAGAAAGCGGATTGCACGAGGCCGTCAGAAGTTTACTCACGGGCTTTGAGGTACATGAAATAACGCACCCTTTTTGACAGTTGCGCATAAATAAGATGCGCCCAGTGTAGATAGTAGCCCCTGAGACTCTGTGCGTTGTCAAAAGTGACGGCGCACAAAGGATCATAATCCCAGGTCTAAAATGCTGCCTTTGTATGTAGGTGGCGAAGTGTCCGGCATCCAGCCGAACTGATGAATTTGCCGAGCTAAAGCGGCAACTTGATGTGGCAGATGCCGACATCATGCTTGTTAACAAGCGGCTTGACGAGGCACAAGGTATGTAATCCCTCCGGTGGCACCTAGTAAGAGGAGCTTTTTATGCCATTATCTTACAGTGTGTGTGCTTGATGCAGACGGTGCTGCTGCCATGGAGAATCTTCGGGCGGAACTTGCCCGAGCCAAGGAGCAAGCTAGAAAAAGTGATGCGGCTGCCATGAAGGCCCTTGAAGAGCTGAGAGCCGAACGGGCTGCTCACTACCGAAGCAAGAAAGAGATGGCCGAGATGGCCGTGAAGCTGAAGAGCGTTGCTGACCATTGCAAGCTTCTTGAAAAAGAAGACTGGGCAGAACAGACGGACTTGGAGAAGGCCGTTGCCGATGCCAAGGATGCTCGCTCTGCAATGAGAGCTGCGAAGGAGGAGCTGCGTCAGGCTGGAGAGATCGCGGCTGGAAAGCCCTTTATGCTGCGGAGGAAGTTTTGTGATCCTAAGCATGCTCCGTTAGACTGGTTGTGGAGTACGGCGGACACCTATCTGGATTTGGCGGCGAGTGCTGCTAATGCGACCGAACACTTTCGAGATCAAGAAGATCGCGAAGTGGAACAGCTCTTCTAGTCGCAGTTCCACAATCCAGAGCGTCCACTGTTAGTGGCCGTTCGTCTGGCCGAATGGGCCGAACTGAATAGGTTGTCCGGACTCTCCACGAAGTGCGTCATGAGTCATCTGTGGCCGGAGAGATCGGAGCCGAGAAGCTATTTCAGCTTGGTGCAGCAGTTCCTTGGTGCGGTGCCGCGTATTAATGCAATGAAGAGGTCAGCATGCCTAGAGGGTGCACGGATGGCTCTTGCCTGTGTCAAGACATACTGGGCGGAGATGGAAACCACCGCTGTTGCATCCCGAGATTCGGACGGAAGCCAAGCACCTGCCGAGCACTATTTTCCAGAAGTTCTGCAAGGCGCTCGTGTAATAGAGACGCAGTGCTCGAAGGATGCTATATTCGAATAGCATGTGTTATTGTAAAATAATATTTTGATAAATTGTAGAAGCTTTTTATACTTGTGCTTTCAAGTATTGTAACACCTCCTGTGCGGCCGTTTAATATATATATAATCTGAAAGATGGCAGTCGTCGGCTTCAGCCCCCATGCAAATAATGCGGGGGTGTTCGCAGAAGGCGCGTTTTCACACTTGATCCAACGTCTTGGTCCTACAAAGGAGGTGATAGCGCAGCGAACTAGGCAATCGAACTATAATGCTTTATCACTTTCACTTAGCCATAGGAGCTTGACAGTGAGGCTACTTAGATAGCCCCTGGTGGCGCCCGCGCTCGCCCGAATTCGGGGCGCGTATGTGCCTGGCCGGGAAACGGCCCTTCGTTAATGCGGAGGAATCCTATAGATTCCGGTAAGTCATCGAGTGGTTGACCAGTCTCACGCTATATCATGACAGTCAGTTTTCGGCTTTCTCTACTGAGGTGCTCGCCTGGCCGAACCGGGGCACAATCGTAGTAGTTCTCCTGGTGCCGCCTTAGCCGGTAGAGCGGAACGTAAGGCAGCAAAACACAGGAGCCGGTCAACCCAACATTTGACCAAAGACATGATTCGGAGTTGATGCATATAAGGCCAAACTCGCGACACCGAACACTCCCTAAGGTATTCGGTCTTTATGAGGGCGGGCAAGACAACGCCCTTAGTTATAAGCCCCTAGTGTCCAGGTACGCGCAAAAATTCTGACGTGGCCACATGCCAAGACGCCAGCCTCCTCCTTGGCTATACCAAAAAACCAGGGGATGTGTATCAACAAGAGACAGTAAAAAGGTTTACGCAGGGTCTTAATCTGAAAAGAATCCTTGGAACGGGTCCCTGCTGCATGTCTGCGCCTGTGTCTCCGTTGTGCCGTATCCTGGACGGGCACAGCACGGTGTTCATCTGTAAAAGAGAGGAACTTAGTTGAAAAAGGGGGTCATGCCGAATAGAAGTTATGTGAAATAAACAAAGTATAAATTGAAATGGGTAAAATTGAGCTTGATTTTCTCTTATTTTATATGCACTGAGCCCCTAGTGCAGGGGTATACGGCTATTAAGTCTTTATCAATTATATGTTTATGCCGGACTCGTCTAGCTGCGTCCGTGGTCTTAACGACCTGTTTAGATGTTTTGGCTGGTGAAGCCGTTTTATTGTGGGGTTGTTAAGGCAGCTGCACAATGGGGGGGCGCACTCAATGTTTTCCCTTTAATGAGATGATGCCTCGTGGACCGGGCATCTTGAGCGTAAGAGACGCATAATGCGGTATTGCGTTAAAGCGGGCGAAAGCTTCGCGTCCCAGTAGTGCTTGATAGCTACTTGAAAATGGGGCGATATGGAAGGTTAGCCTTTCGCGACGGAAGTTGTCGGGAGTGCCGAACATAACTTCTAGCCGGAGAGAGCCCATGTAGTGGGCCACCGGGCCTGGCGTTACTCCTTGAAAGGAAGTGTTGCCATGGCAAACTTTTGTTGGGTCTATCCCCATGCGGTGGATTGTGTCCTGATATAACAGGTTTAGACTACTGCCGCCGTCCATCAGGACATTTTTAAAGTGGAGTCCGCCAATTATTGGATCTAATACCAAGGCAATCTAGCCTGCGTTCCTGGTACTTCTAGAATAATCCAGATGATCAAATGTGATTGGTTTTAACAACCAGTGGTGAGACTCCTTTGGGATAGGCCGTGTGGCGCGTACCTCTATGGGCGCCACTCGTTTTGTTGTGTGAAGTAAGTTTACTGTTTTTACTTCTTGTGGAAAATTCTTTTGTTTCCTGGTGCCCTGCTTTTGGGGTTCGTCATCGTCTTCGCTTGGTGTGTCGAGCCCCTTGTGTTCGGCGTTGAGTTTGCCGGATTGCTTGAAAACCCAACAATCTCTGTGGGTATGGTTTGCGGGCTTCTCGGGAGTACTGTGTATTTGGCATATCTTGTCCAAGATTTTGTTTAAGTTGGATAGCTCGTCCCTGTTATCCTTGAGGGGTGGATTTTTCTGATTTTGCCGAGAGCTTTTGAATCCGGCATTGACTGCCATGCTCTTCGGACTGCTTTCCTTAGTCCGGCGCTGGTCCTTGTTGCGTCGCGGTTTTCCATTTCCATCCCTAATTTCGGATGTACTTGGGTCGTTGGTGTTACATCTTGCCAACCAGCTGTCCTCTCCTGCGCAAAAGCGGGTCATGAGGTTTTTTAATGCGGCCATTGTTCTTGGCTTTTCTTGGCCGAGGTGTCTGGCGAGCCATTCGTCTCGAACATTATGCCGAAAAGCTGCTAGGGCTTCGGCGTCCGGACAGTCGACTATCTGATTCTTTTTAGTAAGGAATCTATTCCAGAATTTCCGGGCTGACTCTCCGGGCTGTTGAGTTATGTGACTTAGATCATCTGCGTCCGGAGGGCGGACATAAGTCCCTTGAAAATTTGCCCGGAAAGCATCCTCGAGCTCCTCCCAACTTCCAATGGTGTTTTCAGGAAGGCTTTTGAGCCAATGCCGAGCTGGCCCTTTAAGTTTGAGGGGTAAGTATTTTATGGCATGGAGGTCATCTCCTCTGGCCATATGTATGTGGAGGATATAATCCTCGATCCAGACTCCAGGGTCTGGTGTTCCGCCGTACGCCTCTATGTTTACGGGCTTGAATCCCACTGGAAATTCATGATCCAAGACCTCATTGGTGAAACATAGGGGGTGTGCGGCACCCCTGTATTTGGGTGCACCGTGATGTTCAGATACTGGTGGTGTTGCATTGCTTACGAGAGCTTGCTTTCTTGGCCCATAAATAGATCTGGCTGGGCCATCTTTTTTATGCGAATCCTTAAGTGGATCGCGTGCCGGCTTGTGTGCGGCGCCGCTTGCCGCTCCATGCTGGCCATGGGGTCGTCTATCCGACCGGGTGGCTTTCTTACTTTTTTACTGCGGGGGCTCTAAGGCCTCCTCATCGAATTCAGGCAGTAGCTTTCGCTTCGGATAGCTTTTTGTGCGGCGACTGCCGCCGTACTTGTCTGCGGTGTTGAGTACTTTGCTCCATCTGATTCTGAGTGCCTCTTCCGCAGTTTTGAGCTTCCGCTTCTGCTTTTTCAGGCTACGTGTAGTGGCAACGAGCCTTTTGTGGAGGTTCTTCTGCTCCACGAGCTTATCCGGTGTAAGGTCGTCCGGAATGCCGTTTTCGCCGGGGACGGGTTGTTCGGTTTGTTTATCCAAATTGTCCTATTCAGACAGTTTCTCTAAGGCATGCTCGTCATCCGCCGGCTCGTCCTGCTCTATGGTTGGGTCTGTATGGCTGTTGTCTTTATCGAGGCGGGGCTTGGAGCGGCGCTTTTGTCGCCGCTTTGCTTGCTTTTCGAGAGAACGATCCCTCATTGCATCCCTGTGTTCCTCGTCGTCGCTTCCTTTAGGTGTGTCCACCATGTACACATCATGAGATGAGGTGGCTGTCCAGTGCCCTATAGGCGTTGATTCATGTGCGTCTCCTACATCGTCGTCCATACCGTCGATGTCTTCGGAGTCAAAATTGAGCACGTCGTTTAAATTATCGACAGTGGCTACCAAATGGGTGGTGGGTGGGCTTTGAATTTCTTCATCGTCCGTATCCCAACCTTGCTGACCGTAGTCCGGCCAGGGCTCTCCTGATAAAGAGAGAGACTTTAGTGACTTCAGAATATCGCCAAAGGGCGAGTGCTGAAAGATGTCCGCGGCGGTGAACTCCATGACCGGCGCCCAATCGGATTCGATCGGTAGGGGCACGGAGGACTCGGAGTCCGGAGAGGAGTCCGGCCCCTCGGAGTCACGGGCCTTGCGGAGTGCGGGGCTAGTGTTCGGCTTGATCGCCGTTGGGATCGCAGCCCCCGAGGCGGCGTCCAACCAGTCATACTCGATCGGCGCAGTTGGCTCCGAATTAAGGGTCGGAACCGATGCGTGTGCGGCCTCCAGGGCACTGTTCGGCGGCAGAGCAAGATCATGCCCATCGTGGCACTGCGGCGCGCTCGGTTGTGGCTCAAATCCGTCGAAGATCAAGTCCCCGCGGACGTCAGCCGTGTAGTTTAAACTTCCAAACCTGACCTGATGGCCAGGGGCGTAGCCTTCGATCTGCTCCAGGTGGCCAAGCGAATTGGCCCGTAGTGCGAAGCCGCCGAAGACAAAGATCTGTCCGGGGAGAAAAGTCTCACCCTGGACTGCATCGTTATTGATGATCGGAGTAGCCATCGGGCCTAAAAGTGACAACACAGAGGAACTCTCAATGAAAGCACCAATGTCGGTGTCAAAACCGGCGGATCTCGGGTAGGGGGTCCCGAACTGTGCGTCTAGGCGGATGGTAACAGGAGACAAGGGACATGATGTTTTACCCAGGTTCGGGCCCTCTTGATGGAGGTAAAACCCTACGTCCTGCTTGATTAATATTGATGATATGGGTAGTACAAGAGTAGATCTACCACGAGATCAAGGAGGCTAAACCCTAGAAGCTAGCCTATGGTATGATTGTTTGTTGTTCTACGGACTAAAATCCTTCGGTTTATATAGACACCGGAGAGGGTTAGGGTTACACAGAGTCGGTTACAATGGTAGGAGATCTACATATCCGTATCGCCAAGCTTGCCTTCCACGCCAAGGAAAGCCCCTTCCGGACACGGGACGAAGTCTTCAATCTTGTATCTTCATAGTCCTGGAGTCCGGCTGAAGGTATAGTCCGGCTATCCGGACACCCCCTAATCCAGGACTCCCTCACCTATATCTACCATCCATATTGCACTTGTATCGCCATCTCTTCGCCGAACTAGTGCACCTATACAATTTACCATTGTATTGGGTGTGTTGGGGACACAAGAGACTCTTTGTTATTTGGTTGCAGGGTTGTTTGAGAGAGACCATCTTCATCCTACGCCTCCCACGGATTGATAAACCTTAGGTCATCCACTTGAGGGAAATTTGCTACTAACCTACAAACCTCTGCACTTGAAGGCCCAACAACGTCTACAAGAAGAAGGTTGTGTAGTAGACATCAGTCCCTCGTCCTCTTGATGCAGCAAAGGTGTCAAGGAAGAAGATAAGTTCTGTCAGCACGACGGCGTGGTGACGGTGATGGTGAAGTGATCCGCGCAGGACTTCGCCTAAGCACTACGAAGATATGACCGGAGGCGTAAACTGTGGAGGGTAATGGCGCCGCACACGGCTAACAATTGTTGGTGTGTGTTCTAGGTGCCCCCTCCCCACGTATATATAGGTGGGAGGGGGAGGGGAGCAGCCTTGGGTCGCCCCAAGTAGGAGGAATCTCTACTTGGGGTTCATATCCCAATTCGCCCCCCCCCCCTTCCTTATTTCACCGGAGGGGAAAAGGGAAGGGAGGAAGGAAAGGGGGGCCGAACCCCCTCTTCCTTCTCCTATTCGGCCTCCTGCCTAAAGGGGGGGCGCGCAACCCCTTGTGGGCTGGTGTGCTCCCCTCTTATGGCCCATAAGGCCCATTATTCCCCCGGGGGTTCCGGTACCCCCCCCCCCTAGTCCGATAAATACCCGATACACTTCTGGTGTCTGAATACTATCATCCTATATATCAATCTTTACCTATCGACCATTTCGAGACTCTTCATCATGTCCATGATCTCATCCGGGGCTCCAAATAACATTCGGTCACCAAATCACATAACTCATATAATACTAAATCGTCATCGAACGTTAAGCGTGCGGACCATACGGGTTCGAGAACTATGTAGACATGACCGAGACACCTCTCCGGTCAATAACCCAACAGCGGAGCCTGGATGCTCATATTGGTTCCTACATATTCCACGAAGATCTTTATCGGTCGAACCGTAATGACAACATACGTTATTCCCTTTGTCATTGGTATGTTACTTGCCCGAGATTCGATCGTCGGTATCTTTATACCTAGTTCAATCTCGTTACCGGCAAGTCTCTTTACTCGTTCTGTAATACATCATTCCGCAACTAACTCATTAGTCACTTTCCTTGCAAGGCTTCTTATGATGTGCATTACCGAGAGGGCCCAGAGATACCTCTCTGATACTCGGAGTCATAAATCCTAATCTCGATCTATGCCAACCCAACAAACACCTTCGGAGATACCTGTAGAGAATCTTTATAATCACCCAATTACGTTGTGACGTTTGATAGCACACAAGGTATTCCTCCGGTATCCGGGAGTTGCATAATCTCATAGTCAAAGAATATTTATTTGACATCAAGAAAGCAATAGCAATAAAACTGAACGATCAATATGCTAAGCTAACGGATGGGTCTTCTCCATCACATCATTAGGAAACTTAACCATCTTTGATTAATGAGCTAGTCTAGTAGAGGCTTACTAGGGACACGGTGTTTTGTCTATGTATCCACACATGTATTGAGTTTCCGGTTAATACAATTCTAGCATAAATAATAAACATTTATCATGATATAAGTAAATATAAAATAACAACTTTATTATTGCCTCTAGGGCATATTTCCTTCGGACCCCTGGTGCAGTCCTATTTTAATCAGGAAGTCATCAGTGTCGCCATCACTTGTTCGAACACTTGTCACAACATTATCGTACATGTCATTGATGAGGGTAATATACTTTGCTAGGACTTTGTGTTTCTTCAAGGCCCACCACATGACATTCTGCGGTATCTTATCGTAGGCCTTCTAAGTTAATGAACACCATATGCAGGTCCTTTTGCTCCTTGTATCTCTCCATGAGTTGTCGTACCGAGAAAATGGCTCCCATGGTCGACCTCCCAGGCATGAAACCAAACTGATTTTTGGTCACGCTTGTCATACTTCTTAAGCGGTGCTCAATGACTCTCCCATAGCTTCATTGTATGGCTTGTCAGTTTAATTCCACGGTAATTAGTACAACTCTGAACATCCCCCTTGTTCTTGAAGATTGATACTAATATACTCCTTCATTCTTCTGGCATCTTATTTGCCCGAAAAATGAGGTTGAAAAGCTTAGTTAGCCATACTATAGCTATGTCTCTGAGGCCTCTCCACACCTCAATGGGATACAATCAGGGCTCATCGTCTTCCTCCTTTCATCCTTTTTAAAGCCTTCCTGACCTCCGACTCCTGGATTTGCCGCACAAAACGCATGTTGGTATCATCAAAGGAGTCGTCCAGTTCAATGGTAGAGCTCTCATTCTCCCCATTGAGCAGCTTGTCGAAGTACTCCCACCATTTATGCTTAATCTCCTCATCCTTCACCAGGAGCTCTGCCTCTTCATTAAGTAAATTTTTTGGGGGCGGTAAATAAGGGAAACCAGCCAAAACCTAGTTCTAAGGTTATTTTGGACACTTTTTTCTGAGAGGGAATATCTTTTTCTCTTAGTTTGTTGCGAGAGTACATTTCATGTGTTTATTACAAATCTGAAATGAAGTTGGCTGGCCAGTCTCACACATGTGCTTGTCCTGCAAAATACTCTCCAGGATCGGCAACGTGAAGCTGTAGTTACCAAGCATCAAAGGAAAGTTAAGGAGGTGATGACAGCTAAGGAAAAAAAAGATGAGCTGGAGCTGAAGGCAATGAAAGTGACGGGAGCAATGGAGGAAGGGACGCTGTATTTGGTTCAGGTGCTGAAGTGAGCCTGGATTCACATGTTTGTCTCATCTGCCTTCTAGACATAAACAATACTATAATCTTCTTCTTTATCTGAGAAATGTAGTAGAGTTTCCAACATTATGTTGATATGCTGGATTCACTTGTACTCCCTCCGTTCCAAAATAGATGACTCAACTTTGTACAATTGTACAAAGTTGAGTCATCTATTTTGGAACGGAGGGAGTAGTCAGGAACTGAGAATTGAAAATTCATTGAATTTTAAGTTGTGGATATATTAATATGATTCTAAAGCTATATTTGATATCTACTCGGCAATTTGGATGATAATGTGCTTTTACATACTAGAAAAATTCTAGCAACTTTGGCGCATTGAACTATTGCTAGTGAACCTCCATTCACTCTCAAACTCTCAGCTGGATTCTCATACTTGCTTAACGTCCTCACAGGTGTACTGGTGGTACGACAAGTACAGGACCAAGGAAACCGAAGTACTTCAACCGTGTGCATACTGGATACGAGTGGAACAAATACAACCGACCTCCTAAAATCGTCCAGGGCTACTAGTTCAACATATTTTACCCTGATCTTGTGGATAAATCAAAAGCACCAATATACACTATAGAGAAAGATGGAAGTGCTGGGGAGACGTGCCATATAAAGTTCCATGCTGGTCCTCCGTGCAAGGATATTGTAAGTCTTTTGCCTCTCCTTTTCATTTAGCTGTTCCATGGAAGATCCACTTAATTACTCTAGTTTTCCTTGGCAGTCTTTTCTTATGTCAACACGGAGTGGGAATACTCACACAAGAAGGGCTTCAAGTGCACATTTGAGCATGGGATTCTTCATCTGTATTTCAACATCAAATGATACAGGCGATAGATACCCACACAAGGATAGAACTGGTCACTGGATCACCATCGATCGGGCTATAAGTAGTTGGTTCTCTGTTTCTCGTTTGAGAGTATGTTCTTACAGGCTAGCTTCTGCATCACAGAAGTCATCCGAGTAGGCATGCTCGAATTAGTTCCTGTACCAAAATATGAACATACCAAACAATTGGATAGTTTGTATCAAAATTTTGTGGCACTTGCTACCTTGATTTGAGTGGAGATAATGGTGTAGCACAAATTCAAAGAATCTGTGCCCTTCATGCGGGATGGATATTTTTAAAACCAACAAAATAGACAGATATATTATGTGTAATTTGAGCTAATTATTGTTAGAAGAAACATAGCCTATGCATATATAGGCTCGCACCAATGTCAGGTTGTTAGCCAGGTATACATCTTCAAAGTAGATGAAAGAAATGAAGTGGGAAAATACATCTGCTGTCCGCGTGATCTTTGTATCTTATCTGTGGTGTGAAGCTTGTCATCTTTGTATCTTATCTGTGTTGTGAACCTTTTTGCTTTTGGCGTAGAGATTTTGTTCACCCATCGACGCAAAAGTAGAGCCTGAAGCTTCCAAAAAAGGAATAAGTTTAGAATGGCACACAGCAAAGTGTGCTGTGAATCTTGTGACACGTGATTGTGTACTAACATGGTTAGGCTTTTGCGATCGGCTGTATGCCTACTAACTACTCCCTCCGTTCACAAAGTAAAAATGTTCTAACTATTTTCAGAATCTGATATATACAGATACGATTTTGGTCTGTATGTAGTCCATATTGAAATTTCCAAAACATTTTATATTTATGAACGATTCGCTGTTGGGAGTAAAATCTTGCCTTTTTGAAGTTCATTCATTGGAAAAAGAAAGGTGCAGTCTGATCCTTTTGAGAAGTTCTACTCCTTTGAAGCAACAGCGCTATCAGAACTTGTGTCTATGACGACACAACATGGAACTATGTCTACAAGAGTCTTGTGAGCAACAAGACCAAACATGTATTGTGCAAACGCCAATTCCTGGCTGACCAATTTGGATGTGGAGCCTAAATCCAAGCCGAGCAACTCAAACAGCCTGAAGCTTATCAAAAGGAACAAGTTTAGAAGGACACACAGTGAGTGTCTTGTGACCACATTATGTGTACAGACATGTGTACCACAAACTCCATGAAATTCATACTTACAACTAAAAATCCTGCCTTCTTTCGTTGGGCAAAAGAAGATGCAGACTGGCATTTGTGAAAAGTTGTCCTTGGTGATAGGAATATGCAACTTGTATTTCTAGGTGGCCATAGGCCAGTATATATACATGTATAGGTGTGAAATATATGCAGGAAACCCCTTATACAATAGGGTAAATACGAAAAGGTTACATGGCTATATATATATAACTCTAACACACACACCCCCCCTCAAACTCATGATGGATGAATAACACTGAGTTTGGAGAGATAGAAGCCATGATGCGCTCTAGTCTGGGCCTTCGTCAGAAAATCCGCCAACTGCAACTCGGAAGGCACATACTGAAGAGCAATAACCTGATCCTGCACACCAGCGCGCACATAGAAAGCATCAACACCAATATGCTTGGTGAGCTCATGCTTCACAGGATCGCGCGCAATGCTAATAGCACATGTACTGTCAGACAAGAGCGAAGTAGGTGTAGTAACAGAAACGCCAAAATCCTAAAGTAACCACCGTAACCAAGTCACCTCTGCCGTCAAAAGAGCCATAGCTCGTAACTCAGCGTCTGCACTCGAACGAGAAACTGCAGTCTGTTTCTTCGTCTTCCAGGCAATGAGAGAACCACCAAGAAAAACACAGTAAGCAGAAAGTGAGCGGCGATCGGAGGGATCACTAGCCCACGTAGCATCCGAATAGGCCTGAAACTGTAAAGAACTGGAGCGAGGAAAGAATAGACGGTGAGAGATCGTGCCCCGAAGATATCGGAGAACACGAAGGAGGTGACTATAGTGAACCAAAGTGGGAGCGAAGACAAACTGACTCAGAATATGAACCGGATAAGAGATATCCGGACGAGTGACAGCTAGATAGACAAGACTCCCAACAAGATGACGATAACGCGTCGGGCAGGCAAGGGGTCACCATCAGTATCATGGAGGTGAACGTTGATCTCCATGGGAGTCTCAACAATGCGCTCATCGGTAAGAGCAGCACGAGCAAGGAGATCCTGTATATACTTTTCCTGGGATATAAAAAAGCCATCAGAGGTAGAAGAGACTTCAATCCCAAGAAAGTAGCGAAGAGGTCCAAGATCAGACATAAGAAACTGCTCACTAAGACGGGCCTTTACAAAGGCAATATACTCGGGGTCGTCGCCAGTGATGATCATGTCATCAACATAGAGAAGAAGAAGAGTCTGACCACGAGGAGAAAGGTGGACAAACAATGCTGGATCATGAGCACTCGCTGAAAAACCAGCGGCAGTCACCACAGAGGCAAAACGCTCAAACCAGGCGCGGGGGGGTTGCTTAAGGCCATAGAGAGATCGACGAAGACGACATACCATGCCATCAGGAACAGAATACCCAGGTGGTGGGCGCATGTATACCTCCTCACGCAGCTCGCCGTTAAGAAAGGCATTCTTAACATCAAGCTGAGATACAGACCAGTGGCGCGCAGAGGCCACGGCAAGAAGTGTGTGGATAGTGATCATATGGGCCACAGGAGCAAATGTCTCATCGTAATCACGACCATGCTCCTGCTGAAAACCACGAGCTACAAGACGAGCTTTGTAACTCTCAAGAGAACCATCGGAGCGAGTCTTAACCTTGTAGACCCACTTACAAGTGATGGGACGGACACCTGGAGGAAGAGAAACAAGATCCCATGTGCCAGTGCGTTCAAGAGCAGCAATCTCCTCCGCCATCGCAAACTGCCATTCAGGATGAACAACAGCCTCACAATAAGAAGTCGGCTCAAGAACAGCAGCACCAGCGGTTGAAAAACCAAGGTGATCAACAGGCGAAAGCGGACGAGGACGCAAGCCATAGGAAGGCTGAGACAAGGAGGACGGCATATCAGCAGATGCATCCACAGTACGTGAATGACGAGTGTAATACTGAGGAAAAGATGGAAGAAAACAAGGAGGAATAGCCGAGGTAGAATCAGGAGGTGGAGACAAATAAATCACTGGGGATGAAGGTGCAGAATCTGGTGACATGCGAGGCGAGGAAACCGTGGGAGATGGTGGTGGCAAATCAGCAAGAGGTGGAGAAGTAGAGTGAGCAGGACGGAGAGACAAGGGCTCAACTGGAGTGATAGGTGTGTCGGGAAAAGTGAGGAAAGAGATATCCTCCACAGAAAAGGTCGAGGAAGATGGACGCGGGTAGAAGGGACGAGACTCATCAAAAGTCACATCCCGAGAAATACGCATCTGACGACCGATATGATCCCAACAACGATAGCCCTTATGCTCATCACTATAGCCTAAGAAAACACACTCAACAGACTGAGCGATCAGTTTGGTGCGTTCGCGAGGGCAAGAAGAACATAGCAAATGCAACCAAACAAGCGAAGCGTCGAATAATCAGGAGAACGATCAAAGAGACGCTCAAAGGGAACACCGCCCTGGAGAGCAGCGGACGGCTGAATATTGATGAGATAGGTGGAGGTGAATATAGCCTCAGCCCCAAAACGAGGTGGAAGAGAAGCGGTGATCATCAACGCACGAGCCGTCTCAAGAAGGTGGCGATGCTTTCGCTCAGCCACGCCATTCTGAGCATGAGCATCAGGACAAGAGAACTGAGGAAGAGTGCCCTGCTCAGCAAGAACACCACGCAACATCTTGGAAATATACTCGCCAGCGGAGTCAGCACGGAACACACGAATAGGGGAAGAGAACTGAGTGTGAACCATGGCAGCAAAACGCTTATAGATGGAAAGAACCTCATTGCGAGAAGTCATAAAATAAAGCCAAGTGTAACGAGAGAAATCATCTATGAAAATAATTTAGTATCGATGGCCCCCTTTCGAAGCGAAGGGAGCCGGACCCCATACATCAGAATGGACTAAATCAAAAGGATGTTGAGACACCGACTCACTAGTAGGGTAAGGTAAGTAAATCTGTTTTCCTAGTCTACAGCCCTGACACTCTAAAGAGACATCTCCTGAGACAGACCCCAGAAGACCTCGACGAACTAATGACGACAAGCGAGACCCACAAAGATGACCAAGTCGATGATGCCACTGCTGGAAGGAGCCGGTAGCTAAAGCGACGGAAGCGGATGAACTGGCGATAGTGGTGGCAGCGGAAGGAACATGAAGCCAGTCTAGCTCCCAAAGACCCTGAGAGTCACGGCGGCTAGGGCCAGCCCCAACCAAAGTGTGTGTTCCACGATCCTGAACAGAACAAGAGTCAACGTCAAGGATGATGCTACAACCAGAATCAGTAAGTTGGCCGGCAGAAAAAAGATTCATGGTAAGTCGAGGAACATGAGAAACATCAGGAACAGAATAAGAAGGTGTGGTAAGATTGCCTCGACTAGCAACAGAAAGAGGAGTACCATCAGCAGTGAGTACATGAACAGGAAAATCAAGCGATTTAAGAGAGGACAAATTTGAAGAATGAGAAGACATATGAAAAGAAGCTCCGGAGTCCAGAACCCACGAGGATGTACCTGACTGTGTAGAGGGTGGTTGCTCAGTGCGGGAAGCATCAGTCACAGAACCTGTAGTACCCGTCGAAGGAGAACCTGAAGCGGCAAGCAGACGCTTAAGTCACAGAATATCCTGCTCCGTCAAAGCGGTGGCTGAAGATGTCGAAGTAGAAGAAGTTCCTGAAGCTGATGATCGCGCCTTACGCAGGTGTTTCTTCTTCTGGAAGAACTGAGACTCAACATGACCATCCATCTTGCAGTAGCCGCAGTGAAGACGAGACCGACCCTGGCCGCCCGTAGGAGTAGGCAAGAGCGGGGAGCACTCGAGTGGGAAGGAGTCGGTGCAACAGGCATAGCAGGAACTCGAGTAGCAAGCACAGAGGAAACCTCAAGTAAACCAGCGCCACAGAGGTGGGTCTCCTCAGCACGGATCTTAGAAAGCGCCTCCATGAGGGAGATACGACCACGAGCAAACAACTGAGCGCGCCGGGGCTCAAACTCCTTACGGGGTCGAGACAAGAACTCGTAGACACGATGAAACTCCAAATCAGCCCGCACAGCCTGGCAACACTGACAAGTATGACAACCAGCTGTGTGGAGAGAATCAAGCTGACGCCAGATAGCAGAACTCTGTGCATAGAACTCATCAACAGTGGAGTCACCCTGCTGAAGAGTATGCTCCTGATGAACCACAGACAGGTATAAGGCATCACCAGAGGGCTGATAGCGCTGACGAAGTCGAGTCCACATCTCAAATATAGTAGAGAGGCCTAGAAACTCAGAAGCAAACTGAGGCAGAACACTAGCAGTCAAAATAGCTGCGGCACGAGCATCATCATCAAGCCACTGAGTGTAAGCAGACAGAGCTGCATGATAAGTCTAAAGTGCGTCCTCATAGGTCTGAACCTGCTCATCATAAGCAAGAACGGCAGCGTCATCAGCCAGCTTAGCTGCATCCTTCACAGCCTGATCAGCGTCGGCAGCAAGAACCGGTGGCGTCAGTGGAGTAGGAGCCACAGGAGGAACTGGACACGGCGGACTGGGGACCTCGCCAGAAAGAACGCCCCAAAGACGAAGGCCACGCATGTGAATGCGCATGAAGCCGACAAACTCAATGAAGTTGGTACCATCAAAAATCATTGGACAGCGAGGAACATAGTACCTTCTTTTTTTCCCCTTTTTTCTTTTTTTAACGGAAGCAGACGAAGAACTGAACAGCGAGCGCACACACGCGGCTAGCAGAAGCGGAGACCAAGTCCACGCGGGCAAGCAGCGGAGACCAAATCCAGGCGGGCGAAGACCACATCCAGCACGAACGTTGCAGCGAAGACAAAAACAGGTGGCGACTGAGGCGGGAGTCTCGATCGGAAGCAGAGGCGGGAATCTCGATCAGGACCTTCTCTGCTCAATCTGGGCAGGGAAATTGATCGAGGGCGGTCGAGGGCGACAGCGGGAGTCTTCGATCGGGGGTGGCGGGCGGCGGCCTCACGAGACAGAGGCGGATCGAGCAGATCGATCTGGGCGACAGCTGAAGTGTCGATCGGGGGTGGGAGGAAGAACAACCAGTAGCAGCCTGAGGATTTGGCCACCACGGAGAGTCAGCACAGCCAAGGATGGAGGCGTCGCGACGGAGGTGGATCAACAACATGAGTTGCACGTGCTATAAAATTGACCTAGCTCTAATACCATGATAGGAATATGCAACTTGTATTTTCAGTTGGCCATAGGCCAGTATATATACATGTACAGATGTAGAATATATGCAAGAAACCCCTTATACAATAGGGTAAATACGAAAAGGTGTTACATGGCTATATATATTTAACTCTAACAGTCCTTGGAAGCAAGCTCTCTTTGAGAACTTAAACTCCACATGGAACTCTATCTACAAGACTATGGAGATGACTCTGGAAAACTCTTCTGCAAAGAACAAGGGTAGTAAAATCAAATATAAATTGTACAAAGGCCAACTCAGTTCTGAAATCTAAAATTGGCTAACCAACTTGGTTTTGGATTCTGGACAAGCCCGAGTGCAAGCCAAGAGAAACTCAAACAAGTTGGCTCCTCTAACTTGGACCTGTTATTAACCCAAAATCCAAAACCAAGACAGTTCACCAGATCCCAGCCACAAAGCCAAAGAAGAATCGAACTTAAAGGACCCAAAGATCAGAATAGCACAGAACAATATGGCAACTAGCAAAACCACTTGGTAACTTAAACCACTTGCATAGGATAGGTCTCAAATAGAGTTAAAGGTAACAAAGACAGAGTCATAGATATCCTGGCTACTACGAACTGAACAAGATAACTACGAGCAACAGGCTCCACGGCAAAACAGAGTCATCGCCATCTCAGGCTCTCTCACACACAGCTCCCTCCACAGGAGCTCAGCAGTAGAACATGACGTCCTTGATGTTGTCCTTGATCTTTGGGAGGTGGCGCACCTCCACAGGGCCCTCGTGCGCAATCGCCGCCTGCCCAGGGGTCGACCCGCCGTCCGAGCTGTCCCCTTCCACGTAGTAGCGCGCGCAGAATGCGGCGAGATGGGCATAGTACGCCGGTGGGACTGCATAGCAAGTTCAGCCAAGTTAGCTTCTTCTGGAAGTAAATGCCACAGCAGGTTGTGAAAACAGAACGACAGCTAGGTTACCAAGTCTTAAAACAGCAAGGGGGAAAGATGCTGTGTTGTTCATTTCAATGTAAACATAGATGACACAGAACAAAGGAATGGAAACTACTCAGTGTGTTCATCAATAAACTAGCAGAGGAATGCAAACTACTTAGTGTATTCATGAATAAACTGGCAAAGGAATGAAAACTACTCTGTGTATTCATCAATAAACTAAGGTTCATTTTGCCAGGAGTGCATGCTTATTTAGAGTTGCAGACCAAAGGCTCTAGAGCACAGATCCATTAAGGAGTTAAAGGAACCACCAGTGCGGTTGGATTGCTAACTTGCATCAGAGAAGGCACACGCAGGTGGGTACAAGGTAATACGAATGCCGAATTACTACAAGTCTACAGCTGCTAGGACTGTCAGGATAAGCAAAACATACGATAGCAGAGGCATAAGGCAGATGCGCCCAGGCTACTAGTATTAATGCCCACAGAAGAATGCTCTACTGGAGAGAAAAAGCACACAGATGAAAGTTGAAGCAAATTAAGGTAGAAAACTGAAGAAGCGAACTCACCAACAGAGACCGCACGAGTGCAACGAGCATAGCTGCATATGGATCAGAATTTAAACCATCATCAGAGTCATAACACAACAGAGAGAGGAAGAGAGAGGGGAAGAGACAGAAAGAGAGAGGATTACGTGTAGCAGAGATTGTTGGTCAGTTACTGAAGCGCATCGGCTGTGAAGTGATTCTCATCATAAAGAACATGGTAGTGTGTTGGCCTGCTAGTTCCCTGAGGAGCATTTTGCAAACACACTCAGCATGCAAGCACTGAAGATAAGCTGCATAGGAACAAATGGACATGTGGACAAAGCGTCTACCTTAATGCCAGCATGGCTGCACAAGTAGAAATCAAACTCTGTAGGGTGGCAAATCATGAGGTCAACCACAGTTCCTGCAGGACAACAGAAACAGATATGCACCCAATCACAGTCAGCGATGCTTCAACAAGTAGCAGATAGTTGTAACCGGTGAGATTGAAAGACCAGTGTATCTGCTAACCTGGAAGTATGTTCCCACTCTTGTCAGTCATATCACGCCTCCCATGAACCTCAGGGAACAGCCTGGTGTGATGCCTTTTCTGGACAACCACAAAGGTGACTGGGGGCATATACCCCTCCAATGAGGCGCAGGCCTTGCAACAGCAAAATTAAGAACCATCAGAATGAGAAAAGCCAAGAATGTAAACAAAACAGAAATTTGCATGTAATCATATGATGCAGGCTTACCTTCCTGATTGCGTCCATTTCATGAAGCAGAACATGGCTGAATTGGCCTTCGCTTGCGCCATCCCTGTACATGAGAATAATCGGTCAGGCAGTTCCATTGAATGGACAGGATGAAAAGAGTGTCATGAATTTGTGCACACACCTGTAGAAGAGTATCCTCTCAGGCCTCCGGCCTGTCTTTCTGCGGAAGGCAATCAGTAACTCCCTGTAGAGACAATTATGTCAGGTTAGCAGTTGATCCACAGGGCAATAGCTACCAATCGTCTCTGACTAATCACAAAACTCACCTGATCATGCCACCATTGCCATTACCCCTCTGCGGATCTTTGGTGACACTGAAGAGGTCTTCGATTATCTCCTGCCTGTGTGGTTGAGCAGAGACAAGACATCTGTACTTGGTGATCTCTGGCCAGTCCATTGATGCCACCACCTACATCAATCCAATATGTGCATCAAGACGATAATTCCATTTAAAAGATAAAATCAGACAGAAACAAATAACGAATTGACAAACAGTTAGCTATGGGGAAGAACTAACCGCAGCAATAGATGATGCAGAGTCCTCTCCAGGTGGGGGGTGCGTAACATCAGCACCAATTCATGGCTGACCAATTTGGATCTGAAGCCCAAGTGCAAGCCAAGAGAAACTGAAACAAGTTGCTCCTCTGACTTGGACCTGTTACAAACCCAAAATCCAGAACCAAAATAGTTCACCAGATCCCAGCCACAAAGCCGAAGAAGAATCTAACTTTAAGAACCCAAAGATCAGAATAGCACACAACAATATGGCAACTAGCAAAACCACTTGGTAACTTAAACCACTTGCATAGGATAGGTCTCAAATAGAGTTAAAGGTAACAAAGACAGAGTCATAGATATCCTGGCTACTACGAACTGAACAAGATAACTACGAGCAACAGGCTCCACGGCAAAACAGAGTCATCGGCATCTCATGCTCTCTCACACACAACTCAGGCTAGGGTAGCTCGCACAAAGAACAGCTCCATGGGAGCTCAGCAGTAGAACAAGACGTCCTTGACGTTCTCCTTGATCTGGGCATAGGGTATACTGTCAGCGATTTACTGCAAGGCCTTCTTGATCGGGACACGCTTCTTCAAGAGCCCCCGAATAACCTCCGCAACAAAACTTCTTAAGAACATAGTAATCTCGTGGTCACTCAAGTGAAATGGAGACTGTTCAGAAAAACAAAAATGCCAGCATCAACATCATCATCATCTAAATATATGCTACAGAACAAAACAAAAGCAATGAACAACAGGTATTACCACTTTCGCATGAGTCGCATGATTTCTTTGAAATTTAAAGCATCCGAAAGAAGACAAAGAGTACGTGCACCCAAACTTCTGGAAAGCATATTGTATTGTTTTTCTAAAGAAGTAATGTGTTTGCACTTTGCATGACCGCCAGTCAGGCGGAACAGTGACCCCGTCAACAATTGCTTCGAAATTCGCCTTGTCTTGCCAGTTCAAACCTTCATAATATCTTACAATGTTATAAGACGCATTTTCTGCATTAGAAAAAAAGACACTTAAAAGAGGCAGAGTAGAATACGAAAAGCCAAGGGGGCAAAGGCATGAATCATATTGCAAGCTTGTGGTACAGAAATCAATAAGCCCTAACTACTACTGAACCAGATACATTAATACTGTTAAATCAATCATTGTCAAATAATAAAAAGAACGCCTATATATTTTTGCCTGAAAAAAAATGCACATGATGCACATGAACATGAAAACAGACTAAAATCAGAGATGCTCAAACATACCGCGTTGGATTGGCGTCTTAAACGCAAAATTCGTCTTGATAAATGGTACTAGCCAGTAAAGGTCGCTGAATGTTGCCAATTCTAACACTTCTAGCAAGTCTCTGAGGAAAGGATTCCACTGCAGAAAAGGTGCGTCGGCCCCACTGATTTCTGTTTGAAAGATTTTCTTTAGAATTTTCCGTATCTTTTTGCAATCCTTGGGAAAATTCACGGCATCAATATTATAAATAGGCTTTTTAATTATCACGGCCCGCCCATCAACTACCCTAAAATCTTTCTTTTTTAGTTGACCATCCCATGATTTTTTTTCTTTAATTGCTTTCTTCAGTTGATCTAATACACTAAGACCAAGAATATTGCCCTTCTTGTTGAATACTCTAATAAGTTTCTTTCTCCCAGGCCAATCTTTATCTCGAACAAGCTCATTTCGAAAGAACTTGGTGCTATCAGCACTGTATTCTTTTAAGTTTTGGTCTGAGAAAGTTTGAGCAACCGTTTGAGGAACCCTGCACAAAAATTAAATGCAGCATTAAATTTTTACTCCCATTTCACAAAAATTCCACCAAGTATTAATTAATGAAGGAATAACTGCAATTAATAAAATTAATTTACCCAATAGAAGCACCGCCTAGCAATTTTGCCTCCATCCTAAGCACAGACTCATCCCGTAAGCCATAGTAAGATAGGGTCTTTCCATAGTTAATAGGCTTTCTTACAAGATACAATGAACAACTATTGATTGAAACATTCAGTTTCTTTTCAATAGCAGTCTTCAGTGAATAGCACGTACTGCTTAAAGGGACCTGTACTACTAATCTACCGGCTGGACAGTCAATAAATATATTGATGGGTCTGTGCTGCCCATTATTTTCATGAGCCGTGACAAGACCTAAAAAGGTTAAAAAAAATCATATCAGTCACCTATAAGTAAAAGCCATTTCTACCATGAGCCACACAATTATTCGAGAAAGTAATTGATAGTTATCAGTTTCTAACCAGGAAGTTTGTTTCCACTTTTGTCAGTCATATCATGCCTCCCATGATCCTCAGAGAGTAGCCTGGTGTAATGTTTCTTCTCAACAGGAACAAAATTGACCTCAGGTTGATAACCCTCCTCCAATGAGGCACAGGCCTTGCAACAACAAAGTAGAAAATCGTCAGAATGAGAAAAGCCAAGGATAACATCAGAAGAGATAGATCAAAACAGAAATTTGCATGTAATCATATGCTGCAGGCTTACCTTCCTGATTGCGTCCATTTCATGAAGCAGAACATGGCTGAATTGGCCTTCACTTACACCATCCCTGTACATGAGAATGATCGGTCAGGCAATTTCATTGAATGGACAGGATGAAAAGAGTCATGAATTTGTGCACACACCTGAAGAAGAGTATCCTCTCAGGCCTCCGGCCTGTCTTCCTGCGGAAGGCAATCAGTAACTCCCTGTAAAGAAAATTATGTCAGGTTAGCAGTTGATCCACAGGGCAATTGCTAGCAATCGTCTCTGACTAATCACAAAACTCACCTGATCATGCCACCATTGACATTACCCCTCTGCGGAACTTTGGTGACACTGAAGAGGTCTTCGATTATCTCCTGCCTGTGTGGTTGAGCAGAGACAAGACCACTGTACTTGGTGATCTCTGGCCAGTCCATTGATGCCACCACCTACATCAATCCAATATAAGAAACGGGTAAGCCTATTTGTACTCAACAGGTATGTGCATCAAGATGATAATTCCATTTGAAAGATAAAATCAGATAGAAACAAATAACGAGTTGACAAACTGTTAGCTACGGGGAAGAACTAACCGCAGCAATTGATGATGCAGAGTCCTCTCCAGGTGGGGGGTGTGTAACATCAGCACCAAAGATGATTGTTGGGATATTTTTCACAGACGGAACACCAAATCTAGTAAAGGCCTTCTCAATGGAAGGTGGCCGCCCAACCTAGTTAAGACACAGAATTATCACATGATCAATAAAGGCCTTCATCGAGTTTTTTTACTACATTTAAGTAACTAGTGTGAAAACTACATGATCAATAAAGTGTCAAGCAAAATAATTTGAGTTGCTACATACTCAACAAGTTCTCCATGTATTTAGTTCCAAGAAAAAGTAATGCTTAGATAACATACTCAAAAATAATTTGAGTTGCTACATAGTCAGTCAGCTATAACATACACACATAAATCATAAATGCCTTAGAAACAGGAAAGGAATGCAAGCCTTTACCATTCCAGTCATATTGCACATCTGAATCAGATCACAACAGAACCTGTGTACCTCCTCAGGACGCATGCGTGAAAAACTCACACAGGCCCAGTTGTCTATGATTCCTCCATTGATCATTTTCTACAGTAAAAAAAACTCAAATGAGACCTATCATTTGTACCATCATGGATATACTACATACAAAATAATGAGCCAAGTCGCAAACAAGCTCAACTGTTTCTCAATTTAAGTAACTAGTGTGAAAACTACATGATCAAAAAAGTGCAATCAAGCAAAATAATTTGAGTTGCTACATACAAAATAATGACCTGTCCAATGCATTTAGAACAAACAAAAGAAACTCAACAAGTTCTCCATGTATTTAGTTCCAAGAAGAAGTAATGCATAGTAAAATTGGGAGTGAAGACACTGAACAGGGAAATACCTTGTTAATCATGTTCCACTGTCCAACACTTGGCGCACAAGTTTTCTCCTTTCCAGAATCATGAAATCTCAACTGAAACACATAGAAAGGATGTGATTACTACAAATCCTTCTAGTGAAGCAGCTCAGAGAAAGGAGGGAAATACAGCATTCTTACCATGGGGGGAGGCAGCACACGGGCTGGAACAGAGACCAGGTCACTGCAGACATTGATCCCGAACTCCTGAGCAAACTTGTCCTCAGCATACTTGTTGTGCAGAACCATCTACAGTGTGAAAAAGAGTGTCATGAGAAAGACTACACATTACAGGCAAACATGACAAATATGCCTTGAAAAGGACATTCCTAACTACATGAGTTCGAACAGATTGGAATGAACTACCACATGCGAGAAGACATGGGCAGGTATTTCCAGAATGCAGTTGACAACAGGTACATACCTCACGAATGCTTTGCTCCCTCTGCTGGGGACGTTGACAGGTAGCTCTAAGTATGTTGGTGACCTGCTTGTCATTCAGTTTCTTAGAGTACCTTTGCCCTTCAACAATCTTGCACGCCTACAATCAATTTGCAGAGAACCATGAGCAAACAATGTATAATTCAAATATGATGAAGCAGGCGTGGATACAATACCTCCATAGGCAGATACACAGGCCGAGCGTCACTTCCGGACTGCAAGCAGGGCCAAGAAGTATACTGCAGATTGTAGTTGTATCTTTGCATGAAGTACTGAACAACTGACATTCTTGTTCCTCTCTCATCAATAGGAAATCTAACAACAAACGAAACAACACGAGTAGAGTGCTATTAGAAAGAGAATAATAATCATGGATAGATGCTAAAAAGTTAACTGTGGTCTAAACATTCCTAAGGAAAACTGTGAACAGGAAACAATTTGGCACAAACAGATCTTGCTATGCTGCAGAAATCAAAAGCATATGCCACAGGAAGAATGTTGTAAACAAAATTAATCCCCTAACCAGTTCCTGACACACCAACATCAATGAAGATGCAATAAGCCAAAAATCTATACAACTACACATCTTTTTAATATTCCAGCAACCCTGATTAGTTGGACCAGAACATAGAGAGAAAATACATAATGGAAAATATTATAGCATTTGAGGGAAGTTATTTACATGAGCTGGCTCATGGGAACAGGAGTAATCCCTGTTATCTTGTATCTTCGGATTTGGTCTTCCTGGTGGTTTGTTTCGACACGCACCCCACGGAGTGCTTTCTTTATCTGCATACAGTGCATACAATGAGATTAGTCAACTATTTCAAGACAATAACATGGTGCAATCTACAGAACATGAATTGTAAAACTAGCTTAGCATAGACGAATAGTACCTTAACACGGTCCCTGTCTGTCAGAGGCCGCGAGGCATCACGTAAGTTGAGGAACTCTAGCACAAACTGGACCACTGTCACAGGCTTGAAGAAGGATGTCGCAGATATGTCTGAAAAATGAAGTGCAGATCATCAGATAAACAAGGCTAGGACACACTGCAATCGGAAAACAGTAACAGTAACAGACAGGGGAGGGGAGAGGAGTACCTATATTGAGTGACAGCCCCATCTGGGTTGGACGTAAGCTCTGGTAGTAACCTCTCCAGCACTCTAATCCTTCACCAATGTCTCCTCTGTGACCAAAGGTGGTGGAGAAGAAGGATCTGGACACTGTGACATAGCTGCAATGAAAAAAGTGCAATAGTGTTAGGGCTCTAGAGAACTAGCTAGTATGATCAAGAAAAACTGATGGCAATAAACTGCTGGAAAGTGGATGTCATACTTCCAGGATGGTGACTCCCTGAGGACAACATCAAGAACTTGGATGGTTTCTTGAGGCATATCCCTCTGTCTTCCTTTGAGGAACTGCTGGAGGTGGTACAGGTCTGTCCTCCCAGCAATCCGAATGGTGATCTTGTACTCCCTTTCAGCCCTGCAAATGAAGAGGGAACAAGTCAGTAGCTAAAAAACAAATACAATGGGTAATCAAGTTGGACAAGATTGAAGGTAAAGAATCCAATCATACTTTTCTTTGTCTTTCTTTTCGGGATCAACCAGTGTAACAGAAAACTCCTCAGACTCAAAAGGGAGTGAGCCTGCAGTGTAAAGACTCTTTCTTCCATCGTAGGCAGGCAATTTGCCCCCAAGGGATGTCTTGCCGTGCAACTTGATTAGCTCACTGAGTACCTCCCTGTTCACAGCCCTTGATTTTGACTCCGGGTTAATGGAGACCTACAGCAACACATTTCAACATCAGTATGTATGCACAAACAAGAGAGACTCTGTTCTACATTCAGTACACAGAATAGAGACGATTAGCCCTCTGATTAGTGTCCAATGAATTTTAAAAAAATCAAATGAAATATTTTAATTCTCAGTACTTATGCTATACTTCATTCAATCTGTGAGGGAAAAGAAAAACTAGCGGATCTTAAGAAACCAGTAAACCAAAATTAGGCAATAAACGAAATTAGCTGCTAGTGGCATCGCAGGACTGGAAATGTAGCAGGCAAACGGCAAGACATACCATGTGCCGGCCTCCATTTCGACTTACAGAGACCAGAAAAAAATCCAGTTGAAACGGAAGAAGCCCTGTAGTATAGAGTCAATCAAGTGGGGGAAGAAGTCTGGATCCCAAATCGAACTCCCAATACTCAAGGGGGCACAGCACAGTAGAGTAATTTTTTGGCACGGCCATGCTAGGGTCCCTGACGGGCCGCGGGCGAGCAGGCCGGAGGCGGAGAAGGGGCGGCGGCGCTCCGTCCGGGTGAGGAGGGGTTGAGTGGGAGGCTGTGACGGCATGGTGGGGGTGGGTGCGAGGGCACGAATCTTGGTGCAATCATGCGGTACAGAATACAATAAGCGGACCTGTGTACCGTGTGTATAGTATAGAAAAAAGGACCTGACCTGCGTACTGCGTCTAGTAAAAAAAAGGACCTGCGTACTGTATATATGTACTTTTTTTTTGCATCGAACTGTATATATGTACTTAAAAAAGGGAAATGAACTACGGACTGTATACCAGATACTGTAGGGGTACTTGTTACGAGGAGTAGCAAAATAATTCGTCGCCAATTTACCATATATAAATGTACTAGACGAATATAAAGTAGTTTTTTTGCATTTGGAATATAAAATAGTTTGGCACTAATATTTAAATCCCCGTACGTGTCGACCATTCAGCGAAAAAAAAACAGATCTACCACTGTTGTTCCACCCACATACATACACAAAGAGGAAACGTCCAAGGCTGGACCGAGAGGGGGAAAAGAATCTCTCCCAAAAAAGAAAGTTGACGGACTAGATGCAAACACAGAGAGCCACGGAATTGCGCTCGAGGTGCGCGACACAGGAGATCCGAGCACGGCCTCGGCGTTGCATGCTTTGAACCAAAGACAAAACCAAAAGCTGCCGCGGGACCTCATGCATGCAGGCAGGGCAGAGCCAGAGGAATCACAAACAAAGGCGGCAAGGGCAACAACACCAACAGGCCTCCTGCTTTGCCCAAAATGTATGAAAGACACGTACACGGACGGACGGATGCGTCTGCCATGTCCCAACGGACGGATGGTACGTTCGTTGCTTTGCCCTTCTGTCCCCGAACGAGGACAAGGACCAGACGGAAACCACAAGACCAAGACCATCCCCGAAAACACTTTCACAAAAGAAGAACGCCGGGAAAAGACACAGGAGATGAATCAAAGAAAGAAAAAGGTGGGTGGCCTTGCATGGGACGGGATCTCACGGCGACCCCCTGCCGTCTATAGCCAAAACGGATCCCAAGAATCTGCAGCCTTGACCGCAAAGTTGCCGAAATAATGTTTACATCTACTGCTGCTAGTTTCCAAGATAACAACGACAGCGACGAAACAAGAAGCGATAGCTACTGTCTGCAGGATGGCTTTTGCATTCCAAGAACTCACTGTTCATGCATGAGAACAGGAGAAACCACCCATGCATGTACCGAGAGAAAATGGCAAGATTTTATAAAGGCAAAAGAGAGAAGCACCGAGGCGTCACTACGTGTAGCGACAGCGCTCGACCAAGCATCCATGGATGGATGGATGGGGTCGGAGACGCACGTCGCATGGAGAAAAACGAAAGCAGAGCGGGAGAAAACAGATCTATGAGTAAGATAGCGCGGACAAGAGAAAAACGACGTACGATACAGCTTCGAAATTAGAACACGGACGCAACAAGCGTACTGGTAGATCTACGAGTGAACTAACGCGGACGTGAGAAAACGAAGCAGAGCGGGGGAAAACAGCGCGACGACTACAATCGTAAACTAGTAGATCCATCTATCAGTGAACTCGGACAGCGGATTAACGTACATGAACCCACAGGGAACGCCGGATCTGGAGAAAACGAAGCGCGTAGAAGAGCGTAAACAGAGAGAGAAGGAGGGGGGTAGGGTTCGTGCTCACATCGTAGTGGAAGAGGTTGTTGTCGGCGACGTTGACGAGCAAGTGGTTGGCGCGGATCATCACCTTCTTGCCCACGGTGCCGGCGCCGGGCCGAGCGGGGTGGGCGAGCCCCTTCTTGGACACCGGCGCGAGGTCCACGTCGGGGGCCTTCTCCTCCTCGGGCTGCGTCGCCGCGACCGCCGCCGCGGCCGCGGCGGCGGGCGGCGCCAGCGCGGTCTCCGTGACGAAGAGCTTCTGCTCGAGCTCCTTGGCGACGGACGCGGGGGTCGGCGGAGCGGGAGCGGGGGCGGAGACGCGGGCCGGCTGGAACGGGGCCGCGGCGGCGGGACGCGCCAGCACGGTCTCGGTGTTGAAGATCTTGTGCTCCAGCTCGTTGGCGACGGCCGCGGGGGTCGGCGGAGCGGGAGCGGGGGCGGAGACGCGGGCCGGCTGGAACGGGGCCGGGGCCGGCGAGGGCGTCGGAGCAGTAGCGCGGATGGTGGCCGGCGTGGGCGAGGGCGCGCGGATGGTGACCGCGGGCGAAGGCGCGCGGACGGTGGCGTAGGGTGCCAGCGCGGGGTTGCGGACGACGACGCCGTGCTGGTAGGCGCCCTGGTGCGGCCCCGCGGCGTTGGGGTTGTCGGCCACCACGGGCGCCGTCGCGGCGGGGCGAGGCGCTGAAGACGCGCGCGGAGGCGGCCAGCGCGTGGCCCCACGCCCTCCTCCCGCCGGCGCGCCCCGGCCTCCGCCTCCGCGGTAGGCCATGGCGGGAGAGAGAGCGAGAGCGGTGGTGGTGGTGGTGGTGGGAGGGCAAGGCAACGCTACGGCGGTGGATTGGAGAGGAAGAAAGGAGCGAAGCGAGGGGGAGCGGATGAGGATGGGGTGAGTTGGTGGGAGGATCGGCGACGCCGGGGCCAGCCAGTGTAAGGGAGAAACCCTAGCCAGCGGGTGGTGAGCGCATGGCGTGGTCCGTACGTGCGAGAGGGAGGGGGAGGTGGGCCGAACTTCGTGATTCTGTAAGGATCGGCGTGTAAAAGGGCGTCGTCCAGAGGAGAAATATCTGGGTTCGCTTCGGGTGCGCGGATCAGAACGCGCGCGCGGGGGGGCGGCCCCGGAAATGCGCCGCCGCGCGAGGGGCCTTTCTGCAAACTGCGCGGCTGTGCCGTGCGCCGTGCGCGCCTGGCTTGCTTTGCTAAAGTAACCATGGTAAAGCGGGGGGTGGGTAACCACGGTTGGGTTGGGGTTGGTTGGGTCAGGTGCAAAAGGCACTGTAGACGGGGGGGTTTCAAATTTCATTTCAAATTGTGGCTGCTGGTGCGAGTCCGATGGATGGACAATGATTGAACTGCCAACTGCTGGGAAACCTTGATTTTCGGTACATGCACTTCGTTGGTCTTCGGTTTTTTTTAGATGAAAAGGGCCGCGCCCCTGTTCCATTTCTTGAAGAAACGAAACAACAATTACAGAATCGTCTTACAAATTAGGCAAACGGCGGACAGCAGGAGGGCTGCCGCAGAGGAAGCAGGAAAAGCTACAAGACTAAAAGTTTGAACTAAAATGGCAAATGCCGAATAAAGGGCAATGGGGCAGAAGCCATAGCCTAGCCAGCGATAAGAGAGGCACAAAGCGACTCCTCTAAGAGAGAGTAGCAGCCTACAGAGGAAATGGCTTCAAAATGTATCTCCACGCCTCATCCAGGATCTGGCCACATTAGCAGAGGTGGGCTTCTCGCTTTCATCTCCAGTTCTTTCGCAGCCCACACCACCCTGTCCTTGGCACACCCTGAGGACAGGCACTCCCATGTAGACAATTTGACACAGTTTTTCGCCAGATAGCCTGTAATCCAGACCAAACAACATTGTTAAAAACCATGTCATTGCGAATTTTCCAGATAGCCCAAAGCCCAGCTGCATGGACAATATTTGTTACAACAAAGGTATCTCCTCTGATCCAGTACTGGGAGATGGACATTATACTGATGTCTTCATCAATCCCAGTTAGGATACATAAGGCTTTCCAGAATTCAGTAGCAACGACACAGGTGCTAAATAAATGAGAACAAGTTTCCTGTTGAACGCAAAAAACACAGGTGGAATCGCCTACCTCCTGCCTTTTAGACAAATTATCTCTGGTCAACAACTTGTTGTTAGTTAATAGCCAGAGAAAAATCTGAATCCTAGGAGGAATTTTGATCTTCCAAATGGCAGGAGAACTACTGGGCAACACACCTCTGAAATTTAAGAACTTATAAAAGGATTTAACAGAGTATATCCCTTTAGAATTCATATTCCAGACAGGGGAGTCATCCTCTACAGAGAGATGAATAGAACTGGCAATTTCCAAAAGCTCATACCAAAGAGACATAAGTTCCTGAGTGAAGCATCTCCGGAAAGTAATTTTAGGGTCACTGTCGTCCCAAATTTTATCAATGGTGGCATTATGCTCATTAGTAAGGACATAGAGATCCCAATATTGGGTGGCCAAGGTGGCATTACCAAACCAATGGTCCTCCCAGAATCTGATCCTTTTACCATTACCAATTTTCCAAGAAAAACCAACTTTAGCAGCTTGAGCTGCCGAGAGCACCCCTTTCCAAAAAGGAGATGCTCCAGTATTAGGGCAAGCAAATAGATTGCTTTGAGGTTTATATTTGGAATCAATTATATTTTTCCAGATCTTACCCTCTGAGTTATAGTATCTGCTGACCCAAGAGGCTAATAAAGCCAAATTCATGTCCCCAATGTCAGTAATACCAAAACCCCCAAATTCTTTCCTCATGGTAATAGACTTCCAGGCAGTCAGATGGTATTTGTGGTGACCCTCATAATCATCCCAAAAGCAATGAGCTAGTTGAGAATTTATGAGTTTAATGGCCCACTTAGGGAATTTAATGAAACCCATGAGGTAAGAATGAATACTAGCTAAGCAGGCTTGGACTAATATAAGTCTTTTGCCAAAAGAAAGAAGTCTCCCTCTCCACCCAACAGCTTTCTTGATAATCTTGTCAATAGTGGGTTGGAGATCTTCCTTCCTAATTTTACTAAAATGCAAAGGGGCCCCTAAGTACTTAATAGGGAAAGCACTTAATTTGCACCCCAAGGTTTGAGCAAAAATAAGAGCTTCATCTCTATCTATATTGATAGGGACCAGGTCACATTTATGAAAATTGATTCTCATGCCAGAGATCTGCTCAAAGCAGGACATAAGCCATTTAAGGTTTCTGGCATGGTCAAGATTATTATCTAAGAAAAACAAGGTGTCATCAGCATACTGCATGCTAATGATACCAGCAAGATTAGAAGGGGGGAAAACACCAGCAATTAAGTTTGCCTTAGCAGCTTTAATCAAAATCCTAGTGAACACATCAGCCACTAAGTTAAACAATAAAGGAGAGACAGGATCACCTTGTCTAGCTCCCTTGCCAGCTATAAAATAGTCACTGTTGGTGTCATTAATTCTGACACCCACAGATATTGCAGAGCAAAGATTCAAGCTTATACATCCAAATAGGACCAAAGCCTCTCTGCCTCAGCATTTTCAAAAGAAACTCTCTACTAATCATATCATAGGCTTTTTCATAATCTAATTTAAAATAGAAACCAGACATTTTATTGGAGGCCACTACATGGACCACCTCATGAGCAGCTATAATGCTTCCCAGAATGAATCTCCCTTTCAGGAAAGCAGTCTGATTAGGGGAAATAAGAACATTACAAACAGGGCCAAATCTGTTTGTAGCACATTTAGCAAATATTTTAAAACTGCAATTGATCATGGCTAGAGGCCTAAACCTATCTAGTTTAACTGCATTAGGTTCTTTAGGGACCAAGGTCAAAAGGGAGAAGTTGAGTCTATATAGATCTAGATTACCAGCCTCCCAAACTCTAAAAAGAGCAAAAAGATCATGTTTGATTAAATCCCAGTATTTCTGGTAAAAAAGAAAAGGAAATCCATCACGGCCTGGAGCTCCTTCAGCATAAGAGCCAAATACAACAGCCTTGATTTCCTCCTCAGAGAAAGGCTTTTCCAGTAAATTAAAATGCTCTGTGGAAAGTAAACTATCCTGATCCCAAAAATCATCTTTGAGATCAATATCAATAGTAGGAACAAAACCAAACAGCTTTTTATAATAATCAACAGCTATCTGCAAAATACCTTTAGTGTCTTCCACAGGACCTGAAGGGGTTTCTAGTACAACAATCTGTTTCCTTCTCCTTTTTTGATTGGCCATTGCTCTGAAGTACCCAGTGTTGAGTTCTCCCTCCAGTATCTCCTTCTCCCTGGATCGCTGTCTAGCCTTGATCTCCTCCTTCCTCCATATATCATTTAAATCACCTGCAATGGTTTTCATTCTTTTTTTAGAGTTAGGGCATAAAGGTTGAGACTCAGCTAAAACACCTGCAATGGTTTTATTTGGTGCATTTAATTAAAGAGCAAGTATGTGTGTAAAAAACAATTAATTCCGATGAATTGGTAGAACCCAGCTTTTGTGGCGTCTCTCCCCGGCCTTTTGGTTATGGACTGAAATTTCTACGTACACATCTATCCACATAATAAATAGACTCTTCTTCACATGATATTGATTTCAAAATGGCAACATCATCACAAACAGAGCTTATATGGAAAGTGTTTTTAGTTACTTCTAATCAGGGTAGATGCTTCCAATACACCTTTATTGGATGAATAGTAATGTGAACCGTGTCCTAAAAACATGCTATGAGGTTTCTTGCACCAAATTATCTCGCAGCTGGGTTGCCTGGCCAACCACTCCGCATCAACTAACTACGAACCGCTGACTCGCTCTCTCTTTCCCCTTCCCTCTGTCTAGCTTAGTGGCATATTCGAAAGCTTGGCACGGGAGTGTTAAATTTTGACATCCTCCTTCCTCTCTCCTTCGCCAGTGTTGTCAACCGTGGTGAGGGAGAAAGGAGGGTGTGTCTTTACAGGCTAAGATAGTTTCTTGGACCAAATTATCTCGCAACTACATGTTGGCTAGCCAATCCACTTTGCGTCAACCAACTACGAGCTACCGACTTTATAATCTCTTTCCCCTTCCCTATATCAAAACTGGAAAATTCGTCTTTGCCGAGTGCCAAGCTCCCACTCACGGGCACACGGCAAAACAACTGTGTGCCAAGGACATGACTCGGCAATAGAGCGTACTCTGTGTAATCCTTCGTTCGCCGAGAGCCGTCGGTAAAACAAAAGGACTCGACGAATAACCCTTCTGTCGAGCCAGGTGGCACGGCCGTTCGGGATTCTCATTGGTTCATATACTGATGGGGACCTCATATTATAGAACTTGTCTCATACAATGACGAGTCTCCTCAAATTAGCTTTAGGTCTTCATTAGCAAGCAAGTTGGATGCACCTGCACTAGCCCAGAGGAGAGCTTTCATTCAAACATAACTCCATGTGCATTGTAGTTGCATGGCAATCCAAACTCCTTGCATTAATATTAATTATAAAGTCTTCTTCGTGGCCTAATTATCAGTTGCATTGATGCAATATTTTCTTTGTTTTCGACTTTTTGAAACCCCAACATTGCGTTCTCATGCCAATGATTAGGGCATGGAACCGAGACTTGTGCTCATATTCTATTCTAAATTGTGTGATTGGTTGAAATAGCGCATAAAAGAAACAATTGTTTGTATTTGATCTTGTCTCAAGGGTTGGGCTTGAAGTGATTGCCATGTTAAACATTATTTGTGCTAAAGGTAATCACCGTGTTTTCAATAATTATGGACATTCCTTCTAAACCTTTGGCAAAACCTTTGGCAATGATATTTTTGACTCGATCAATTTGATTATCAAAGAACATGTTGGGAATTCTTTTATATGCATCAGGTAGTTTAATATTGTTAAAACCATTGTCACGCATCTTTATTATTGATAAAGACTCGAAACCTTAGCTAACGCAGTGACCGCATTCCATGCACGTACATGGGAGAGTGGGTGGCTAGGGTTCTAAATGTCATGGTTCCGTCCGGAATCATGCATAAAAAGGTTGTCGTCCGTAGGAGAATTGTCCGACTCCGCTTGGGTGCATGGATGACAGTGTGTGGCGGTCTCGGAAAATGTGCGGCGGCGCGAGGGCCTTTCTGTGAGTGAGTACACCTAGTTGCTTTTGTAACCATGGTTCCGAAAATGATAACCACGGGCGGGTCAGGTGTAAACGGGATTGTAGACACGAGTTTCAAATTTTGATTTGATTTCTGCCTAGCTAGCTACAGGTTGCGACTCGGGACATTTCCATACCATACGGGCAATCTTAATTTTAGTTAAACATTTAATAAGTATGTGTGCACAAATAATAAAAACTGGTGCATTTATAGAACCAATATTCTTTTTTAGCTGGGATAGAATTAATAGTTGCCTCTGTTGGACACACTTATTACACATATCCACATAACTAACGCTGCCTCTGTTTTTATTTACTCCACATATTAATTTTGTCTAATGTCAAACTTTCTAAACTTTTATCAAGGTTGCAGAAAAAAAATCAACATATACACCACCAAATCAATATCATTAGCTTCATCATTGAACATATTTTCACGTTATATGGATTTGCCATAGTAAATGTTCATATTGTTTCCTATAAACCTGGTCCAACTTTAGGTCAAAGTTAATAAGCGGACGAGTTTCCCCTATGGCGTGGCTAGGGTTCTTTCCTCCATGGCCTAGGGTTTGGACGAACGTGTGGCGGTCGTCTCCTCCGACAGCCCATGTGTGATGTTTTCGGACACCAGTCTACAACCAGCTGCGATGGTGTGGCCATTGGAAATTCTAATCTAGGTGGATTTTTACCAATTCGAATTGAACGATGAAGTCTTTGATGATGTTGAGATAGATGAGGATGATCCTGCATTCAACTATAGTGTTCATTGGCTTGCCCTAGCTAGATTTCATACAGAGAAGTCATCTAGTCAACCGCTTTCTATAGAGATATGAGAGATGCGTGTAGCCCGACGGAGGAAGTCAGATTCCGCCCGGGAGGACCGAATTTGTTAACTGTCCAAGCATCTTGCCTGGGGGATCGGGAGCGCATGATGGAGCAAGGTCCTTTGTTGTTCAGAAACTGGGCAGTCTTGATGTGCCCATATGATGGATTTACCAAAGCTGAGGGAGGTGAGCATTGTTTACATGCCGGTTTGGCTACAAATTCATAAGCTCCAAGATGGTATTGCTAGAAAGATCTCATGGATAAAATGTTAAAAGGGAATAGATTTACATTATATGGAGCTCCTTACCTTTTATCTAGTTCATTTTTAGCAACAACATTATATGGTTTATTCCTCTAGACTCGACACAGTCCAAATAGTGTGACCTAGTACGAATTGTGTCCCAAGACCGATAACGCGGTTATTCGAACAGATTTACACTCTACAGAGGTCACGCACTTAACCCACACTATGGAGCTCTTGGCCTCATACTTTAGTACATGTTCCCATCAGGTGGACCGGTGCTGCTCCAACAAATTATTTTTCTAAATTAGACCATGGCAGTTTTTGTTGTAGTTAGCATGGCATTTTAATTATTATTTTTTGCGGGTGCAATTAATTAGACCATGGCAAGAAAATTATTTAGACCATGTTAATTAGTGGTTATTCCTTAGATCTACGCACTTTTATCCGTTAGATCATGGAAAAAATTCTATTAATTAGATCATGGCATTTTCACTATTTTTAACCATGGTACCGTAGTTATCATGGAATAGTTTGGCCTTCCTTCCTTCCTTCCTTCCATTTGGTTGTAGAAGAGCACGAGAGAGGGCAACGGCATGCATGCAGCGCCCATCGCCATCGCCTCGCCAATGGCCGAGAGAGGGGACCAGGTGATCACGGGCGAGGAGGAGAGGTGCGCATCATCTGGTGCATGCATGCAATGGCTGGCCCGCGCTGCGGAGCAAAGCCTGGGCGAAGTGGAGTTTGGTGGGTCCCCACGCCAGCCCGGGACTCCCATCCTACTGTATGTCGCCCGCGCTTGATCCCCAAGACCCCACCCAATCGCAATCGCAATGCAGGACAGAGAAGGTACTGGTAAAAGACCGTGGAGGAGGGATCCGCCTAGCCTAGGCAGGAGGTGCGGTGCGCGCGCGCCTTGTCGATCTCCACCTCCACACGCGCGCGCATCCATCCATCCACCCCCCGCGGAGCGCGTACGACCCACGCAACCCCTCTCTCTCTCTCCCTGGCCAAGCCGGCGCAGATGGGCAGGAACGTACGCACACGCACGTCACGGCGCGGCGCGGCTTGGTCTATCTTTGCTTTTTGCCCGGGCGGAGCAGCTGGCAGGGTAGGGGTGGCCGGACCTGGCCAGGCGCGCAGGCGCAAGTCGTGCATGTCCCCCGGCCCTCCACCAACACGCCGTCTCTCGCAGTCCCGTTGCACCGGAACGCCTAGTGCGCGCGCGCCCGGCTCCGTCGATCGTCCCGCTCGCAGCGATCACGTATGGTCTACATGCATGCATGATCCTACACTCCCGTGCATCTGCCTTCTATACCGACTCAAGGTTTTAGTCCCAACTAACATATACATACTCCCTCCTAACACTCTACGCCCAACGATTGTCAAAACCCTGCTGTTCAAAACTTCAAAGCACGGCAAGTATTCTTCTTGCTTCGTTTAGCCGTCAAAAAAAAATCAGTAATCACATTTAATTTACCACTGGTGACCATACCAAGCAGGGAGTACACAACAAGGACCATGTTACTTTCTCACCCCAGCGAAGCGACGAACGACACGCGGGAAAACCTACCGCCACCCCCCTCGACATGCCCCAACCCTCCCTCACCCCCCTCGAGATCCGGTCTCAGGGCGGCATGGGTCACCTCCCCCGGTGTCAGCATCGCCAAGACAAGGACTGAACCACTGGTTCAGTCGAGACGAGTTATTGCCAAACAACAGACTGTAGCAGATCTGGCAACAGAAGATGGCGCGATGGAATTCAATCAAGGAGATGGGCCGGCCCTGCGGCCCAAGCGAGCGACCAACCCACCGCGTTGGCTCGACGACTACAGCCTGGCCCGTTAATCGAGCCAACGGTAACTGGTTTAAATAGAGATCAATCTCTTCCTGTAATAGTTGGCTAGGATTGGAATGACGGCTTCGGCCGGTGTAATCGGATAGCTGTGAGGGTGGTTGGGTGGCTAGCTACCGAACTTTTCCCCAATTCAAAATCGAATCCCTAAATTCCTTCCCGATCTAGCGAGTTGCTTACACCCGGCTCCTCCTCCGGTCCTCCCCCCTCCCACCGGCTCGTAGGTGTCGTGACATTTCCTAGCCGTGGCTATGGACGCACGTCCCATTCAGTGAATCCCTTCAGTTTGTAACGACAATAGGTAGTACATATGGCTGTCCCTCGACAAGTCGTTTTAAGCATTTTGGCGGAGTCCGGTTTTAAATGTTTTTTGGGTGCATCTTCTATGTGGTTCCAGGAGTTATAATATCCGTTGAGAGCCATGTCTAATTAGTTGCATAGACATTTCTGCTCTCCTTTCCCTCTGTGCAGTACTGCGATTCCCGCCTCCCTTCCTCCCCTTGTTGCGGTGTGTCTTTCTTGGCCGTGAAGACACGTGCCCGTACCTTCCTTCCTTATCCTCTTTCTCCCTCGTTCTCCAGTACTAGAGTACATGGGACGCCGACCAGTGTTCGTCCAGTCCTTTCCAATTTGCTGCTTTTGCCAGAGCCATTTTGAACCTTCGAGTCATGCCATCGATCCGCCTAGGTAGCAGGTGCGGTGCATGTGCCACAGACGTGCAAGCGGTACGCGTGTACGTGCCGCCGGCTGTTATATGTCCCACCGTGTTATTGTTACACACAACCAAATCTGCCTACAACGATCGACCGACTCGCTTGCCCATCACAATTCCCACACGCGCGCCTTGATTTCCATTGACAGACGAATCTTCCCCCGCCACCTGCGCATCCATTCCATCCATCCATCCGACCATCCCACTCTCCCGCGCATCCATTCCATCTATCCATCCGACCATCCCACTCTCCCGTGCAAAGCCGCCGCCAAATCAACCACTAGCCTGCGTAGCATGAAACTATCACTTTCCATGTTAGGTATCTTGCATGTAGGTCCCACATGTAAGCTAACGGCAACTAAACAGTCAAACAAACATTTTGTTTAGGAGCGGACCCCAGCTGTCATAAACCCGATTAAATGTTAACCACGTGCTATTTGGGTTTTTTGAAACAGCTGACACATATTTGGGTAGTTATCATTCACAAAGAAACATCTGGTAGTCTTTTGGAACCATAGGGCAAAAAGTGGTAGTTTTATGCTATTCACTCCACGAAGTACACCATCCAGGTCTGCACCAAGAGCATCCCCCGGGCACCACTTCATCTACTGGGAGCTGTTGACCACAGGCGGCGTTGGCGTCAGCGGGATGGTGGACAAGGAGACCCTTGACGTTCGAGGCCATCTTCCATGGCGCCTCCATCAACCAATACAAGGCACCCGATGTTTCCGCCAATCATCGAACTGCTCGACTCGCACGTCGTGTCCTGCCACTTTAGCCCTGCCCTGTCGCACTGGATCCGACTCCCAAAGGAAGGGTGGATTTGAACCGGAGGAGGAAGAAGAGAAGAAGATGCGGTTGCGCCAGATTGATGCGAGAGGATAAAGTGATAGGGTGGGACCCGTGCAGTTTCGGGAGTCCATGAGAAACATCTAGTCTAGTCTAAACCAATGAAAAAATTAGTGTGCTATAGCGCCGCCTTTAAAATACACTATTAGCCAGACATTATACACCGATTTATTTAACGAGAAATTGCTCATAACACTATAGATTGCTATTAGTGGTGCCATAGCGTGCTATTTTTTCAGTGATCTAAACACACTACAAAATCTATTATACACTGATTTATTTGGCGAGGAATTGCTCAGGATGGTATAGCTGGCAATTAGCGGTGCTATAGTGTGCTGTTTTTTCAGCGGTATAAACACACTAGAAAACCAAAAGTGAACTAGACTGGTTTATTTGGCGAGGCGTTGTTCAAAATGCTATAGCATATGCTATTTTTTTCGTGATAGGTAATGAACAGTTGAACCAGAGAAAAACTGGACATACGTGTGGCTCGTTGAACAGTTACAGGAGACCAACTCCGACGAGCCCTCGTCTCCTCGTAACCACCGTCCGTACCGACCCAAATCCGCAGAGCACCACGGCCGCGACGGCACCTCTGTCCTTGATCCAGACAGCCATGGGCCCATGGCGGCCGCACTTCTCGCCGCCACGCGCTCGCCTCTCCCGCTGACATTTTGGAGACGGAGGCCTCTTCTCGCGGCTCCACCGCCCGCGCTCCGCCCGAGGGATCCAGCCTTTGCTCCTCCCGGAATCCCGCCGCCTCCCCGCAAAGCTCTCGCTCCCGTCGCCAGAGCCGCGTGCGCGGCGGCGCCGACGCGAGGCGGGGGTGAGGAGCCGGGCCAGGCGCCCCGCAACTGGAGCGCGCTTGGGGGCGACCGGCGCTGGGCGGGTTCCTGGGCTCCGCGCCTCCGCCGCCCTGCTCGGCTGCCGCGGCGGCCGAGGACTCCATCAAGGCGTCCGGGTTCGGGCTGCGGGTGGCGGCATCGCTGCGGAGCCTCGGCTGGCCCGATGTCGCCGTCGTATTCAGGCTTGCCACGTTGTCGGTGCTCGAGCTGCGGGGAGCTATTCCGTCTGGCTACTGGATGCAACTCCATCCCGTCCGACTCACCGGCCTAGCAGTTTTGGGGTATTTTTTCATCTCTCTTGTTCCTTTGATAATGTGAGATCTGGTGTTTACCCGCCAAATGTTCGATGAATTGCTGGTGCTGCACTGACTAAAATTCACTTCAGACTTACCATTCTTAGTTTGTATTTAAAATAGGGGAAGTTTGTACACAGCTCGAAACCAACTACTAGTAGAAAACCAAAGAAAAATACATGCCACTACTCTCGATCAACCTGGCCTATACACTGAAGGTCAGCACTCAGCACTCACTAAAGACATGCCTTCATCAGAGGAGGCCTGGGCATTCTGGAAAATCCCACGGCTGCTCCTACCACAGGTGACTACATAAATAGCCATGGACTCCATCTTCTGGCATTGCGGATTTCTGACTCCATGTGAAGGTTTTCTCCACCGGCAGTGACAGAAGATCTCAGGGCAATGACAAAAGGTCTAGGATGAGAGGTGAAGGCAAACCGAGCAATAGAACATCGCAACATTAGATGGTTCACCGACTCAACCACCTGGTCACGCATCATTGTGCGGCCATCCTCTCGAATGCAGCCTGCCCGCAGTCCAGATTCTGTTCTGCAGGAGAAGCCAGAGAAAAAAATATGCACTTCTTCTACAGCTCCAACACTCCAAATCTTCAGGAGGTCGTTACAATGAATTTTGTCGAAGAACTGCTAATCATACGTAGACACCGCCAAGTAAGAGTTGCAGGCTGTGAGCTTGTAAGATATGTAGTCTTGGTTTTCAGATAGCTGACCCCCTCACATTACACCAAATATGCAAGAATATGTCAATTTCCTCCTCCAAGTTAATCCTTTGAAGGCCCTTCATCCACTCCCCTGCCTGCCCCCGATCCCATCACAAAAGAGATTATTTTCCTATAGGACAACCTGTATAAGCTGGACGCCATATCTTTCTGAGGGACTCCATCAAGCAAACCATTGAACCAGAATGAGGCTCGCCTTTTCCCCATTCTCAATATGAATCGAAGTGCAGGTCGCAAAGAGCTGCTGATCGGTCGCATTGCAAGGAACAGGCAGCCCTTTCCAAAGTCTGTGCACATTGTCCCAGTTGAACCATAGCCATCTTAACCGCAATGCCCTGTTAAAGTGCTCCAAATCTTTTACTCCTAATCCCTAACAGTGTTTAGACGAGCAGATTTTCACCCAGCTTACTAAACGCTTGCCCCCATGCGCCTCTTATCCACACCAGAGAAAACTTGTCCTGGTCTTGTCTATCTTTTTGATAATCCACTTGGATGGTGGAAAAGCAGTGAAGAAATAGGTTGTGAGCGCAGTCAGCACAGAATTGATAAGCATTAGATGCCCCTTTCCGGACATGAATTTTACCTTCCATGACTTCAACCTCCCAGCAATTCTGTCAAAGAAAGGTTGGCATTTAATTCTTCTACGGGTCCTGGTGCTGAGAGGAAGCCCTAAATAGTTGCATGTCAACGACCCCGGCAAACCACCAAAAGCAGATAAAAGATCCTGTAGATCCAGGTGGTCATAGCGAATAGGATAGGCCACACACTTGTTGAGATTCACCTGAAGACCAGAGCATTGCCGAAAAAATGAAGGAGGCCCGAGGCCACAGCAAGCTCCTCCATTGATAGAGTTCAAGAAGAGAGTGATGTCATCCACATAAAAACTGTTCTCATCTTCTCAGCTCTTTGCGTGACAGGGGATAAGAGGCCATGACCAGTAGCTTTGGTCAGAATGCACTGTAAAGGTTCCAGAGCCAAAATGAAGAGCATTGGGGCAAGCGGGTCTCCTGTCTCAACCCTCCCCTATGAATAAAAGTGCCACCAGGCTTCCCATTGAGCAGAACTCTTGAGGACGAAGGACTCAGGGTCAACGTAAAATGACGCCTCCAACGAGCACTGAAACAATAACCCTGCCTCAAGCAGAAAAATCAAACGCCTTAGCAAAGTCCAGTTTGACGATAAGTAGAGGTATTTTCTTCAAGTGAGCTTCATTCATAATGTTCTTCACAAACAGAGTTATCCTGGATCGACCTTTTCTTAATGAAGCCGATTTGGCTCTCAGAGATCAGGGTATGCAGCTCCAGGGCAAGGCGAGAAGCAATGAACTTCCATAATATCTTAGCAATACTATGCGTATGACTCACAGGCTGGAAGCAAGAGGTGAAGAAGTCGCATCTTTTTTGGAATGAGAACAATATTGGTAGTATTCAGCACTTAAGCAGGTGCCAATGATCACCTCTCAACTCATGCATTTGATTTAGGGCAACCAGAAGGTCCGAGCACACGATATCCCCACAGGTTTTGTCAAAAGCCCCAATAAATCCATCCCTGGCAAGCCTCCCCGAGCAGGGAATTGAAGTGATGCAGCAGCACCTGAGCTTTAGCATCATGGTCAGACGTCTCTTCACCCCTCAAAATTTTCAGAACAGGAATGCGATTCTTCCTCCTCTGGGTCATTCACTTTAACGTGAAAAGCTTTTGTGTTTGCATCTGCAGACTTGATCCACATAATACAAGATTTCTGATGCCATCTCATTGTCAAGCGCGATTTCAAGAGAAAACAAAGGTTTCATTCCTTAGCGAATAGCTCACGTTCCTCCTGATCAAGGTCCAACTGGAAAATCACCTCAGTGGCTACTTCCTTTCTGAATCTCACGTCCTTCTTTGATCTTGTATATCACAACTTCAGAGCATGATCGGTTCTTGACAGCTTGATGTGCAGAATCTTTACAGCATCCTTCGAGCGAACAGGTTTAGCCTAGCCTCAAGCACCTTCTCTCTGAATCCCTCCATCCTTAGCCAACAAGCCTCTAATCTGAACTCTTTATAGTGCTTGACATGCATCTTCTGGGGGATCATTGGGCAGTGATGCGAAATGACAGTTGAGGCCAGAGACAACTGATATTACAAGTGGCTCGGCTCCCAAGATTAACACGATCGATTTTGAAATGAACCGAGCTCTCTCTCTCTCTCTCCTTAGACCAGGTGAACCTCCTTCCATTAAGAGCAATTTCCTGGAGCTCAAGATCCTCAATCATGTTTCTAAAACGGCCATCATTCTGAGATTAATGTTGGCGTTGCTATTGTCGCTGACATGGCAAATGAGATTAAAGTGCCCAAGAATCATCCAATCAGGCAACACAATATTCTTTATGCTCTTAACCTCGTTGAGAAAAACAGTCTTATCACTGTCCTCCGGAGGCCCATACACAGCAGCATTATTTGGTCAGATCAGTAATAGTACCAGTAATAAAGTGAGAGCCTGAGGCATTATAGTCAAAGGAAATAGCAAAATCATCTGTACTGGCAACCAGGATCCGACCTCTTGTACCATTAGTAGCTCTGAGGAAGTCTTCAGAAAATCTGCTGCCCAGGACATCAGCCACAATACTTTTATCAACATCAGCCGATTTAGTTTCTTGAAGACATACAATGTTGCACTGGTTAAGCTGAGAAAAATTTCTGTAGCGACCTACCGGCCTCCTCCAGGCCGGGTTGTTCAACTCTCTCATGTTTCAGTTAAGGAGCTTTATATTCCATTGAAGAAAACAATGCGGTGAACAAACAAGAAGATTGTATTGACCATCCACCAACCAGAAGCAGCAACCATAGGCGACATAACCAGCAACAGCCGGAGACAGAGGACCACATGGCACATTACTCCCCGCCTGGTTTCGGCAACGACTTTAATGGCGTGGTTGATGGTTTTGCTCGAGTGGCATGCACCTCATCTTGGTTTTGCACATGCGGGTGGTATTTCACCTTCTTCCTCCTTCTCTTCCCTCCTGTGCCACTCACACCTCAACTATCTGAGAGCCGCTGGCTTATGCGCTCCAGGAAAAGGCGCTCGAACATCTTGCACGTCTTTACCAGCCTGGTTGCGCTGGCTCTCCTTTTCGCTCTCCGTCCAGCACACAAAGCCCACTGATTCTCTATGTTGTGTCGGTGACTCGGTATTGAAGTTGGCCGCACAGCACGCCTACCAGTTAGAGCTCTACGTTGCCTCCTTCTCACCGACTTTGCCTATCACCTCTGAATAGCAGTGAGACGATCCCACCCCCTCTCCTTTTGATTTGCTCGTTTGAGGAATTCTGGGGACCATTAATCTATTATAGATCCGTGCATGCGATTAATTCTTGGTTGGAAGCAATGTGCGGGGATTGCATGAATGTAGTACAACTTATATCAGCGACTTGTTTCCTCTTTTGAATTGACATCAATAAGATGAATGCACCACACTGGTAGCATTTTCAGGAGAATTGGCAGTACTATATGGACAAGCCATAGGAGCCCCCTTCCACTGTGAGAAACTAGGAAGTGGTACTAGTATTGGAGTACAGGTATTCAGTTTTGAAGAGGATGAGATGAACGTGTTGATCTTCCTCTCAAGCTCTTCCCTCTTAGCCCCAACTACCCCACTCAACTGCTGCCCGCCTTTCACTACTACAAAGGTCAGTGTCGCCTCTATTTGAAACGTCTTTGACAACCTCCTGCAGAATTCCAATCATTTTTTTCAAGGATACATCCCAGCGGATGCATCAGTATCATAGAAGAAGCAAAGGCAAAGTGGCCACTACAACACCGGAAACCAGTTACAACACCTCCAGCCAGCCGGAGGCCCAAGGTTCCCGAATTAACTACTCACTAACAACCCGTCCCACATCTAACTCCATCAGAAGAGCAAAACTCAGTAGCTTTGCCGACTTCCAGTCCCTCGCCTCGTCGCAAACCTTTTGGAGAACCACATGCGTGAACGGAGCCGCGTTGTTGAAGACTATGTCATTCCAGTGTTTTCCATATAGTCCAGAACACGAGGTATCCCTGGCACTCCGCCCCTCGGTCGCTCACGAGCTCCACTAGTCAACAAAGTCTGTATTCAGGTCAGGCATCCAGTCTATCTTCCCCCGTGCCGTCAGAACCGCTGCCCAAACGTCACGAGAGAAGACGCATCCCAACAGAAGAATCCCAATACATCAACATTCGAAGAAAATCTGCACTTCCATTTCTGTAGTGTGCAGAAGACTGAAGAGAAGAGGGAGAGAGGGAGAGAGGTGGGGGTGGGCAGGAAGAAGGTGATGTGGAAGCCAAGTACTATTCAGCATTGATGTTAGTGGTTTTTTATCCTGGTGATTGATATATAGGGCCATGATGATGTTTTACTGTCATTTTACAATGACCTGACTAAAATGTAAATTGCGGGTTGTCGCTCTAGTGTCAGCAACATGTCATCTCTCTTGAGAAAATGTTTCATGCTATATATGCACAGAACTTGATATCTACTCTCCGTTTCTCCAGGAACATGGTGCCTGTCATCATCCTCTACCTGAAGAAACTCGCAACTTTCCTCTCGCAAAGAAGCGCTTGGGCGGCCTGGATGATGGACCTCCTCTTCGAGTGGGAGTGACGGGAGGCTGCACCCGCCAAGGAGTTCCAGACTTCCAGTGGCTCGGGCTGATGCTGTTTGTCGACGTCCCATTCCCAGGCACCGGAGCATGGACTGGCGCCATCATCGCGTCTGTCCTTGGCATGCCGTTCTGGTCAGGCTTGTTGGCGAACTTGGTGGGAGTCGTCCTCGCAGGGTTGCTTGTAAACTTGCTCATGAACCTGGGTCTGAAATACGCCATTGGCACCGGGGCGCTTCTCTTCATTGTATCAACTGTCATGTGGGGAGTGGGGTGCCCTTTTGGGGTATCAAGAATTTGCTGAATACAAAATGATGCTTTGGCCGTATCCACACCGAAGTGTTTTGGGTGCGTTTTGTATGTCGGCGAGAGGAGTTTATAATAACCCTCGCCAGGCGTGTTTGATTAGTTGCAAAGACCATTTCTGCTATCCTTTTGTGCGGTGAACTGTCAGTTCATAGTCTTTTGCAGTTGTCCGTCAAAGATTCCGAGTAACTGAACCGATGTTATTTCACTGAGTCTCTTCGGTTTGTAACAACAGTAGACAGTAGAGACCCAAACCATAAGATGCTGTCACTCAAGATGGAAGTTTGTAACAAGAATTTTCATGTCACGAACTTGTCTTTGTGGTAACTACAAGATGGAAGTATCGCTGCCATAAGATAGTGGAGATCCATGTTACGAAACTAGAATGGGGATGCACAGTAGTGCATTGGTTAGTTTGTAACAGCATTTCAACAGATGTTTTTTTTAGAGGAAAAGGGCTCTCGGCCCCGGCTCCACTTGTATTTCAACAGATGTCGTGTTCCGTTCCGTCCGAAAAGGAACAAGGCGCGGCTGGTGAACATGGGCAACGCTAACTACTTGCCGATTAAAAAGAGAGATGGAAACAAACAAAAATATCACTCCACAGAAATTGGTGAAGGGAAGCGAAGGGAAGATGAGAAAACAAGGCAGCAGTGTGAGCCACCCTCGGTTGGTTCCACCACCGCCCTCCCTCCCTCCCTCCCCTGGCGAAGTCGTGGTCATGGTCGTGTCGTGTCGTGTGGGTTCTGGTTCTGGGGGCCACCATCGCGATCCTCGTTTCTCGCCTGTGTTCCGCGACAAATCCAATCCAATTGGAAGGAAGGAAGGAAAGGGAAAAAGTTTGTGGGGGAGGAGCGAAACGGATGCCCATCGCCAATGGCATGCCGAGAAGGGATGCATGCAGGTGGTCACAGGTGAGGACGAGATCACCTGGCATGCAATGGCCGAGCAAGCAAGGCTGGGTCTGGGTGAAGTGGAGTTTGGAGGGCGATTCCTGGCTTCCTGCCTGCCTCCCTCCCTCCCACCTGTCCCTTCCTTCCTTCCATTGTCCTGTTTCTCCCTCCCTCCCTCCCTCGGTCGTCTCCACTACCACATAGGATCCGGTCCGATCAGATCAGCTGTTTTTGGTAGAGCCGCTCTGAACCTTGGGTCCGTGCCAATGATCCGCTGCGGTGCATGCGCCGACGACGTGCGGTACGCGCGTGCTTGCCGCCGGCCGTCACGTTCCGCTCCCACCGTTCCTTGTTGCTGTACACGACACGATCGGATCCATCCACCTAGAACCATCCATCCATCCATCGACCCCATCCCGCGCACCACCGGGCGCCAAATCAAGCAGCGTGCCGCCATGCGTTCCAGTTCTCAAACGCGCGCGCTCCTGCACCCTTTCTTTTCTTTCGTCACTGAGGCAAAAACTGGAAACATTTGATGATGGCGCTCATGTTATGCAACAAGTGCTCCAACTTCCAGATGATAAAAAACGCTAGCATGTTGTGGCGCCAACCTGGGCGACTGAATCCATTCAGTTTTTGGGAAAGGAGAGAAGCAATGTTGGCAGAGACCAGTGGGAGACATTCTAGCACCAATGGGTGTCGTGTTCCGGGATTTGCCACACTTTGTACGACTGCAATTTAACTCAGTTTCTGTATCGTTTGCTCCTCGTACTTGTAATTCTGTAGCTCATGCTCTTCTTGCTGCAATTGGAGCTAATGGCAATGATCCCCACCGCCTGTGGTTGGAGGACGTGCCGACTGATGTACTACGTGACTTTGTGGCCAGCTACTTAGCTGTGTCTGATGTTTAATAGAATCTGTTTCCAGTTTCAAAAAAAAAAGTAGAAAACAGTTTGTGTGCTAGTGTTTTAAGTCCCGGAAGTAACAGAATTGGTGCACAAACTGTATTATTATTATTATTATTATTATTATTATTATTATTATTATTATTATTATTATTATTATTATTATTATTATTATTATTTATTGTTATTGTTATTATTATTATTATTATTGTTATTATAAACTGTAAAAAGATGGGCGGCCCATGGCCCATTCGACATTGCCGTAGCTCTGCCTGTGCGGCCATCCAACCGTGTCCACATACATTTTAAACGGTATTTGAATAGGCGAGATGATTTTCATGCAAATCCGATATATTTCATTTAAACGGGAGCACATTCATTACATTTTTGACATATTCATTAAAAATGTCCAGACAATAACCTAGTCTAAATCTCCGCCGATGCCCGTCCTCCAAATTTTTGTTGTTCCCCTCCGTGTCCATGCTCGCAGCCGTGAGCCGGCGAAGTGAGGTTGCGGTCGCCTGCGAGGAAGAGAAGATATGGGACGCCGACTGGCCCACATGAGACACGAGGCACCGCCGTCTCCCATGTCCTACTCTTCCTCGTTGGAGTCCGCTGTCTGAACATGGACGGATCGACATCGTGGTCGTAGCGGCGCCAATAATGGCGCACAACTACCGACGTTCCCGTCCGTGACCCTCCAGAGCCATCTACACGTCAGGCGTCGGCGTCGCCGCGCGGGCGTTGCACATGGCCTGGTAGAGCGCTCTCTACCCCTCGAGGAAGTTTGGGTTCTTCGCAGCCTTGCCGACACGGCCTCCTCGCTCGCGAATTCGCCATATATCTGGCCCTCTGTCGACCGGTGATGCGTGAGGGCAAGGTTGTAGCGATGCTCCTCCTGTGTGAACACGTACCCTGTTTGATGCCCAAGGACGAGAGCGACGACTCATCCGCCGGCTCGCGCAGCGCGCGTTTCCTCGTCATCGACTTCCACGCGTCCGGCGAACACGTACCCTGTGTGACGGTTGCTCCCGGCGACGAGCACCCGCTCGTGCCCGACGGTGGTCGGGCGTGGCATCCTCGCGGCCTGGTCAAGTGACGCCACGATCGGATACCGACATGGACACACGCAGAGTCGAGTACAACATCATCTCGGGGACGTCTGCGGCGTGCCCGCACGTCGCCGGTGTCACGGACTCTGATCATGAGATACATTCGGCACAGATGGCGAACGCCAGCCCGCTCGACAAGATCACAAGAGCGGCGGGGGCATCCTCGACATCAGCACTGTCGGGGGCAGGACGCGGCTGGTGGCCGGGGCCGGGCCGGGTTCGTCGTCCCGCGGCTGACTTGAGTTGCTTCCGGCATGGACGCGGCTGGTGGCCGGGGCCCGGTTCGTCCTCTCCCGTGACGCTAAGGCCCTGACGCCAGCGCGGGACGAGAAGACCCGGAGCGCCGTGGCGGGGTTGCAGCAGATGCAGTGGACGCCGGCTCTGGTCGCCACGCCGCAGACGACCTTGCTGCGGTGTCGGCGTGTCGGAGTCGGACCTCGGACGTGCTGTCGTCGTTCCGCCTCACCACGAGGCTGCACCAGCCACCGGGTGGCGCTGCTCGGCGGTGGCAAGGCCGTGGCCCGTGGGGGAGGCGCTGCACTTCCTCTTTCGGCTGTCGGCAATGCGAGGGCTCGCCGGCCGTAGCAATGGGTTCACGGCGCCCGTGGCGTGCATCACCCTTGTCGTCTTCTTCTTGCCGGTCCTCTCATTCGACCGGCGTAAAACGCCGGGGTCCATGGATTGACTGCTCGCCACCAGGCTTGTCTCCCCACGTACTGCAGCAACCGCCACTCTGCATGGCGGCTCCTCCGCCCAGCCCAGCTTCCACTCTACATGCATCTAACAGAGGTACGGAGCCGGCGCGTCCATGCTCATCATGCACCACACGTGTTGCGGCTGGAGCTCCCAGAGCTGCACCTCGCAGCCCCACCGGGCGAACACCACCGGCGAGGCTCTGGCGGCCGGGAGAGAACGCTGCACTCCAAAGCGATGCTGGAGCACCTGACTCAGCCGGACGAACACCGAACAGAGAACCTAAAGAAGCACAACCAACATAATCCATTGCCACTATTAACAGATAGGCAGTCAACTCTCTCTCCCGTCTCGCTCCTGTGCACGTCCTGCATGCATAATCTCCGCGATCTCATGCATGTCGCTACGCCCGGCGCTCCGCGCCTTGTGCTGTACCAGTGTACCTTTACTATATATACATTGAGCAATACATCGGCAGCACCTAAGGTCCATTGCCTCTTCTTCTTCCTGCCTTCCACAGCGACGCCTCCTAAGAAGCCCCCACGCCGACGCCTGCACGGAGGAGGGGCACAGCCGCGCCGACGCCTGCACGGAGGAGGGGCACAGCCGCGCCGACGGCCGGAAGGGGAAGGGGCCGGCGAGGAAATGGTGATTTCCTTCGCCCTTCCTCGTTCTGTTTATATTTTAGCTATGTTTCATGAGTTTATAGTATGGATTTGCACTGTCCGCCGTTGAACTCCGGCGAATCATGTTCCTTTTGTCCGGCTAATCCAATGAACTGCGCTTTGATCATGCGTTTTATGTAGCGTTGCATGAATTGCATGGTTTTGAGGTTTCGGACATGAGGAAGGCGAGTGTGGAACACAAAATGTAAGGCGTGTCCGGTCGCGTCCGTGGACGTTTGAGGGGTCGAATTTGTCCTCACGGCTGTAGATGCTCTTAAGACATGCATTTGACCACTAATTACTCCATATATACAAGGTTATATGACATGAAATTTATGTCACCGGAGTCATAATTAAAAGTACTTTGTTATAATAGTGGTTTTGAGGGAAAGACATGCAATTTTAGTGTCCATCCAAACACATACCCAACCCAACCAGGCCCATTCCAACTTTTTGGCCGGGTAGCTCAGGGTTCCAATCCAAAACAAGCTTTTGGTAACGATGCCTTATCTTATGTAGTATTTTGGATTTTCGGGTAAGACGATGGATCACACAGATTGATGAATGAGGGAGAATTTACTACACTCAAAAGCAAAAGCAAGCATTCCGACTCCTTCTTGTTTGATGGGCTTACACTAACCATGGTGCTATTTTCGTATAGTTTATTGTGCATGAAGTTGCTTATTCCGCCTTTTTATTTCCGTTTAGTGTTCATCTTGTACACCATAATGTTATGAGAAATTCAAGCCTAAAGTACGGATGACATTTGAAGGGTTCGCGGTTGCGGAAGACACTTGCCGTAACGTCACGATATTCGTGTTGCCATCATAGTGAATGTCCAGCATGTTAATTGCAAGCAGGCGTGTTCCTGTCACACCTTATTTGAAAGCCATTTGAGATACAAAAGGCTTATGTAATCCCTCAAGAAACATAATTTTGGAAACCTATAAACTAGCTCTTAGTGTTTCACACGGTTTTTACAACAAAACTCAAGAGAGAGGAAATTTATAGTCATATTACGCCCGTACAAAACAAAAGTGGAAATTTCTAATAATACCTGGCATGTCATATGGATTTGAGTTTACATGACCAATTTATAATTTTGTGGTTTCATTCCTTGACCCATTTTTTTTCATGAGAAAAGATTCCTAGTGAAAAACCTTGTATCCAAATAATGCTCCCCTGGCTTTATGGGTTTCCTTCCATTTATTTCTTCGGTTGACAAAAATATTGACTGAATGATAGGAATGCACAGTGTAATTTTCGCATCGCTGCCGTCCATTCGCCACCGAACAGACCGTCCATTGCCTGTGGTCGCGGATCGACGGGCCCACACCATCCCCTTCCCGCGCCGTTTAAATACTCTGCCCAAACCCCGCCGTCCAACGCAACACTCAAATCTCAAATCCCCATCGCCAAACCTCTCCGCACCAGCACACTCTCGCCTTCTCAAATCCCACATCGCGCCAAATCTCAAATCCCTCTAGCCGCCATGGACGCCTCAGCCACCGGCGCCGTCTCCAAGGCGAAGAAGTACGTGGTGGGGCGCAAGCTTGGCGGCGGCCCCAGGAAGAAGGCGGTGGCGCGGTCCGTCAAGGCCGGGCTGCAGTTCCCCGTCGGCCGCATCGGCCGCTTCCTCAAGAAGGGCCGTTACGCGCAGCGCGTCGGCATGGGCGCCCCCGTCTACCTCGCCTCCGTCCTCGAGTACCTCGCCGCCGAGCTGCTCGAGCTCGCCGGGAACGCCGCCAAGGACAACAAGAAGTCCCGCATCATCCCGCGCCACCTGCTGCTTGCCATCCGGAACGACCAGGAGCTCGGCAAGCTGCTCGCCGGCGTCACCATCGCGCACGGCGGCGTGCTGCCCAACATCAACCCCGTGCTGCTCCCCAAGAAGACGGCCGAGAAGGAGCCCAAGTCGCCCAAGAAGGCCGCCAAGTCCCCCAAGAAGGCTTAGTCGATTACTGTCTAGTGACTCTCCATAGAATTAGTGTTCGCTGTCTGGATAATCGTGTCGATATAGTAATGTTCTGTTCTGCTTTGATAAAAAGAATGTCAGCAATCTCTTTGACTCTGCAAATTATTTGTTCTGTTGTCTGTCTGTTCCTGTTCGTGATTTTGCAATGCCATCGACTTTTACAGTTAGGTGGGATATATGGTACTCCTGATTGTATTTAGTGCTCATCTGAATCTGATAAATTAACTTGGTCTGTTACTAGAAAAACTAGAAGTCAGAGTTGCAAGCTGGAGAAACAGAGGAGCTCCCAAACCTGTATTTTAGGTGTCCCGTAGCATGAGTTCAGGTTCAGACATTTGTGTATGTCAAGTACTACCAAATGCCAACGTTTCACCATGCTTTGTCCAGTGCTGTAGTCACAGAAGCATTTTCCTGTAATTGGTTGTCGCCCAACCTGATATCACTACATTCTAAAACATGATGTATAAAGGAGCATCCATTTCTAGAAAGACTAGTGAAAGTCAGTTGCAAGATTAACAAGTCAAGGAGCATCCCCTGACTGTAGTCATGTACTCTATGAGGATACACTGGAATTTAGGTTCAGACATTTGAATATATAAAGTACTATGTCCAGCTTAGGCAGGAGCAATGGGTTATGTCACCCAAGATCACTACATTCTAGAACCATGTTTGTTGATGACTGAATAAGTTCAGTTGCACATCTCTGAAAGAAAAGCAGACAAAACCCATTATTGATAACCTGCAGTTTGGGAGAGGGGGTTTGGTGGAGTGCTCTGTTTCAGTGAAATCGGGCAATCGGGAAGACTGCTAGCAAGATCACCGAGAGCACTTCCTGATGAAGCTATGTACCTAGGGTAGGGGCACGGACCCGTCCAAAGAGCCCTACCCAAGGACATCCCTAGAAGAAGTCACCTTTCAATCGACTTGAAGGTATCCCACTTGACGGGTTCAAGACACTCGACCAAGAAGCTATCACTCGATCATGAAGTCAACCACTCGACTGCCAGGAGACCTAAAGTCACTCCGCAGGCAAACGGTCAGCTATAAGTAGTCTTTATGGTCATTATAGCACCTTATTAGGGGCGTTATCAGTAACGCCCAACCTTAAATGTACCTTAGACTCTGCATTACTGAGGGCAGGAGGGGGCCGGCGAACTCTATATAAGCCACTCCCCTCCTCAGTATGAAGGTTCGCACCCCTGTAATCCATACACGCATAATCCAGTCGACCACATCCGGGCTCCGAGACGTAGGGCTATTACTTCCTCCGAGAAGGGCCTGAACTCGTAAACCTCGCGTGTTACAACTTCCCAATAGCTAAGATCTAGCCTCTCCATACACACCCCCTACATCATTGTCAGAGTTAGAACCACGACAGTTGGCGCCCACCGTGGGGCAGGAATCTTAGCGCTTAGTTGGAGAAGTTGCGATCTTTTCCGATCCCTTTGATCATGGTTTCTTGCGGAGTTTTGGTGGAGGGCCGCGAGGTCCGTCTCGGCGCGCTCACGTTCATCGCCGACGACTCCGCCTGGCTTCAGGAGGCACCACTCGACATCGACGCGCTTCCCGTCCGCGGTGCGACGCACTTCCGCGCATGCATTCGTGGCGTCCTCCTGCGGCAGCCGTCGACCCAGTATCGGTCGGCCCCCGTGTCGTCTCCCCGCCCTGTCTCTCACCAGCGCAAACGCTCCGGTCGGTCGAGACTTCAGCGGTGGGTGAGACATGCCGTGGCCCGCCAGTCGGCAGCCCCACAAGTCGCGGCGATCGAGCCCGACAAATTCCTCTGCGGCCTGTTCGACCTGTCGACTGGCTCCGCGGAGACCGCATCCGAGTGCGACAGCAGCGACCCAGCTGCTGAAGTTCTGGCGGTCGATGGAACGCACAGTCCTCCTGGTTTCCCTCGCGCTGATGGAGGCGCGGGTAGGGGCGATCCGTCGCATCCCCACGATGAGTATCTCCCTGAACCCCTCACGTCATTGCAGCGAGAGGAGCTTTGCCGCCGGAACATGGACGCGCTCCACACTCCTATTGTTAGAGAAACCCCCGAGGCCCGGGCCTTAGAGGACGCGCGCTTGGCTAACCTGGCCGAGCGCACTCGACTGGAGAATCTCCAGCGAATACTCGACGAGCAAGCGCGTCAGCGGGCTCCCGAGTCCAGTCGACGTCAGCAAGCTCCCGAGTCCAGTCGACGTCAGCTCTTCCCGCCGCCGCAGGTATATCAAACCCCAGTTCAGAATTTGGCCGCCGCAGCTCGTATAGCAGAATCAATTCGGCCCTCCCACTCAGAGGCCGACAGGGGCTTGTTGCAGATCAGAGTGTTGCTCCGGGCGGCAGGAAACCAGAATTCCGCCATTTCTCAGTCGCGGAATAGGATCCACAGTCGATCCGTTGCAACAGATACAGTCCAGTCGGCTCACAGCCCGAGATCGCCCCCAAGGCATGAGGGACGTGGCGACCGGCATGATCAGTACAGGAGGAATGAGCAGCATGATCACCGATCCGATCGTGATGATCGACGTCGAGTGCCAACCCCTCCCCCGAGGAGTGGGTCATATGCGCCTCGACATCGAGATGACAGGCGCCCTCACAGTGTTGGGCAGAGGATTCCAGTCAACCCCAGGGACCCAGGCTTTGATGCGAGATCTATCCTCGTTCAAGGTTTGATTGACAGGAACAGAGCTCATCGGGAAGGCCACAACAGAGATGCGCCCGCCAGCAGCAGCAGAGTACATGTTTCGGGGCCAGAGTGTTTCAGTCGAGCCATCAGAGCCGCAGTGATTCCTCCCAACTTCAGGTTGGCGACTGGAGTCAGCAAGTTCACCAGTGAGTCTAAGCCTGATACTTGGCTCGAAGATTACCGAGTGGCTGTACAGATTGGCGGCGGCAATGATGAGGTGGCTATGAAGCACTTGCCTCTCATGTTAGAAGGCTCAGCCCGAGCGTGGCTGAATCAGTTGGCACCCAGCAGCATCTACACTTGGGAGGACCTCTCCCGAGTGTTTGTCACGACCTTTGAGGGAACATGCAAGCGACCCGCAGGCCTTACGGAATTGCGGTCTTGCGTGCAGAAACCGAATGAAACTCTGAGGGATTACATCCAGAGGTGGATCACATTGCATCACACAGTTGAGAATGTGCCAGATCACCAAGCAGTTTGTGCCTTTAAAGAAGGCGTTAAGTACAGGGAACTGAATCTGAAGTTCGGTCGAACTGGAGAGATGTCTCTGAATCGGATAATGGAGATTGCCACCAAATACGCTAATGGTGAAGACGAAGATCGACTCCGGAGTGGCAAGTACAAGGCAGTCGCCCAAGAAACCAGAGGGAACTCCAGTCGGAAGCAAAAGCGGAAGGCCGAACCACCGCCCCTGGGGAGGCCCTGGCCGTGGCCCAGGGAAATTTCAAAGGAAAATCCAAGGGCCCCTGGAAGCCCAAGAAAGTCAAGGATCAGGATGGGAATGATGTTTTGGATCTGCCATGTCACATCCACACCAAGAAAGATGAAGAGGGTAATTTTATTTACGCAAAACATACCACTCGACAATGTCGGCTCCTAATCTAGCAGTTTCAAGGCAAGCAGTCCAAGGACAAGGAAAAAGAGTCAGACAGAGTTGAGGACAAGGAAGACAGTGATGATGGATACCCCCAAGTCAATTCCACCCTGATGATTTTTGCCGACGTCAAAAGCAAAAGTCGACTGAAAGTCATTAACCGCGAGGTGAACATGGTTGCTCCGGCAACACCCAGTTACCTGAAGTGGTCTCAGACTGCCATCACATTTGACCAGTCTAATCACCCGACGCACATTGCCACCCCTGGGAGGCAAGCTTTGGTGGTCGACCCAATTGTCGAAGGCACTCGACTGACCAAAGTCCTGATGGATGGCGGCAGTGGCCTGAACATACTGTATGCTGAAACATTGAAAGGGATGGGCGTTCCGATGTCCAGACTCAGTGCCAGTAACATGAGCTTCCACGGAGTCATTCCTGGGAAGAGAGCCCAATCACTCGGCCAAATTGCTCTTGATGTGGTTTTTGGTGATTCAAAGAATTACCGCAAGGAAAGGTTGACATTCGAAGTTGTGGACTTCCAAAGTGCTTATCATGCCATTCTGGGTAGGCCAGCTTACGCACGCTTCATGGCTCGACCATGTTACGTGTATCTCAAATTGAAGATGCCTGGTCCCAAAGGTGTGATCACCGTTACAGGCAATCGGAAGAAGGCAGAAGAGTGTTTTCAGAAAGGCTCAAAGATTGCAGATGCTCAGATGGCAGTGGTCGAGCTACAAGAGTACCAAAAGACTTCCGATCTGAGTGAATTGCTACGGGCCAAGAAGCCTGCTTCAGAGTCAGCTTTTTAGTCGGTCGGTGAAACAAAGACAGTCCACATTCACCCGACCGACCCCGATGCTGCCCCGACTCACATCTCAACGACGCTCGACTCCAAATAGGAAGAAGCGCTCGTCCAGCTCCTCCGTGAGAACTGGGACATCTTCGCATGGAAACCCTCTGACATGCCTGGAGTTCTCAGAGAGCTGGCCGAGCACCGTCTACGAGTCGACCCAAAATTCAAGCCTGTGAAGGAACATCTTCGGCGATCCGCCGTCCAGAAGAAGCAAGCCATTGGCGAGGAGGTGGCTCGGCTCTTAGCAGCAGAGTTCATCCGAGAGATTTACCACTCCGAGTGGCTCGCAATGTCTTCATGGTCCCCAAGAAGGACAAGTCACTTCGCATGTGCATTGATTTCAAACATATCAATCGGGCCTGCCCGAAAGATCATTTTCCTCTCCCTCGCATCGACCAAATAGTCGACTCGACTGCGGGGTGCGAGAGATTGTCTTTTCTAGATGCCTATTCCGGGTACCATCAGATCCGTCTGTATGGACCCAACGAGATCAAAACAGCTTTCATCACTCCATTCGGATGCTTCTGTTATGTCACCATGCCGTTCGGCCTCAAGAACGCCGAAGCCACGTTCATGAGAATGATTCAGAAGTGTTTACTCACTCAAATCAGTCGGAATGTGGAGGCATACATGGATGATATAGTGATCCAGTCACGCAAAGGTTCCGACCTGCGGACTGACCTTGCTGAAACCTTTGCCAACCTCAGGAGGTATGATATCAAGCTCAATCCATCAAAGTGTACATTCGGAGTTCCAGGTGGAAAGTTACTCGGTTTTCTCGTTTCCGAACGGGGGATCAACGTCAATCCTGAAAAGATTGGTACCATACTCCGGATGAAGCGTCCTGTGCGTGTGCACGATGTCCAAAAGCTTACAGGTTGCTTGGCCGCTCTAAGTCGATTCATTTCTCGTCTCGGTGAAAAGGCGTTGCCTCTTTACCGACTGATGAAGAAGTCTGACAAGTTCGAGTGGACTCCAGAAGCTGATGCAGCATTTGCAGAGCTCAAAGCTCTGCTCTCCACCCAGCCGGTGCTTGCTGCCCCAATCAGCAAAGAGCCTCTGCTGCTTTACATTGCAGCCACAGGACAAGTTGTCAGTTCAGTACTTATGGTCGAGCGGGAAGAAGAAGGAAAGGCCTTCAGAGTTCAGCACCCAGTTTATTATGTGTCTGAAGTTTTGACCCCTTCAAAACAAAGATATCCTCACTACCAGAAGCTTGTATATGGGATTTATATGACCACGAAGAAGGTTGCACATTACTTCTCTGACCACTCCATTACAGTCGTCAGCGACGCCCCATTGTCAGAGATCCTACACAACAGAGATGCAACTGGTTGAGTGGCTAAGTGGGCGATTGAACTCCTTCCCTTAGATATCAGGTTTGAAGCAAAGAAGGCTATCAAGTCCCAAGCAATCGCAGATTTCGTCGCCGAGTGGATTGAACAACAACTTCCGACTCAAGTTCACTCGGAGCACTGGACCATGTTCTTCGATTTATCTAAGATGATGAATGGTTCCGATGCTGGGGTGGTATTAGTCTCCCCCCGAGGAGATAAGCTCAGATACGTTCTCCAGATTCACTTCGATTCCTCCAATAATGAAGCAGAATATGAAGCACTTTTATATGGGTTGCACATGGCCATTTCACTCAGCGTCCGTCGCCTCATGGTCTATGGCGACTCAGATTTGGTGGTTAATCAGGTGATGAAGGAGTGGGACATCAGGAGTCTGGCTATGACTGGTTATTGCAATGCAGTGAGAAAGCTAGAAAAGAAATTCAAGGGGTTGGAGCTTTATCACATCCCCCGACTAAAAAATCAGGCAGCTGACGACTTGGCAAAGATAGGCTCCAAGAGAGAAGCCATTCCCAGCAACGTGTTCTTGGAACACATTCACTCACCGTCAGTCCAAGAAGATCCTTTTACAGAAGAAGCCCCGCAGCCGAAAAGTGCCACAGATCCGACTGAAGTCGAAGTTCCTGCTGTGGTCGACCTAATCATGGAAATCTTGGCAATCACTCCCGACTGGACGATACCGTACATCGCGTATATCCTAAGGAGAGAACTCCCGGAAGACGAGGAAGAGGCTCGACAGATCGTCCGCTGATCCAAGGCCTTCACAGTCATAAAGGGACAGTTGTATAGAGAAAGCGCGACTGGAATCGGTCAGAAGTGCATAACACCAGAAGAGGGTCGGATAATCCTTGATGATATCCACTCGGGGACCTGTGGTCACCATGCGTCCTCTCGGACAATTGTGTCTAAAGCATACCGAGCGGGATTTTACTGGCCAAGAGAAAATGAGATGGCAAAAGAGATAGTCGACAAGTGTGAAGGGTGCCAGTTCTACTCCAACATGTCACATAAACCTGCATCAGCCCTGAAGACCATTCCACTCGTCTGGCCCTTTGCTGTCTGGGGACTAGACATGGTTGGTCCACTGAGAACAGGCAGGAGCGCTTTCACTCATGTGCTGGTGGCAGTCGACAAGTTTACCAAATGGATTGAAGCTAAGCCCATCAAGAATCTTGATGCTTGCACTGCTATCAGTTTCGTCAGAGGACTAACATTCAGATATGGAGTCCCGCATAGCATCATCACTGACAATGGGTCAAACTTCGATTTGGACCAGTTCAGAGCTTTTTGCGCCTCTCAAGGCACACGAGTCGACTACGCATCGGTCGCCCATCCCCAGTCGAATGGACAAGCCGAAAGAGCAAATGGTCTGATTCTCAAAGGACTAAAGCCTCGATTGATGCGCGATCTCAAGCACGCGGCAGGTGCTTGGGTCGACGAGCTTCCGTTAGTTTTGTGGGGATTGAGGACCACCCCAAACCGGTCGACTGGAAGAACTCCATTCTTTCTGGTTTATGGAGCCGAAGCAGTTCTGCCGAGTGATCTTCTTCACAACGCGCCCCGAGTCGAGCTCTACACTAAAGACGAAGCAGAACAAGCCCGACAAGATGCAGTCGACCTCCTGGAAGAAGAGAGAGAGATGGCCATGATCAGATCGACCATTTATCAGCAAGACTTGCGTCGATTCCACGCTAGGAATGTCAAGAGTCGAGCCTTCCAAGAAGGAGATTTGGTCCTCCGAGTGGATCAGCAGAAACCACACAAGCTTGCTCCTACTTGGGAAGGCCCCTTCATCGTCACCAGAGTCCTCCACAACGGAGCGTATCACCTCTACAATGTTGATCGCCAGATCGACGAGCCGTGAGCTTGGAATGCGGAGCTGCTCCGCCCCTTTTACACTTGAGTTCCTTCCTCTAAAGATGTAATAAGAGAAACTTTTGCAGTTCATTTTTATCAAAGACAAGAGTGTTCCAATAATTGCTGTCGCTTTTGTTTGCATACGAAATCCCCCAGTGGGTGACTTAGCTGCGAATCCGTTTCGCCTAAGTTTGAAAAATCCTACCGAGTGGAGAGCCAGACTCCCACTCGGGGGCTTAGCTGCAGCCCAGTGCTTGCCTAAGTGTTCAAAAATCCTACCGAGTGGAGAGCAATCCTCCCACTCGGGGGCTTAGCTGCAGTCCAGTACTCGCCTAAGATCTGCCACTTAGAGACTTAGCTGCAGTCAGGCACTCGCCTAAGTATTAAAAAATCCTACCGAGTGGAGAGCAAACCTCCCACTCGGGGGCTTAGCTGCAGCCCAGTGCTCGCCAAAGTATTAAAAAATCCTACCAAGTGGAGAGCAAGCCTTCCACTCGGGGGCTTAGCTGCAGCCCAGTGCTCGCCTAAGTATTAAAAAATCCTACCGAGTGAGAGCAAACCTCCCACTCGGGGGCTTAGCTGCAGCCCAGTGCTCGCCTAAGTATTAAAAAATCCTACCGAGTGGAGAGCAAACCTCCCACTCGGAGGCTTAGCTGCAGTCCAGTACTCGCCTAAGTTCTCCCACTTAGAGACTTAGCTGCAGTCAGGCACTCGCCTAAGTATTTAAAAATCCTACCGAGTGAGAGCAAACCTCCCACTCGGGGGCTTAGCTGCAGCCCAGTGCTCGCCTAAGCATTAAAAAATCCTACTGAGTGGAGAGCAAACCTCCCACTCGGGGGCTTAGCTGCAGCCCAGTGCTCGCCTAAGTATTAAAAAATCCTACCGAGTGAGAGCAAACCTCCCACTCGTGGGCTTAGCTACAGCCTAGTGCTCGCCTAAGTATTAAAAAATCCTACCGAGTGGAGAGCAAACCTCCCACTCGGAGGCTTAGCTGCAGTCCAGTACTCGCCTAAGTTCTCCCACTTAGAGACTTAGCTGCAGTCAGGCACTCGCCTAAGTATTTAAAAATCCTACCGAGTGAGAGCAAACCTTCCACTCGGGGGCTTAGCTGCAACCCAGTGCTCGCCTAAGTATTAAAAAATCCTACCGAGTGAGAGCAAACCTCCCACTCGGGGCCTTAGCTGCAGCCCAGTGCTCGCCTAAGTATTAAAAAATCCTACCGAGTGAAGAGCAAACCTCCCACTCGGAGGCTTAGCTGCAGTCCAGTACTCGCCTAAGTTCTCCCACTTAGAGACTTAGCTGCAGTCAGGCACTCGCCTAAGTATTAAAAAATCCTACCGAGTGAGAGCAAACCTCCCACTCGGGGGCTTAGCTGCAGCCCAGTGCTCGCCTAAGTATTTAAAAATCCTACCGAGTGAGAGCAAACCTCCCACTCGGAGGCTTAGCTGCAGCCCAGTGCTTGCCTAAGTACGGGACGCAACCCGATCCGCAAGGACGACGAGGTGCAAATCGACTACTACCTTCTCCTTCGGAGCTGCACCACAAATACGAAGTTATTTCGAGTGAAGACCAAGTTCCACTCGACGGATCATCCACAAAGATGTTCAACGATAAATCAAGTTCAAATAAAACCTAAAAGGTCCCAGACCTCAGATAAAAGTATTCGAGCCCTCGACTCGGCAGAGTTTAACTGTTACAATTCCACTCGGCATTCCGAGGCAAATTTAAGGCGGAGTTTAACGGTTACAAAACCCACTCGGCATTCCGAGGCAAATTCAAAGTGAAGCATAAAAAGTTTTTCATTCCTCAGGTGGAGGACTGGAAGGGGCGACGAACTCATCCAAGTCGATCCCGTCTGCAATGCGAGTGGAAGCAGCGATGAAAGTCTCCATGAAGTCCTGAAAGTTGTGCTTCTTGGTATTGGCGACTTGGATGGCGGCCAGCTTCTCTTCTCGCGCCTCCTTGCAATGGACGCGGACCAGAGACAGAGCCACATCAGCGCCACACCGAGCAGAAGACTTCTTCCACTCCTGCACTCGGTCAGGGATTCCGTTAAGTCGAGTCATCAGAGACTCGAGATCATTTTGGAGCGCAGACTCTGGCTAAAGTGCCGGATCGACCAGTGACATGGCAACCTTTAGTCGAGCCAGGTAGTCCACGACGCCGTCAATACGAGATTCCAGTCGGAGCAGATTCATGGCAGCTTCATCTTTCACTGGAGAGTTGATTGGATCCAAACTCGTTTCAATCCGCCCAGTCTCCTCCTCAAAGTTCTGGCAAAGCTCTGCTTACATGATCCAAGGATAAGTCAATTTTCATAGACTGAGTCGACACAAAAAAAACCAGTCGGAACTGAATGTGCACCTTCAAGCTTGATGTACAACTTCTTGGCGAGGCTCCTCAAGTAGCTCTCCAGGTCGTCCCTCCTGCGAGCGATGCCTTCCATCTTCTCGCTCAGGGTGAGGTTCTCCTTCTTCCAACGCGAACACTCCCTGTTGGCTTCATTCAGAGCGGTCTTCAACTTGGTATTCTCTCCTTCTAATTGGTCGACCGAAGCCAGCTTCTGTGCGGCGAGAGCGGTCTTGTCATCAGCCTCCTTACGGGCAGCAGCCAAGTCCTGATCCTTCTTCGCCAGAGCTTCGTTCAGTTTTTCTGCAAAGAAATGATGATTGATTCGAAAATAGCAGAAGGATACTCAAGCCTAAAAACTAACCAGTCGACAAAGGCGTCTTACCTGCGGCGCCGTCTCTGACCCTCTGCAGCTCTGTTCTGGCCAGCTCCAGATCAAGGTTCAGTTGAATTTGCTGCTTCTCCAAGTCAGCCAAGCGGGCTCCAAGATCACAAGATTTCTGAAGTCAAAGGGGAGGAGTTATCATTATAGTAAAAAACAACAAAGGCAATAAATACTAAGACTATGGTCGACTGCCAGCAGTCCACCATAGTCTCGGGGACTATACCCAGTGGGTGCACTTAGCGTGCCCCCACCGGTTCCTATCCCACCCGACCGGCCCCCGAAGTCGAGTCCAAGATGAGTTGCTTCCGAGTAACTAAGAGACAATGATGGCGTTTCTAAGACTACAGCCGAAGCAAAAACATTCGACAGTAGTCTCGGGGACTACACCCAGTGGGTGCACTCAACGTGCCCTCACTGTAAAAAAAAGAGAGAGAAGGTCGACTGTCCGCAGTCGACCGAATACCGTTCCATTTGACATGGCCTGACCAGACCGAGTGAAGAAATATAGCTACAACAACTCAATAGAAAGACTACAGTCGACTGCCAGCAGTCCACCGTAGTCTCGGGGACTACACCCAGTGGGTGCACTTAGCGTGCCCCCATTGGTCCAAGAATTGGCAGACACACCCACTGGGTGTACAGATATAAAGGTCTTCGGAAAAGAGATTCTTCAAACAGCATATCATAACAGACCAAGTGTTGAAGTTGACTGACCTGGACGTTACTCTGAAGAGCCGAGCTCGCGTCATAAGCCGCCTGGCAGGCCTCCCGAGCCACTTTCACTTGTTCCATCATGATCCCCGCCTGGCGTACAGCCTCCTTCGCAGCAGCCGCTTGGTCCTCAGGGACGGGGTACGCAGCAAAAAGCGAAGACAGATCCGCAGTCGACACCGAGGGCTGCACACTCGTCAGAGGAATGGCGAAAGTCACAGAAGCCCGAGTGGGTTCGCCATCGTCCCGAGCTGCGGCCTCAGGCGCCGGAGTGGGTTGTGGGGTCTTGCCAGTCGACGCCCTCTTCTTCCTCTTCACTCTCAGCGGTTCGTTGTCATCGTCATCTGGGAGGTCGATAACATGAGGAGGGGCTACAAGGAAAACATTCAGTCGACCAGAGTTGCAATAAAGGTTCAGTCGACTCAAAAGCGGAACATCAGCGATCGTACCAGGGTTGGAGGTAACAGCGTTCTCCATCTCTTGGTCGTCGTCCTTGGCGGAGACCTCAGAAGTAGCACCGCTGCAAATCTCGAAAGTCAGTCAGTTGTCTCAGTGAATCGACCAAGGATCCGTCTACGGTCGACAAAGGAAAGCAAGTTTTATTATTACCCGGAAATGGTAGGAACAACTATCTTCATCTTGGGCAGAGCCTTGGGCGGCTTGGATGGCGTCGCTCGTGGGTGCTTGGGAGCCTTCCCAGTCGGCGGAGGAGGAGAGGTCCGAGGGCGTTTCGACGACTGCCCAACAGGAGCAGTCGCCTTGCCACGTCCCCGCGCTGGATCATGTGTGAGCTTGGATCGCCCCTCCGGGCAGGGAGGTTCAACCTCCTCCTCCTCCTCGCCGGAGTAGACGTCGTCGCCTCCCTCTCCTTCACCATCAGACTCCCACTCGCCTTGGTCATCCCCGCTCTTGCCTCCGCTCGCCTCCCCTTCCTCAGTCGACCCCTGTGCCCCGTTGGGCGTCGAGTACATCTCGGTGGTCGCCTGGAAAACAACAGACAAGACGAAAGTCAATCGACCTACTCAAAGAAGGCCAATGCAGAAAACAAGATATCGGTCGGGAGCACAAAGACATACCTGGTCCACCTCATACGAGTTGTCGAGTGGGATTAATCTCCTGGCTCCTCGGGGGTTGTCTTTGTTCCCCGTGATGCTCGACAGCCACCCCTCCAGCATCTCGTCGGTGACCTCCTCCGGGTGGATCCGAGTGGTGTCGTCGAGACCCGAATACAGCCACATCGGGTGGTCGCGGGCCTGGAGCGGTTGGATGCGCCTTTGGAGGAAGACCTCCAGCAGGTCCATACCAGTCACACCCTCACGGACAAGCTCAACCACTCGACCTGCCAACACTTTGACTTGGGCCCTTTCCTCCGGCGCGACTTTCAGAGAGGCAGGCTTCTCGGCTCGGTCGAGGGAAAAAGGAGGAAGACCAGTCGACTGTCCTGGGGTCGCCTAGTCCTGACAGTAGAACCAGGTCGACTGCCAACCACGGACCAACTCCGGGAAGGTGATAGATGGAAAACAACTCTTTCCCCTCGTCTGGATCGCCAGGCCCCCGCACAGCTGGATCACCTGCGTCCTCTCGTCACTCGACTTGGCCTTCTTGACCGATTGAGAATGGCAGGTAAAGATGTGCTTGAAAAGTCCCCAATGGGGGCGGCAACCCAAGAAAGCCTCACACATGGAAATGAAGGCAGCAAGGTACACGATGGAGTTGGGAGTGAAGTGGTGGAGCTGCGCTCCGAAGAAGTTCAGGAAACTCCGGAAGAAAGGATGGGGCGGCAGAGAAAACCCTCGGTCGATGTGGGTGGCTAGGAGCACGCACTCATTGTCGCAGGGTTGAGGTTCGATCTCTCCCCCCGGAAGACGCGCAGCTTCGTGGGGAATGACTCCCCCCTCGACCATGTCGTCGAGATCCTCTTGCCGGAGCACCGACGGCATCCAGTCGCCCTAGATCCAACCTTTGGGCAGGGCGGTCCTGGAGGAAGATCCGCCCCGAGCAGACCTCTTCCCTTTCCCCGCCGCCGCCGCCTTCTTCGCGCGCTCCAGAGCAGTCGTCTTGCCCTTCACCATCGTCGTCGGCGAAATCTCGAACGGGTTTGCGGCGCTAGGGTGAGAGCGGAGGTGGCGGAAGGACTTGCGAAGGGAGAGAGGAAGAAGAAAGGAGAAGAGAGCGCACGACTTGGAAGCCACGAGCCGGCAACTTATAAGGGCCCGCTCCCGAGTGGCTGACTAGTAGGCCCAGGCTATCCAGTCAAATCCCGCAGCAGACGCGCGCGCAGTACGTGGCGAAAAAGGCGGCGCGGAGATCGAGGAGCTTCCGCTTTATCACTTCCGATTACTGCGGCCGCTCCCGTCCCGCGCGCTTCCCAAAATCCGAATCCCGCGACATCCACGGACCACAGAACAACTTGCCAAAAACAGAAGACCCCGCTCGCGCCGACACTCGGCATGTCACAAGCAAAGAAATTCACTCGACGAAAGGCCTAGAATGGATCAAGGCGACTGAAAGAGGTCGATCACGTCATCCGTGACGATCGGCCCGAAACGAGGCACTCGTGTAGCCCAAAGAACCAGTCGGAAAGATCCCCAACTCTTTCCCCACTCTGACCTCGATCCATTCGGGGGCTACTGATGAAGCTATGTACCTAGGGTAGGGGCACGGACCCGTCCAAAGAGCCCTACCCAAGGACATCCCTAGAAGAAGTCACCTTTCAATCGACTTGAAGGTATCCCACTCGACGGGTTCAAGACACTCGACCAAGAAGCCATCACTCGACCATGAAGTCAACCACTCGACTGCCAGGAGACCTAAAGTCACTCCGCAGGCAAACGGTCAGCTATAAGTAGTCTTTATGGTCATTATAGCACCTTATTAGGGGCGTTATCAGTAACGCCCAACCTTAAATGTACCTTAAACCCTGCATTACTGAGGGCAGGAGGGGCCCAGCGAACTCTATATAAGCCACTCCCCTCCTCGGTATGAAGGGTTCGCACCCCTGTAATCCATACACGCATAATCCAGTCGACCGCCTCCGGGCTCCGAGACGTAGGGCTATTACTTCCTCCGAGAAGGGCCTGAACTCGTAAACCTCGCGTGTTACAACTTCCCAATAGCTAAGATCTAGCCTCTCCATACACACCCCCCTACATCACTGTCAGAGTTAGAACCACGACACTTCCCCTTCTAAATTTACTCCACTAAGTTTTGTTCGGACCTAGCCGACCCCCTATGTATAATGGAGTAAAAAAATTCATTTGCATTTCATTTTCGGCCACCAAAACACATTTCTTTGCTTATTTTTTTATTCAACGACATGTTGATAGATTGGAGTACATAATTCATCAATTCTTCGCTACAAGAGCAAGACCAAAGAAAACAATAACCACTATTAGACATTTTAAAAGATATCCAATTTTCGTAACTGCTCACATTAGTTGGATTATATCTTCTCTATGTCTTCATTGTTGATCTCTGGCTTTGAGTTTGCACACTTTTCTCTTCTTTGATTCTAAAGTAGACGTTGCTTCGCATCTAATCTCATCTCTAGCCTCTATTCTAACAACGAGTGCACAAATATCTATTAATTTTCGTGCTATCAATAGATCGATGTATTCTTCTTCTCAATAACAAAACTTGCATCCATCCTACTCACAAATTTGAGCAAACAACTAGCTACCAAAATTGCGCCGAATCCGGTGAACAACCAAATCAAAAGAAGCACATACCCCATTATTTTTGCACTTGAAGGACATCCACCTGGGATGTTGCGGCATGGTAGAAACTCCGCGCACCACCTGCCGCGGGTAGTCGTCGCATTGTATGAGCGGCAACGGCGAGCCGACGAGCCACTGGGCCGGCGTCGAGCGCAGACGACGGCCGGGCATGTCTTTGCCGACGGGAGAGATTCGACTGGCTAGAGGCGGAGTCGATACCCGCATACGGCGCGGAGGCGTTGCCATGGCTGTGCGGTCCGATTCGCGGCCAATCCATGGCAAGGCACAATCGCCGACGGCCAGAAATGCCAAATCCGACGGCGGCGGCAGCAACCGCAGATCCACTGGTTCTGCGCTGGCGACGGGAAAAGGAGGCACAATCCAAGTATTCGAGGACAACGGCAGAGCCAACGGAGCGTCCGTAGCGGCGGGCTAGTGCCGACAGGGGGTGGGAGGGGCGGCGCAGGCGCAAATGTGGCGGGGTAGTGGAGCGGGGAGGGAATGGAGGAGAGGCGCGACTTTTACTCAGCCGCGAGCGGTGGAGTAAATATAGTGAAATTCATCGTGGCTGTGTATAATCTTTGCTCCCTTACGACGAATTGGGGATCGGCTAGATGCTAATTAAAAAAGTAAGACCGAATTTTCACTCTTCGAACCGGTTATAAGGGATCGGTTAGAAATGCCCTAACCACGACGGTGCGAACCAGGAAGAGAATGGCGCTCAATTCCTTGATCTCGGTGATCATCAGGTTCATCTGGCTGGAACGCAACTCTAGGGTTTTCGAGCAAACGGCGACGATACCGACGGAGTTAGGCGTGCCAGTGCCGAGCTTGTGTTTGTCAAGCGTGCGCGGTCAAGCGGAGACCGCAACGAGTGAATGCCCTGCAGGTTCTTTCTGGGGGCCGAAGTAGTTTGTTTTGGTGCGTGTGTGAAGTGTGAACTTTGGACTCAGACGCTCATCCGGCTCTCGGGAGGCACTACGGCACTACTACGTTCAGATGCTGAGTCCGAAGCCCTATCGTTCCACCCGTCACATACCGTACAAAAGACTTTTCCGGCCAAAATCTGAGTATCTGACCACCTTTTGTTCTCTTCTCAGCCATTGCTGTGCCGACCTTCCGATCTCGTGTAACATCGAGCGATTTCCGTGCTGACAAACATGCATGAGGATGTACTTGGTCCAACATTCCGGTGCGGAAGAGCTAACGATTCCGGCTCCATGCGACTAGTAGTTTTCTTTTCTTTTTGTTATAAACTCCACAACTGTTGATTTGTAGCTGCATCTTAACAGTCACAATCAGCCAGAACCAGCTTCAACAAGATATATACGCTGGTGCATCCAAGCACATGGGGAAATTTGCTAATTATACGCTAATGTGACGATGATTGCTCCTTTGTATATGGAAGACGTACAATTGCTAACACGAATACATGGTTACACAACAGCGAGTTACAACCAAGTACACATTTTCTTGGAACTAATGGACACATTCCCCATATGTATCAGTAATATTTGCTCAAAATAGCAAAATAAAAAACGTTATCACAAACATATATGTTCACTCAGCGTCCAAGAACTTACCATCTACGAGACTTGTTCAGTATTAGAAGGCGGTGTGCTATATCTGCCATCGCTGGTCTTTGATCCACGTCAAGGTTCAGACACTCGACTGCCATCCCTGTCAGATTTTGAAGAAGCTCCATGTCTTCCGCTGCCGCAATTTCATTGTCAAACAAGTCGGTTGCTCTGTTCTCGTTGTTGTGAACTTCGAGGAAGCTCTTTACTAAGTTGTTATTGTCAGAATGTGTGGCCTTCTTCCTACTAATAAGTTCCAACAACACCACTCCGAAGCTATAGACGTCACTCTTTTCAGTCAGCAGGCCTGACTGTAGATATACTGGATCCATATAGCTCAAGTCACCGATGACTTTTCCGGTGTGGTCTTTGTCTCCCGCAATCAACCTTGATATGCCAAAGTCCGAGATCTTGGGGACAAACTTATCATCCAAAAGTATATTTGCTGGTTTGACATCACCGTGTAGGATTTTGGTGTTTGTTTTTGAATGCATGTAAGCAAGACCATCTGCTGATTCTACAGAAATACTTAAACATATATCCAAGTTTAGAGGCTTCTTGTCTTTGCTGTGAAGAATGTCATCCAGGCTACCACTAGAGAGAAATTCGTATACCAGCAACGGGGTACCAACCTCGAGGCAACAACCTATGAGCCTAACAATATTCTTGTGGATGACTTGAGATTGGATGATGACTTCATTTGCAAATTGGTCATTTTCCAGCAGACTACCACTAATCGGTTGCTTCACTGCAACTTGTTCTTTACCAAGAGTGCCCTTGTAAACTATACCGAACCCACCTCTTCCGATAAGATTGCTTTCCTTTAAAATTGGCACGAGCTCCTCCTTTTTGAAAATTTTAATATTTTTTGCTCTCTCTAGTGTAGGTCCACCATTCTTTTCGTACAACTCCCTGGTCTTCCTTCTCTCTTTGCGGAGAAGAACTAGGAATGATATAACCACTATGATAGAAATACCACCAATGATACCTACATGCGAAAACATCCTACTAAAAAGTTTGCAACAAATGATATTGCATAAAAGATAATAAAATACTGATTCAACAAGTTATTTAGAATTTGACTTAAAAGTAGAATTACAAGTGAATAGTTTAACACTAGAAAGAAAGGGGAGAGACTCTGACTTGTCCTCTTCGAGTCAGCGACCCTCACAAAGTAAGCCATATATATGTACTCTGCCTCGGGGAATTGGATTTCTATACCAAGCGGAAGTATTTGTATGTGGAGTTGTGGACCTTTTTTGGTTGCATCCTTGTATGTTTACCGCAAGGTGGATCGAGAAATTGAGAAAATGCATAAATGAATGGTGGGCGCGCACAAGCCTGGATGGAAGGGCGCTGGATGGGTGATGCCGCTGGCCGGGCAATGGATTTGTTCCAGCGATGTGTGGAATTGTTCCATAGCGTATGGCTGCATGCATCCTCACGGGTGGGCAAGCACTTGTTTTGGTCTGGCCTCCCCTCGCCGGTGGACGGGCGCTCAGGCGGTGGTGGTTGATCTAGATTTTGATTGGCCTATTTGGTGGTGGATGCAAAATAGCTTTGACCTCCTATCGGCTCCATGGCGGCTGTGGCCACTGAAAATCTTTGTGAGGGTTCATCTCTCTAGATTCGGTGCTTCGGCGATGAGATGCAAACTATGGATGGCGGCTTGACGCAGAGGAATGGTTGTACAGCGGCATCGTTGGTAGCGTGTAGCTGCTCGGATTGCGGAAAAGTGGTGGCGACATCACATGAATGACTACAATGGTGGTGCTTCTTGAGCACCTAGTATCGAGCTCCAGGGTGAAAGCCCAGGTCTGACCCGAGTTGGTTATACTTGGCAATGGCGATATTCATACGTCGTTACCTTGTTGAAGGCATTGCTCGGATATGCTCGGACTGTTTCTTCAAGGTGAAAACCTAGATTCTATCCTTCGGTGGTTGGATCCGGTGACGCGGGCGCCTAAGCGTCGCTCCCTTTGTGAAGGCGTTGTTGTTGAAGAATCTCGTCGTTCACGTATTGTCATGAGATGGTTGGTGCGGATATGGTCTTTCCTATAGTTTGCCGATCAAGGATCTGATCACTTAGTTTTCTTTTTTTGCCTCGCCTATGCATAGCTTTGGTCTTATATGACTTTGATATTTGCCCGCATGTGCTTTTGTGTGTGTTAGTGTTGGCTGTGTGCATCCTAACTATGCATAGGCCGGGTGTGTGCTCATCATGTTTGTATTCTCTTGATACTTTGTTTTGAGCCAATAAAATCCACCCTTTATCGAAAAAAGGAATTGAGCAAAATGCACCAAGGAAGAAAATAGTGTTGGATCCAATGTGAATGTTGTGCAGATTCGAGCTTACTAAGCTAGTCTCTACGTTGGTATTGGTTGTGTCCATCCTAATCGTTTAGAGGCCTGACGTGTGCTCATAGTGAATGTATTCTCTTGATGCAACATTATAAGTCAATAAATTCTGCTCTTTATCGAAAAAAAAACTAGTCTCTATGTACTTGTAGCTCCCGAGGAAGCGCGTGAGGACCTTTTACTTTGATGAGTTTGCCGAAATAGGCTTACGCCCCGCTATATTGATATAGCAACCACCCGATACAACAATCCGATCCACGCTGGGGCAAACAACACAAGCACGCCCAAAAGAAATAACAAGAAAAAATAAGAGAAGAAATGCCAACAACGCCGGATCGACGAAAGCTACGGCACACCGCGATCGTTGCGCCCACCGAAGATAACCACCACGCTCCAAAGCCACCGAGTTGCCGTGTACCAAGCACCACCTTCAAGAAGGAATGCGACGATGACGACGCTGCTGCCCGGACGAGTCCTAGGATTTCTCCCGGTACACGGAGGGTAGAGGGGGGAGAGGGTCACCCGACGCCCTTCAAGAAGGATGGTGGCGCCCGCAGGCGTCACCGCGTTGGTGCCGACAAGACCCGACATGGATTTCTCCCGACCTCTCGCGCCCACCACCCAGGACCAACCTCCGGCTCCACCACACCCGCCGCCCACCAACATGCGCCAACAGTCACGAGGACACCGCCGTCGTCTCACCACGGCCAACGAAGCGAGGCCGGCCGGATCCAAACGAGACACCCGAAGACAAGGACCGGCAGCACCGCAGCCACGAGGGAGGGAACAACCTCCACCGGCTTAGGCGGTAGCAGACCGGGCATAGCAGCAGAGGCACACCAGACCCCCTGTCCGGCCAGGCCCTGCGTGGGCCCGTGAAGCTTCGCCGCCGTGCTGCAGCAGTCGCGGCACAGCAGCCGCCGTCCCTATCGCGAGGAGCTCGCCGGAAACCACCGGAGAACAGCCCACTGCGGCCACCAGTAGGCCCGCCCCGACCCAGATCGGGCCCGTAGGGCCTAGATCTGGGTCAGCCGAGCGCCGCCGGCCGCCGCAGGCCATGGGCCGTCAACGCCGCCAAGGGGCAACGCCTCCGCATCGCCGCCGTCCAGATCCGCGCCGGAACGCCGCCGGCCGAAGGGCTCCGCCGCCAGGACCGCTCACCCGAGCCGGGGTCCAGCGACGGGTGAAGAAGGAGGGCCGCCACCGCCGGACTGCGGGGCGCCGCGCGGGCAACGCCCGGCCGCGCCCGCCGGCGGCAGCGGCGAGGGGGAAGGGGGGCGGGGACTCGCGGGGAGGGGGAGGGGTGGGGAGCCGCCCCGGTCGCCTCGCTCGGGGAGGGCGACGCGGGGGGCAGGGGGGGGGCACGGGGGGGGGGGGGCACACATTATTCTCATTTTCAAGTACTTTTATAATTTGTTTTGATAGTGATGTGCTTTGAAAGGAGAAGCTACCCTGCTATGCCAACAAGCTGAAAGGGCCTTAATGGGATCTTATGTGCCAAAGTCTTAAAGCCATTTCAATCCCATTCTCAAAATCATTCTAAACATCATTTGAATGACCCTCTTCAAATTTCATCTGTTCTTTAGAGCAAAAATATTCATACACCAAAAAATATATTGCCAAAGGCACCACGCTCCACCAAAATATTGTGGGTTCTATTTGAAATGATTATTTTACATGTGAGCTAGATTGATTAGTACACCTGCCATTGAACTTTTCTAACTTTGACAATAAAAGTATACAAAATTATTTAGACTGGTTAGTTCATATTTTGGTTTTGTTTCTCATAACTTTTACTGAGAGAAATACTACTATAGAGCATATTAGTCAAAGGCATATGGTATGTTGGAAACCATGCCAATTTCTTGATGATCCAGAGCACTGTGCATCCTAGCAGGTCCTTTGGACTGGCATTGAAGTGGAAATGTGGAATACACAGATAAGCCAAAATCAAAAACTAGGAAAAGAAGAGGACCACGCAAGCTCACACAGGGTAACCGGCCCCATTATTTGGTCAAGGATGACGGCTCGTTTCTGGGCCTGTCTTGAGCGTGCGTACGCGCAAATGAGCAGGGGCCGTGTACGTAGTTGTCCATGTACCCAGCCACTCAAAAAGAAAAAAAAAGAAAAAAAAGCTGTCCATGTACCCCATTTTCACTTATTATTTACCTATCTTTTCAGACTTCATTTTAGAATTAACATGGTATCCTATATGAACATTCATCCTATCCTATACTTTTATTAATTAAGTACATGTCAGTAGTATTAAAATTAGCAGCATATGTATTAGCAGTTGAAGTGGTACTTACCAACAATCGCCTTGGCTACAATGGGAAATTTCTCCACACACTGTCCCAATTTCCCATCGCCTCTCATTCCTGGCTTGCATGGACAGTCATATCCTCCCGGCCTGTTCTTGCATATGCCTTTGCTCGAGCAGTAGTATAGATCCGGGAACTTGCACTCATCGATGTCTTGAGAAGATAAAATTAAGGGCATGAAAGTAATTAAGCTTGAGTTAGTTAATTATTAGTCGTCTAAGACAGGATGGAGTGTGCTACTAGTAGGTCAACGAATTGTTAGCTTGATTGAGAAGAGATGGTACCTCGGCATCCATTGGCGATGTAAGGGTTGCCCTCGTAGTACTCCGAGCATTTGCACACGTAGCTGAGTGCATAGCCGGAGAGGCCAACCGTGGCGTTGACACAGTAGCTGTTGCTGCTGGCGCACGCGTAGTCCGGAGGTGGCCGCTGGCCTTTCGCCGGGCACGAGGCGTTCCCGACGATGGCGAAGTCTAGCACGACGGGGAAACTCTCCATCAGCAGCGTGTCGCCGTACAGGTCCGGCGTGGAGAAGACGTAGCGCGACTTCTCGACCACCATGGCGTAGGAGCACGGGCTGGACCTCCACAGGGCGTTTTCGTTCGGGACCACGAGCCCCGGCTGGACGCTGCCGTACACCGGCTCCGGGGGCAGGGCGGCCTCGCAGCAGCCCTGCCCCGCGCACGACCCGTTCCTCGCCGCGAGCTCCCGCCCCGTGCCAGTGCTGCAGGCGAGCGTGCTCGAGCCGTCCATGGCGACGTCGACCCTCCAGCCCACGCCGACGACGACGTTGAGCGTCTGCGACACGGCGAACGGCCCCTGCGTGACGCCGAGCGTCATGGCCTGAGTTTGGAACCTGTACTGGGTGCTGTTGGTGCTGCAGCCGGACGTGATGGGGCCGTACGCCCGCGCCTGGCTCATGTCGGCTGACATGTCCACCAGCTCCACCGGAAAATACGAGGTGTTGAACCCCAGATAGGCGGCGGCGTCGGAGGCCGCCGAGGCGTCGCTGTCGGTGACCGTCATGCGGTTGTTATCGGTGTCGGCGAGGAACGCTCGAGGGGGGTCGACGGAGTGGTCGCAGATGACCTGGAAGCCCTCGCGGAAGCAGCCGGGCATCAGGCCGAAGGGGAACGGGATGCTCAGGTTGCCGCACTTGTCAGGGCAGCCCGGACGTGTGATCGGCAGCTGCTCGGCTAGTTCTTCAGCCCCGGCCATGGCTGCTGCGCCTGCAAGAATGAGTAGAAGCTGGACTGGCCGCGGCAGCAGCCTGGATTTGGAGGGCGTGGGCATGTTCCTGGGCGCGATATGTTTTTCTTTCCTTTTTTCTTTTTGGCTAGCTTCGATGCTCTGCGGTTTGCGCACCATGTGTTATATAAAATCAGGAGTCAACAGAGTCAACTGGAATTTCAGAAAAATAAAAAATAAAACAGCGAGTCGACTGAGCTTTGTCGCCACGGACTTCACGCGTTTCCTCGAGTTTGTATTTTTGTTTCGGGAAAGGTTTGTGCCCCGCCGACGCGGCCGAGTTTTTGGCCGGTCTAGGATGGCACCCGTAGAGTTTGGGTATGGGTGAAGTTATTCTATACCCTTATCCATCCCATTTGAGCTTGCAAATGAACATAATTTTTTTTCATATCCGTCATCTGATAGAGATACAAAATAAATGGATTGCCGCGGATGAAAATACCCATGATTGAGTAACATTAATTTAAGCATCACATAATTATAAACAACAACATATAATCATAATTTATATATAACAACACTTAATAACATCAATACATACTTAGGTGGTGTTTGGTTCTTTAGTCCTAGGACTTTTTCTAGTTCATAGGACTTTTTAAAAAAGACTCTCAAAGAGGTGCTTTTAGTCCCACCCTGTTTGATTTGCTAGGGACTTTTTCTAGTCCCAACACAAAAAGTCTCGGGAACCAAACACCCCTTTATAAACAACAACCCATTTTATAAAAATCAACACTTTGTTGTAAACAATAACACATAGTCATAAATAGTAGCATATAGTCATACATTTTAAGTTGACAAACTCATGACAAAATATATAGATAATTTGTCGATATTTGTTAGATTTTATAAGGGTACATGGGTACGCGGGTATGGCTTATGTGATCCCATAACCTTACCTGTTGTACCCGATGAGTTTGAGATTTGTCTATTTATATACCCATTGGTAATGTTTTGTCCCATGCTCTTACCCTAATAGGTTTTTACCCGTAGGGTACATGAACGTTCGATTGGGGGCATCCTATGGCCAGAAGCACGTAGGAACCCACCCTTCGCTATCTTCTTTCTCGACTTCGATTTCACTCCTCTTGAGTCCCGCTGCTACCCGCCAGCGTTCGATGTCGCTGACCGTAGTTGGAACCGTGTGCCGGCGAGCTGTCACCGCACGCGGCTGGAGTACAAGCTGTTGATGTGCTGGCGAGAGAGCTGCAACCCACATCTGGCGGAGCTGCAACCACCGAGCTGCATCGACTTTGTAGGGGAGCTGCAACGGTGCACGGCCGTGTTGTGGTAGCGCAACGAACAGTATGTCGGCGGAGTTGAACGGCGAACGATGGGGCCCTATTAATGTTGCAACCGACTACACGAATTGCCGGAACCAACATTCCGAAGAGTTACGACGATTAATTTTTTTTGAGCATCAGTACAGACACAAGCGCTCATATACACGCGCAAACACTCACCCTTATGAACGCATACACGCACATCCTACCCCTATGAGCACCTCCGAGAGACTGAGCCGGCATATTATCTTGAGATTTACGAAGTCACCGTAGGCGCCTCGTCGTCGACGGGAACGTCTCCTCCCACTGAAAGCGCATCGCCGGAAAATCCTGAAATAAATGCAGGAATAATGCGAGCACCAGAATTTGAACCCTGGTGGGTTGGGGATACCACTGTCCACCTAACCAACTCAACCACAGGTTGATTCGCAGAGTTACGATGATTATGTAGTGGTATGACGGCGGAGCGTAGTGGGGTGCCGCGACAATGTTGCAACGGGCGTCACGATTTGCTAGAATAGACGTCGCGATTTGCTGGAGTCGGAGACCGTGTTTGCGGGACGAGCTGTTGCAAGAACGATGAAATGCTACAACCAACGCGGTGATTTGCTGAAACCATTGTCACGGTATAGTGAAACGGGTATCCCCTCTGGAATATCATGTCTTGGGCTGTAGTCTTATTAGGACTTAAGGCTGGGCCATATTTTGACTTCTTGTGTTGGCCTATATTCTAGACCCTATTTTGACTCGTATTGAGCCTTAGGCTAGGCCATATGTATGTATGCATCTGCCCCTTGGGTATAATCTCGTCACTACTCAGTGTTTGGGTGTGATGATCGATGTACATGTGTTTACATGGATTTGAAGTTTCAAAAATAATGGTTGTGGTTGCAAATTAGTCGGTTAGGGCATCTCCAACGGCAACCTGTAAAAAACCTCCCGCATCTGTCCGTGAACAGAGGGACCAGTCCGCGGACATGGATGCGGGAGGAAGCCATCCAATGCTAGCCGCATATGTTTCAAACCATTTTTTTAACAAATCGGATGAAATCATGCAAACACGAGTGTATTTCATACAAACATGACGGATTTCAAACAAACATGATGGATTTAACTATGTTCCAAACATTTAGAACAAAAAAAAGACCCGTCCCAAAAACCTACTCCCTCCATTCCAAAATAGATGACTCAACTTTGTACTAATAGAATGGAGGGAGTATCCTACAGCGGCGGTGCCCGACGTCCAAGCCCGTGTCGTCCTCCTTCCGCCTTCTTCATGAGCACCGGCGGTAAGACCGATGAAGTGAAGGTGCGGTCTCCGGTGAGGAAGAGTAGAACACGGGAGATGGACCCGCCGCCTCCCGTGGCCTACTCATCCCCGGAGGAGTCCGCACCTTGTCCGTCGACGCTGGACGTGAGGTCCATGAGGGAAATGGTGGTGCCTTGGCTGTCGTCCTCCCACCGGGCCGACTGATGGTTCGTCGGTGGCGCGTAGGAGGCGCATCTTGCTATGTTCTCCTTCGCGACCGCCTGCAGTTGCGCCTCCGTAGCTGCCGCTTCCTGTCGAGCGGTGGCTTGAGCGCGGACGACATCGTAGATGCACGCTGCTCCGTGACAAAATTTGGGTTTGCCGCGGCCATGGTCGCCACGGCCTCCTCGTTCGCACGCTCGCCATAGACCTAGTCCTCCGCCAACCGGTGCTACTCCAGGAGGAACAGACTGTACTGTTGTTCCTCCTACGCATGCTGGAACACCGACAAAGGCGCAGACGCAGGCTGCACCTCCGCCATGGCGCCGTTGAACTGCGCATGCGCCTTCTCCATGGTGAAGTCGGCGTGCAAACGAGGTGCAGGAGCCGTGGCAGAGTTGCCGGAGCCCGTCTCCATCGTGATGTCGTCCTCGTCGTTGGAGACCTCGTGCGAGTTGGCCGGCAAGCCGACCTTGATCCGCCTAGCACGGCGGCTATGCCAGGCGGCGGCAAGGGCGGCCACCACATGCTTCATCTCCGGCGACAAACTGTCCCACTGGCGGTCATGACGGATGCAGTGCAAGGAAGGAGGATGTAAAGGGGCTGGTGTTGTGGTGTGGTGTTAGCCGGGTGTGGCCGCCTTTATATAGCGAATTCCGGTGAGGCCAGGCGTCCGGGTGCGTCAATGCGCGGCACCGGAGTGGGTTTCTCGGCCGACGAGTCTGCTTAATGGCAGCAGACGGACGAACAACGACATTGAACGGGCGCGGTAGAATTCACCCCGCCCCATCAATTCATGTGTCTCTAGCATTGAACAGGCACAGACACCGGAGACGCATCGCGGGCGGCGCCTTCGGCCGGCGTGCCGCTACAATGGCGGAGACAGCAAGAGGCCGCGTCCGTCCTGAGCCGTCTTCAATGTTGAGCGGCACACTCTATAGCGGCATGAATGGGGGTAGTTGGCACTGGGTTGGAGCGCGCACGGGAGGGGAGGGGTTTTTGATGGGCCAGGACGACCTGAAAACGGGCTTTGGATCGATCCGGACTTCTGCAAATGTCCCCCACGTTTGTCTCTGCTTTACGGAAGAAATCGTGTCTAGACCGCTCCATGGACCGATACCGGTCGGCGTTGGATGGCTTCCGCTGTCCAGACAGCCCGTCCGACCGGTTGCGGGAGGTTTACGGTCCGCCTTGGAGATGCTCTTAAGGCCGGTTCAGCGTTGTTAATGGACGCGTTCGTGGATGTATATGGGCCCAGATTTATCAACTCTGGGTGTAGATGCTCTTAGTTCTTGTGTAACCAGGTAATCAAGCATCTCTTCCTAAAAAAGGTAATCAAACACCTTAAAAAAGGTAATTAAGTTACCAAATATACGTCGTCCATAAACGAGCAATTAATCATGGCCACAGTAGAAGAACTGGTAGCGTGCGTAAAGTCAGCAGTTTCCAGTCGTGCTTGAAATGAACCAGGCCTTGTCTGGTTGATGCGATGGACATACAGCTAGAGACAAACATCATCGACCGATGCACACGGCAGGGGGGCACACACGCGGATGCACGAGGAGTCTCTCCCTTGGGCACCGAAATCTTGGACCAAGTACGTCCTCATCTTTTGTCAGCATCGAGAATCCAGATATGGGATCGGTAGCGGCTTGGGCGAGAAGATAACGTGGTAGTACATTCGTACAGTGGAACGTTTGGCTTTGGCGGCCGGAGAGACTCGTAAGTCTCCGCTAAAGGAAATATGCCCTAGAGACAATAATAAAGTTATTATTTATTTCCTTATATCATGATAAATGTTTATTATTCATGCTAGAATTGTATTAACCGGAAACATAATACATGTGTGAATACATAGACAAACAGAGTGTCACTAGTATGCCTCTACTTGACTAGCTCGTTAATCAAAGATGGTTATGTTTCCTAACCATGAACAAAAGAGTTGTTATTTGATTAACGAGATCACATCATTAGTTGAATGATCTGATTGATATGACCCATTCCATTAGCTTAGCACCCGATCGTTTAGTATGTTGCTATTGCTTTCTTCATGACTTATACATGTTCCTATGACTATGAGATTATGCAACTCCCGTTTGCCGGAGGAACACTTTGTGTGCAACCAAACGTCACAACGTAAATGGGTGATTATAAAGGTGCTCTACAGGTGTCTCTAAAGGTAAATGTTGGGTTGGCGTATTTCGAGATTAGGATTTGTCACTCCGATTGTCGGATAGGTATCTCTGGGCCCTCTCGGTAATGCACATCACATAAGCCTTGCAAGCATTGTAACCAATGAGTTAGTTGCGAGATGATGTATTACGGAACGAGTAAAGAGACTTGCCGGTAACGAGATTGAACTAGGTATTGGATACCGACGATCGAATCTCGGGCAAGTAACATACCGATGACAAAGGGAACAACGTATGTTGTTATGCGGTCTGACCGATAAAGATCTTCGTAGAATATGTAGGAGCCAATATGGGCATCCAGGTCCCGCTATTGGTTATTGACCGGAGATTTGTCTCAGTCATGTCTGCATTGTTCTCGAACCGTAGGGTTCGCACGCTTAACGTTATGATGACAGTTATTATGAGTTTATGCATTTTGATGTACCGAAGTTAGTTCGGAGTCCCGGATGTGATCACGGACATGACGAGGAGTCTCGAAATGGTCGAGACATAAAGATTGATATATTGGACGGCTATATTCGGACATCGGAAGTGTTCCGGGTGATTTCGGAGAAAACCGAAGAGCCGGAGGGTTACTGGAACCCTACCGGGAGAAGTAATGGGCCTAGTGGGCCTTAGTTGAGAGAGAGAGAGGGGCTGCCAGAGGTGGGCTGCGCGCCTCCTCCTCCCTGGTCCGAATTGGACTAGGGGAGGGGGACGGCGCCCCCCCTTTCCTTCTCCCTCTCCACCTCTTTCCCCCTCCTAGTAGGAGTCCTACTCCTACTAGGAGGAGGACTCCTCCTGACGCGCTAAACAAGGGCCGGCCGACCTCCCCCTTGCTCCTTTATATACGGGGGCAGGGGGCACCCTAGAACACACAAGTTGATCCACGTGATCGTTCCTTAGTCGTGTGCGGTGCCCCCTGCCACCATATTCCACCTCGATCATATCGTTGTAGTGCTTAGGCGAAGCCCTGCGTCGGTAGAACATCATCATCGTCACCACGCCGTCGTGCTGACGGAACTCATCCCCGAAGCTTTGCTGGATCGGAGCCCGGGGAGCGTCATCGAGCTTAACGTGTGCCAAGAACTCGGAGGTGCCGGAGTAACGGTGCTTGGATCGGTCGGATCGGGAAGACATACGACTACTTCCTCTACGTTGCGTCAATGCTTCCGTTGCGGTCTACGAGGGTACGTAGACAACACTCTGCCCTCTCGTTGCTATGCATCATCATGATCTTGCGTGTGCGTAGGAAAGTTTTTGAAATTACTATGTTCCCCAACAGTGGCATCCGAGCCTAGGTTTTATATGTTGATGTTATATGCACGAGTAGAACACAAGTGAGTTGTGGGCGATATAAGTCATACTGCCTACCAGCATGTCATACTTTGGTTCGGCGGTATTGTTGGACGAGGCGACCCGGACCGACATTACGCGTACGCTTACGCGAGACCGGTTCTACCGACGTGCTTTGCACATAGGTGGCTTGCGGGCGGCAGTCTCTCCAATTTTAGTTGAACCGAGTATGGCTACGCCCGGTCCTTGCGAAGGTTAAAACGGAGTCTATTTGACAAACTATCATTGTGGTTTTGATGCGTAGGTGAGATTGGTTCTTACTTAAGCCCGTAGCAGCCACGTAAACTTGCAACAACAAAGTAGAGGACGTCTAACTTGTTTTTGCAGGGCATGTTGTGATGTGATATGGTCAAGACATGATGCTAAATTTTATTGTATGAGATGATCATGTTTTGTAACCGAGTTATCGGCAACTGGCAGGAGCCATATGGTTGTCGCTTTATTGTATGCAATGCAATCGCGATGTAATGCTTTACTTTATCACTAAACGGTAGCGATAGTCGTAGAAGCATAAGATTGGCGAGACGACAATGATGCTACGATGGAGATCAAGGTATCGCGCCGGTGACGATGGTGATCATGACAGTGCTTCGGAGATGGAGATCACAGGCACAAGATGATGATGGCCATATCATATCACTTATATTGATTGCATGTGATGTTTATCTTTTATGCATCTTATCTTGCTTTGATTGACGGTAGCATTATAAGATGATCTCTCACTAAATTATCAAGAAGTGTTCTCCCTGAGTATGCACCATTGCCAAAGTTCGTCGTGCCCAGACACCACGTGATGATCGGGTGTGATAAGCTCTACGTCCATCTACAACGAGTGCAAGTCAGTTTTTGCACATGCAGAATACTCAGGTTAAACTTGACGAGCCTAGCATATGCAGATATGGCCTCGGAACACGGAGACCGAAAGGTCGAGCGTGAATCATATAGTAGATATGATCAACATAACAATGTTCACCATTGAAAACTACTCCATCTCACGTGATGATCGGTTATGGTTTAGTTGATTTGGATCACGTGATCACTTAGAGGATTAGAGGTATATCTATCTAAGTGGGAGTTCTTTAAGTAATTTGATTAATTGAACTTAAATTTATCATGAACTTAGTACCTGATAGTATCTTGCTTATGTATGTTTGATTGTAGATAGATGGCCCGTGCTGTTGTTCCGTTGAATTTTAATGCGTTCATTGAGAAAGCAAAGTTGAAAGATGATGGTAGCAATTACACGGACTGGGTCCGTAACTTGAGGATTATCCTCATTGCTGCACAGAAGAATTACGTCCTGGAAGCACCGCTGGGTGCCAGGCCTGCTGCTGGAGCAACACCAGATGTTATGAATGTCTGGCAGAGCAAAGCTGATGACTACTCAATAGTTCAGTGTGCCATGCTTTACGGCTTAGAATCGGGACTTCAACGACGTTTTGAACGTCATGGAGCATATGAGATGTTCCAGGAGTTGAAGTTAATATTTCAAGCAAATGCCCGGATTGAGAGATATGAAGTCTCCAATAAGTTCTATAGCTGCAAGATGGAGGAGAACAGTTCTGTCAGTGAGCATATACTCAAGATGTATGGGTATAATAATCACTTGATTCAATTGGGAGTTAATCTTCTAGATGATTGCGTCATTGACAGAACTCTCCAATCACTGCCACCAAGCTACAAGAGCTTCGTGATGAACTATAATATGCAAGGGATGAATAAGACTATTCCCGAGCTCTTCGCAATGCTGAAAGCGGCGGATGTAGAAATCAAGAAGGAGCATCAAGTGTTGATGGTCAACAAGACCACTAGTTTCAAGAAAAAGGGCAAAGGGAAGAAGAAGGGGAACTTCAAAAAGAACGGCAAGCAAGTTGCTGCTCAGGAGAAGAAACTCAAGTCTGGACCTAAGCCTGAAACTGAGTGCTTCTACTGCAAGCAGACTGGTCACTGGAAGCGGAACTGCCCCAAGTATTTGGCGGATAAGAAGGATGGCAAGGTGAACAAAGGTATATGTGATATACATGTTATTGATGTGTACCTTACTAGAGCTCGCAGTAGCACCTGGGTATTTGATACTGGTTCTGTTGCTAACATTTGCAACTCGAAACAGGGACTACGGATTAAGCGAACACTGGCAAAGGACGAGGTGACGATGCGCGTGGGAAACGGTTCCAAAGTCGATGTGATCGCGGTCGGCACGCTACCTCTACATCTACCTTCGGGATTAATATTAGACCTAAATAATTGTTATTTGGTGCTAGCGTTGAGCATGAACATTATATCTGGATCTTGTTTAATGCGAGACGGTTATTCATTTAAATCAGAGAATAATGGTTGTTCTATTTATATAAGTAATATCTTTTATGGTCATGCACCTTTGAAGAGTGGTCTATTTTTGATGAATCTCGATAGTAGTAACACACATATTCATAATGTTGAAGCCAAAAGATGCAGAGTTGATAATGATAGTGCAACTTATTTGTGGCACTGCCGTTTAGGTCATATCGGTATAAAGCGCATGAAGAAACTCCATACTGATGGACTTTTGGAACCACTTGATTATGAATCACTTGGTACTTGCGAACCGTGCCTCATGGGCAAGATGACTAAAACACCGTTCTCCGGTACTATGGAGAGAGCAACAGATTTGTTGGAAATCATACATACAGATGTATGTGGTCCGATGAATATTGAGGCTCGTGGCGAATATCGTTATTTTCTCACCTTCACAGATGACTTAAGCAGATATGGGTATATCTACTTAATGAAACACAAGTCTGAAACATTTGAAAAGTTCAAAGAATTTCAGAGTGAAGTTGAAAATCATCGTAACAAGAAAATAAAGTTTCTACGATCTGATCGTGGAGGAGAATATTTGAGTTACGAGTTTGGTGTACATTTGAAACAATGCGGAATAGTTTCGCAACTCACGCCACCCGGAACACCACAGCGTAATGGTGTGTCCGAACGTCGTAATCGTACTTTACTAGATATGGTGCGATCTATGATGTCTCTTACTAATTTACCGCTATCGTTTTGGGGTTATGCTTTAGAGACGGCCGCATTCACGTTAAATAGGGCACCATCAAAATCCGTTGAGACGACGCCTTATGAACTATGGTTTAGCAAGAAACCAAAGTTGTCGTTTCTTAAAGTTTGGGGCTGCGATGCTTATGTGAAAAAGCTTCAACCTGATAAGCTCGAACCCAAATCGGAGAAATGTGTCTTCATAGGATACCCAAAGGAGACTGTTGGGTACACCTTCTATCACAGATCCGAAGGCAAGACATTCGTTGCTAAGAATGGATCATTTCTAGAGAAGGAGTTTCTCTCGAAAGAAGTGAGTGGGAGGAAAATAGAACTTGACGAGATAACTGTACCTGCTCCCTTATTGGAAAGTAGTACATCACAGAAAACTGTTTCTGCGACACCTACACCAACAAGTGAGGAAGCTAATAATAATGATCATGAAACTTCAGGACAAGATACTACTGAACCTCGTAGATCAACCAGAGCGAGATCCGCGCCAGAGTGGTACGGTAATCCAGTTCTGGAAATCATGCTGCTAGATCATGAAGAACCTACGAACTATGAAGAAGCGATGGTGAGCCCAGATTCCGCAAAATGGCTTGAAGCCATGAAATCTGAGATGGGATCCATGTATGAGAACAAAGTATGGACTTTGGTTGACTTGCCCGATGATCGGCAAGCAATTGAGAATAAATGGATCTTCAAGAAGAAGACTGACGCTGACGGTAATATTACTGTCTACAAAGCTCGACTTGTTGCAAAAGGTTTTCGACAAGTTCAAGGGGTTGACTACGATGAGACCTTCTCACCCGTAGCGATGCTTAAGTCTGTCCGAATCATGTTAGCAATTGTCGCATTTTATGATTATGAAATTTGGCAGATGGATGTCAAAACTGCATTCCTGAATGGATTTCTGAAAGAAGAGTTGTATATGATGCAACCGGAAGGTTTTGTCGATCCAAAGGGAGCTAACAAAGTGTGCAAGCTCCAGCGATCCATTTATGGACTAGTGCAAGCCTCTCGGAGTTGAAATAAACGCTTTGATAGTGTGATCAAAGCATTTGGTTTTATACAGACTTTCGGAGAAGCCTGTATTTACAAGAAAGTGAGTGGGAGCTCTGTAGCATTTCTGATATTATATGTGGATGACATATTACTGATTGGAAATGATATAGAATTTCTGGATAGCATAAAAGGATACTTGAATAAGAGTTTTTCAATGAAAGACCTCGGTGAAGCTGCTTATATATTAGGCATAAAGATCTATAGAGATAGATCAAGACGCTTAATTGGACTTTCACAAAGCACATACCTTGACAAGATTTTGAAGAAGTTCAAAATGGATCAAGCAAAGAAAGGGTTCTTGCATGTGTTACAAGGTGTGAAGTTGAGTCAGACTCAATGCCCGACCACTGCAGAAGATAGAGAGAAAATGAAAGATGTTCCCTATGCTTCAACCATAGGCTCTATCATGTATGTAATGCTGTGTACCAGACCTGATGTGTGCCTTGCTATAAGTCTAGCAGGGAGGTACCAAAGTAATCCAGGAGTGGATCACTGAACAGCGGTCAAGAACATCCTGAAATACCTGAAAAGGATTAAGGATATGTTTCTCGTATATGGAGGTGACAAAGAGCTCATCGTAAACGGTTACGTTGATGCAAGCTTTGACACTGATCCGAACGATTCTAAGTCACAAACCGGATACGTGTTTACATTAAACGGTGGAGCTGTCAGTTGGTGCAGTTCTAAACAAAGCGTTGTGGCGGGATCTACATGTGAAGCGGAGTACATAGCTGCTTCGGAAGCAGCAAACGAAGGAGTCTGGATGAAGGAGTTCATATCCGATCTAGGTGTCATACCTAGTGCATCGGATCCAATGAAAATATTTTATGACAATACTGGTGCAATTGCCTTGGCAAAGGAATCCAGATTTCACAAGAGAACCAAGCACATCAAGAGACGCTTCAATTCCATCCGGGATCTAGTCCAGGTGGGAGACATAGAGATTTGCAAGATACATACGGATCTGAATGTTGCAGACCCGTTGACTAAGCCTCTTCCACGAGCAAAACATGATCAACACCAAGGCTCCATGGGTGTTAGAATCATTACTTTGTAATCTAGATTATTGACTCTAGTGCAAGTGGGAGACTGAAGGAAATATGCCCTAGAGGCAACAATAAAGTTATTATTTATTTCCTTATATCATGATAAATGTTTATTATTCATGCTAGAATTGTATTAACCGAAAACATAATACATGTGTGAATACATAGACAAACAGAGTGTCACTAGTATGCCTCTACTTGACTAGCTCGTTAATCAAAGATGGTTATATTTCCTAACCATGAACAAAATAGTTGTTATTTGATTAACGAGATCACATCATTAGTTGAATGATCTGATTGACATGACCCATTCCATTAGCTTAGCACCCAATCGTTTAGTATGTTGCTATTGCTTTCTTCATGACTTATACATGTTCCTATGACTATGTGATTATGCAACTCCCGTTTGCCGGAGGAACACTTTGTGTGCAACCAAACTTCACAACGTAAATGGGTTATTATAAAGGTGCTCTACAGGTGTCTCCAAAGGTAAATGTTGGGTTGGCGTATTTCGAGATTAGGATTTGTCACTCCGATTGCCGGAGAGGTATCTCTGGGCCCTCTCGGTAATGCACATCACATAAGCCTTGCAAGCATTGCAACCAATGAGTTAGTTGCGAGATGATGTATTACAGAACGAGTAAAGAGACTTGCCGGTAACGAGATTGAACTAGGTATTGGATACCGACGATCGAATCTCGGGCAAGTAACATACCGATGACAAAGGGAACAACGTATGTTGTTATGCGGTCTGACCGATAAAGATCTTCGTAGAATATGTAGGAGCCAATATGGGCATCCAGGTCCCGCTATTGGTTATTGACCGGAGATTTGTCTCAGTCATGTCTGCATTGTTCTCGAACCATAGGGTCCGCACGCTTAACGTTACGATGACAGTTATTATGAGTTTATGCATTTTGATGTACCGAAGTTAGTTCGTAGTCCCGGATGTGATCACGGACATGACGAGGAGTCTCGAAATGGTCGAGACATAAAGATTGATATATTGGACGGCTATATTCGGACACCGAAAGTGTTCCGGGTGATTTCGGAGAAAACCGGAGAGCCAGAGGGTTACCGGAACCCTACCGGGAGAAGTAATGGGCCTAGTGGGCCTTAGTGGAGAGAGAGGGGCTGCCAGAGATGGGCTGCGCGCCTCCTCCTCCCTTGTCCGAATTGGACTAGGGGAGGGGGACGGCGCCCCCCTTTCCTTCTTCCTCTCCACCTCTTTCCCTCTCCTAGTAGGAGTCCTACTCCTATTAGGAGGAGGACTCCTCCTGGCGCGCCAAACAAGGGCCGGCCGGCCTCCCCCTTGCTCCTTTATATACGGGGGCAGGGGGGCACCCTAGAACACACAAGTTGATCCACGTGATCGTTCCTTAGCCGTGTGCGGTGCCCCCTGCCACCATATTCCACCTCGATCATATCGTTGTAGTGCTTAGGCGAAGCCCTGCGTCGGTAGAACATCATCATGGTCACCACGCCGTCGTGCTGACGGAACTCATCCCCGAAGCTTTGCTGGATCGGAGCCCGGGGAGCGTCATCGAGCTGTACGTGTGCTAAGAACTCGGAGGTGCCGGAGTAACGGTGCTTGGATCGGTCGGATCGGGAAGACGTACGACTACTTCCTCTACGTTGCGTCAACGCTTCCGCCGCGGTCTACGAGGGTACGTAGACAACACTCTCCCCTCTCGTTGCTATGCATCATCATGATCTTGCGTGTGCGTAGGAATTTTTTTGAAATTACTACGTTCCCCAACATCCGCTGCCACGGCTGGCTGGCTGGCACGATAGTCCATACTCTCCATGGGGACGGCTGCTGTGCTGCCTCAGCATGCATATGTGGACGTGATGCGTCGATGGAACCCAAAGCTCAGGGCATCTTCAGCCGTTCGGCCCCCCAGAAGGCATTTTTTTCGCCGCTTGGGGGGCTGCCGACGGAAATTTTGGCTTGAGGATGAATTTCTTTCCAGCCGTGTCCACTCCCATGGGAGGAACGACACAGCGAGCCCGCGCCCTCGCCCGTCGCGTCCGCCGTCCAGGCCGCGCCCTCGCCTGCCGCGCCCGCCGTCCAGGCCACGGCTGCCCCGTTCGTGCCCGCCCCAGGGCACGTCCGGCCCCGACATCGAACCGAGCTCCTGCAGCACGTCGAGGGAGGAGGGCAGCTCCACGGGCTGCCACCATTACCGCCGATGCTCCTCGCGACGTCCAGCTCCGGGCCCTTCCGCTTCCTCCTCGGCGCGTCCCAGGCCTCCTCGGCGGTGCAGCAGCGGCGCGTCGGCGGCGAGGAAGCAGGACGCGGCGGTGAGCGTGGCGCGGTGGGAGCTCCGGAGCGAGGCGAGCGCGAGGGAGACCGCGTTGAGCACGTCGAGTGCCTTGACGGAGCGGTCGAGTAGGTCGGCGGCGAGGCGGTCGGCAGGGGGCCTGGCGAGGGCGTCCACGGCGTCGAGCAGCTTGGAGAGGAACGCCAGCGAGAGCACCGGCCCCTGGTGCTGCGCCGCGGAGGACGAGTGGGCGGCGGGGGCGACGAGTCGATCGGCGTGGGGAGGGCGAGAGGAGGCCGCATCAGGCGGGAGCGGGGCCGCGGTGGCCGGTGAGGGGAGGGCGAGGGGAGGCTGCGGAGGCGCGCCCCCTGGCGTGCGGCGGCGAGGAGGAGGCCGCGATGGTGGGTGGTAGGTGGCGAAAGGAAAAAGGAGAGGAGAGAGGAGAAAGAATAAAGAAATAGAGAGAAAGGAAAGGAGAGGGGAGAGAGAGGGACTGGCAAGTGGGGCAGCGCCTGCAAAAAGCAATGCCGGCGTCCCAGCTGACCCCCGGCGGGCTAGGTGCGGGGTGGGCGTGCCGGCGCTAATTTTCGTAAAATCCGGCGAAAAACGATGTCCTGAGGGCCTGGCTGGGACGTTTTTTATCCGCCGGTGCTAAAAAAAAATGCTTGGGGGCGTCTTGGGGGCCCTAATGGAGATGCTCCCACGGCTCACACAGAAAAATGCAGCAGTTGGACGGCGAGCAAGCGCGGCTGCACGATGGCTGCCTCGGAGGCGAGTAAGCAGGACGTCAGCCTCGGACGTGGTGTATGTTGCGCCAATGTGCATCACACTCACCTCGGACGGAGTGCGCTGTGCACGGCGCCGGCCTCGGAGGTGAGCCTCGAGCGTGCTACTGCTCGTCGTCACGCTCACGCTGGCGTCCCGTCCACCATGCAGTGCGCCTTCGTGCCTCGCCGCGCACGCCGTCCACCAGAGACCCCACGTTTCTGTATCTGTGCGAATCGTGGGTGGGACGAAGTGGGTCGCCTCCGGCCGGGCGGAAACAAACGCCTCCAGTGCGTGGCAATGGCATGGCTCGTCCACGTGCTTCTCCTCCTCTCTTACATGGAGATGGAGGTGCCGCTGCTCTTCCTGCTCCGAGTCTGCCAAGCATCGCTGGCGTGCATGGGACGCCGGGTTGGAGCAGTACGCCCGCAGCTACGCGTGGGGTGCGCTCGTCCACATGCACGGGCCGCGTACGGGAGGAACTTGTTCCGCGGCTTCCCGCCAGCCAACTCGTTACCGACGTCCATTTATCCATCCATCGATCCATGCAGATAAAAACCATGCATGCATGTGTGTTTAGAAATCCAAGCTTAGTGAGGACGAGGCGTCGACCCGTTGGCTGCCGGGCAGATGAGGTAGCTGCCAGCGCACTCAAGTTCAAGCCTCGGCTTTAATGTATGATGCCCGCGGAGTTTCTTCTATAAAAAATGCCGACAAGGATTAGCCTTTGGGTTGGTCTCACTTTTTTTTTTAAATCCAAGCTTCCTAGGGTCTTCGTGCCACGTCATCAAATCCCCTCCTAAGGGCATCAACGTTAAAAACGACCGGGATCAAAAAATACAGGGTACAGACTTAAGAGATTTAGAAGTAAGGGTTCGATTTCCTACGACCTCTACAACCATAAAGTCTATATTAGACTTCAATCCATATCTCTGGGCCTGACACTACTGCAGTCCCGCTGGAGGCAACTGACGAGAAGCGTCGTCAGTTCCTGGTTGCTGAGTGTACACCAACTGATTTGTGCGTGACTGGTCTGTTGTGATTTTGCATTGCTCTACAACGCTTTTGTCTGTTCCTCCAGTTTTTTTTTTCAAGGAATGCATTGTGTGGAAATGCTCAATGGAGCTCGGCCTCCATGGAGGCCGGATTTTAAATAATTCAAATTCAAATTTGCACATTTAATTACTTTTTTGAAAAATTACACACATACTTAGAGACATAATGCACAAGTGTGCAAATTTTCAGGACGAAACACGTTAAAACAAGTCATTCAAAAAAAAAACTTTGAGGCTTTTTAGTAGATGCATTATTCACCCTCAAAGTCCATGAATTTGCCCTTTTTTTCACAGATCGCATTTCAAGATATTTGATTCTAAAATTTTGCACACCTATACATCACATCCTTATTTACTTGTACAATTCTTTTCAGGTTTTTTTGAAACTGAGAAGTTTGAATTTCAATTTTCCCCTAAATTTTGGAGGCCGAGCTCCAAAACACCCCACTCTGCCTCATGGCTCTTTATTGCAAGATCGAATTAGTCACAGCATCTATTACAAAAGGCATGATAAAGTTATTTGAGTCAAAAGCATGCTTAGCAATAGTATGAGCCACCTTATTTACATCCCTTGGACAGTGTTGGAAAGACTATTCCCTATCCTTTGTGCCGCCACGAAACATTCCGCCAGAATTGTCGCATATGGAGTTAGGACTTCTGTTGCAGCATTACATAATTGGATAACCACCATAGAATCCGATTCGACCACTACTGGAGAGCACCCCAATTGGTCCACTAAAACCAGTCCTTTTTCAAGGGCTCGTGTTTCTGCCGTAGCCAGACTTACAGAAATTTTTCTCAGCTGCTCCCGCTACAGCCTCGCCACGACCATTGCCAATGACTGCTCCAGTAGCACCCATCCCGTCCTCAGAGAAAGCAACGTCAATGTTAAGTTTATATTAACCCCGCGGTGGCTTTGCCCATGAAATTTGATGTGACTTCACTACTCGCCCGGTAGAATGGTTTGAGGTGAAAGCCTGAATAGCGACGGCTGTTCTAGCCCGCAAAGCTACTTGCTGTCCATTGACAAGTTCACGCCTTTGCCACCAAATGTACCAGGCACCCGCTGAAACAATTTCCTTCACACCAATTTGTTCGAGAACCGGTGACGATGCTGGGGTGTGACGAAGGATCTCCTCCAAAATGATGGACCCTGATTGATCAACAAAAAGTTCTTTTTCTACAACATCATGAATTCCGAGAAACTTCCAAACCTGTTAGGCTCGCTCACACGTGAAGAGTAGATGCGTGATGTTCTCTGCACCCCTTTGACATACCTGACATTGATGAGACACGAAATATGTCTGTTGCTCCATTTTATTTGGTTGAATTTGTTTGGTGCTCTAGTAATAAGCCTGTAGGGAAGCCTTATAAGTACTAGATAGTTTTTTTAACTTTACGTGATAGTTTTCCTTTTCTTTTTTTGAAATGTGGCCCAGTTGGTATAACTTGAGTCTGTGACCATTCTTTCCCGTCCCTCCCCATCCACCAGCTCTGACTTTTTTACTTTGCTGGTAAAAAACCCACTTTCGGTTCTTGTTATTCAATTATGCCGACTACTCTGTATTTGGATACAGATTTTTATAATTTGCTACTCACCATCTGTAATCGGCAAACCACGATATTTCAATTGGCAAGATTCCTCAATGGCTTGAATTACCCTATCCCGCTAAACGCCGGCTTCCAATCCGGAACAACTTGGTGGAACCTGCAAATCAAACATCCAAGTCATAGTGTTCTGTCTGACGCCGAGCTGAATCTAAGACGCTTGTTAAAGGCTAGATTGCTTGGATTGGCAGCCATTGACAGAGCAAGATGGAGACAAAAATCTAGGTTGACTACAATCCGAACTAGCGATGCAAATACGGAACTTTTTCACCTGCGTGCTAATGGGAGACGTCGAAAGAATCACATTCCAACCCTGAAGAAAGAATGCGGAACTGAGACTAATATACATGAGGAGAAGGCCGAGATCCTGTTGCAGCATTTCAAGGGCCTTATGGGGGTGCCTTTCAATGGCACATACAAGCTTAACTGGGAATTTCTGCAACTGCCAAACCATGATCTGACGCACCTCGATGCTGATTTCTCCATAGATGAGCTCAAGGAGGCGATCGATTTGGTGCACTCTGAAAAGGCACCTGGACCTGATGGCTTCCCTGGCCTCTTCTTCAAGAGTTGTTGGGATATTTTGAAGAGTGACCTCATGAAGGCTATTGATCTTGTTCACTCTCTCAGGACTGATCATTGGAATCTTCTAAACTCTGCTCATATTGTGCTCTTGCCAAAGAAGGATGCCCCCGGCAGCCCTCTTGACTACAGGCCGATCAGTTTGATGCACAATATAGCCAAGATCCTCTGCAAGTTGCTTGCCAACAGGCTGGCCCCGGAGCTCGATTCCCTTGTCTCTCTTTCCCAGAGCGCTTTCATTAAGAAGAGATGTATTCAGGACAACTTCCTTTATGTGCACAATGTCATCAGAGAGGCTCACACTAAGAAGAAGCCATTAATCTTCCTCAAGCTTGACATTGCAAAAGCGTTTGACTCCGTTGGTTGGGGCTTCTTGTTGGAGACCTTGTCTGCTTTTGGCTTTGGTCGGCGCTGGAGAAACATTGTGTCTGTCATCCTGAGTTCTGCTTCCTCAAGAATTTTGTTAAATGGCACACCTGGTCCGCCCTTCAGGCATATGTGTGGTCTTAGACAGGGCGACCCCTTGTCCCCGATGTTGTTCATTCTCGCCATGGAGCCGCTTCGGAAACTGTTGGATCTTGCAACGGAAGGCGGTGTTCTAACTAAGCTGGGACCTAAGGCAGCCAGATTTCGCACAAGTATGTACGCTGATGATGCGGCCCTGTTTTTAAACCCTATCAAGGACGAGGTGCATGCAGTAAGAGCAATATTGGATAGGTTTGGGGAGGCCTCTGGTCTAAAAATCAACAGCCAGAAATGTGTTGCATATCCAGTTAGGTGCGAGGGGCTTGACTTCCAGGATATTATCCAAGATTTTGGTGGGACGGTAGGCTCTCTCCCGTGTCGTTACCTTGGACTGCCGCTCAGCTATCACAAGCTTAGAAGAATTGAGGTCCTCCCTCTCATAGATGGCATGGCCGGAAGGCTTAAAGGATGAAAAGGCAAACTGATGGCCAAACCTGGAAGGCTCACTCTAATAAATTCTGTGCTTACATCCATGGCCACATATTTCTTAACCAGTTTTGCAGTTGACAAATGGGCAATAAAGAAAATGGAAAAGATTCAGCGAAACTTTCTTTGGAATGGTGACGAGGAGTGCAAAGGGGCCAAGTGCCTTGTCAACTAGAAGAGGGTCTGCTCCCTAAAGGATCTTGGTGGCCTTGGAATCAAAGACATTGCCTGCTTCAGTAGGGCATTGCGGCTGCGTTGGGCTTGGCTAGAGTGGAGCCCCAATTCAAGGCCTTGGCAGGGCACCCCCATCCCATGCGATCGCACGGACATGCTGCTTTTCTCAGCTTGCACGGAGATTTCGTTCGGGAATGGGCAATGGGCAAGTTTCTGGAATGATCGATGGCTGTTGGGAATGGCTCCTGTGGATGTGGCCCCCGGTTTGTTCGGTTTGGCACGGCGGAAAAGGCTCTCTGTGAAGGAAGCTCTTGCTGGTAATCGCTGGATGAAGGGCCTGGAAAGAATTGCTTCCGAGGAGCTGCTGGATCAACTTGTCAAGTTATGGGAGCTGCTGCAACCCATTGTCCTTTCTGATGTTCCTGATACCATCCGGTGGAAGTTCACTAATGATGGAGGCTACTCCGCTGCGTCTGCTTACAATGCTCAGTTTATTGGTCGCATCGCTGAGCCACAGTTGCATGCTTCATTGAGGATCAAGGCCGAGCCGAAGGTAAAGTTCCATCTGTGGCTCCTGATTCAGAATAGGAACTGGGCAGCTGATCGGCTTGCGACAAGGGGATGGCCACACAATGACAAATGCATGTTCTGTGATCAAGTTCTGGAAACAGCTGCCCATCTGACGCTCACTTGTCCATTTGCCCGGGAGGTCTGGTTTTCCTTCCAGCAAAGTGATCCAGAGGCTGCACTTGTTGGTTCAACAGCAATGACAATCAAGGGATGGTGGAGACGGATCTGGAATCTGCACAACAACCCAACTTCTTGCACGCAGATCACATCGGCTGCTTACGTTGCTTGGAATCTTTGGAAAGAGAGGAATAGGCGGACGTTTGAAGGAAAGAGATGCTCTCCCGAAACAGTTGCTGCTATGGCCAGAGACGACATTGTACTGTTCAAGGAAGCTACTGCGTAGTTTCTTTCTTTTTCTAGTTTTTGGGTTCTGTATGTGTGCGTGGGTACTTGAGGCTCTGTACAACACCTGGGAATTTTGGTTCCTTTTCCCTCTTTTAATATGAATAGGCAGAACTACTGCCATTGCCTTTCAAAAAAAAAAGTCAGAGTGTCACGTGCTAGAGGATTTCACTACACCAAGAACTCGGCTTTTATATAGGAATATTCACACATATAGAAAATCATATGAATCTAAAAAATATTCATTTTAAAAAATCACATATTTTAAATAATTCAAAATTTTTATGTTTGGAAAAAATAATGTAGTAAGTTTTTAAAGAGTTTTTTGTGCAACTAAAGTTTTTCATGCAATTTAAAATTGTTCATATAATTCTAAAAAGTGTTCACATTTAAAAATATATTCTTATTAGCAAGAAATGTTCACATTTTAAAATATATTCTTATAAGGCCGTCATGCACATGCGAGCAAGAGCAACCAACGACGCAAAATCCTACTGTATCAAGCAATGGCAGTATTTATAGTGTTAGAATTAAACACGTCGTAATTAACCTCGTGTACGTGTGTATAGGTTTGTATGTATCCGTGTAGGATTTAGTATCCGAGTAGCATTGCTTTAGTATCCGAGTAGTACATATATGCGTGCATCCTGTAACTTTGTAGTACCACTGTGGTTGCGAATCAACCCGTGGTTGAGTTGGTTAGATGGACAGTGGTATTCCCAACCCATCAGGGTTCAAATCCTGGTGATCGTATTATTTCTGGATTTATTTCAGGATTTCCGGCGATGCGCTTTTAGTGGGAGGAGATGTTCCCGTCGACGACGAGGCGCCTACGATGACTTCGTAAATCTCAAGATGATATGCCGGCTCAGTCTCTCGGAGGTGCTCATAGGGGTAGGGTGTGCGTGTGTGTGTTTATAGGGGTGAGTGTATGCACGTGTATATGAGCGCTTGTGTCTGTACTGATGCTCAAAAAAAATACCACTGTGGTTAGAGTGTGCGTGTGTGCGTTCATAGGGGTGAGTGTATGCGTGTGTATATGAGCGCTTGTGTCTGTATTGATGCTAAAAAAAAGAAGCAATACAAAATCAAAACAGGCTCGATACGAGCCTGCGGCAGTACTACGCCGGTTTTGCTTCGTGAGTTGACCGATCCGATCAATCAACGTGTATTAGCGCGCGCTAGCTATATATACGCAAGTCACTACGTGGCCTAGGGTTTGGGAGGCGGCGGCTGCTTTATTCCCGATCCCAATCGCCATTCTGCCCATCGAAGCCGTGCCAAGCTCAGATGAGGAGGAGACGTTCGTCCTCTCCGATTGCGAGATGGCGGAGGAGGAGGAAGAGGAGGCCGACGTCTTCACCGATTGGGTGATGGAGGAGACCGCCGTCTTCCTCGACTGGGCGATGCTGGATCGCATGGGCCGCACCCGCTGCCACAAGGACCTAGACGCCGCTCGTCTGGTTGTCAGCAAGAACAAGACCGCCGCTCGACTCCGCATTGACTGCGGCTGCTCCTGCTACGTGTCCTTCACCCTCGCGGCTCCTTCACAAGGGGTCTTCTGTTGAAAATAATATAGCATGAGTATGTTTATCTATCTTCTAATTCCTCCGCCAAATCCGTGGTGCGGTTCACAATGCGTATATGAAGCTAGAGGGTAAGGACATATTTATACTCATATTTCTGAAAATTCAAATCCGTATCCGGATAGAATTCAGTTAGACTCCTAATCGAATTAACCAACCATGATCATAACTGATTATTTTCCGAGTCAAATTCCTTCTTATCCCTAAGCACATATATGTGAGATATATGCCACGTTTAAATAGTATACGATTCCTATTTAAACGTGTAGACTTATCAGTCTACAGAGCTGAACCTGTAAATAGCCTAGCCAATTCCAAACATATATTGTGCCCAGTCAAATAATTCCAGTGTACATATACACACTGTATTCCAGTATAGTTTGTACCCAGCTCCTTGAGTAAATTTCCTCAAGTTCAATTGCAAATATTTGTACCAATCATTCATACACCAATTCCGTATGATTTCATTCATCAACCAAATAAATGTAGTATATAATGTTTTGGAAGACACCAAAAAATCCTACATCTCCCACTTGTCTGAAAAACATTCAATCAAAAATCCTAAGGCCCATGTTTCTGACATGTTTGCAAAACAATTCCTGACTAAGAGGTTTAGTCAGTGGATCTGCCAATATATCAGTACCAGACAAAAATGCAAGCCGAACAGTTTTCAGCCTATTTATTACATCTCTAATATAATGATACTTTCCCTCAATATGTCTAGCCCTGCTATGAAACTTGGGATCCTTGGAAAGTTTAATCGCAGCTTGATTATCACAATAAACAGTGACCGGATCGGACGCATTTTCAACTATCTCTAGAGAAACCAGAAAGTTCCTCAACCAAACGCCATCTTTTACAGCTTCATTCGCAGCAATGTACTCTGCTTCCATAGAAGACTGCGCCACAGAAGTTTGTTTCTTGCTCTTCCAAGAGATAGCACCTCCAGCCAAAGTAAATAGACAACCCGACGTCGACTTCCTTTCATCAAGGTCTCCCTGCCAGTCAGCATCAGTATATCCCTGCAGCTGAAGATTATCACCATTAAAGCAAAGAGAAAAGTCCATCGTTCCTTTTATATATCGCATAGCATATTTTATTTGCTTCCAATGAGCTTCCCCAGGATTTTTCTAAAATCTGCTCAACATTCCAACGGTGTGACACAAATCTGGTCTTGTAAACAACATTGCATACATAAGAGACCCCAGAGCAGAAGCATAAGGTATATTTTTCATTTCCCTTATTTCCTTAGGAGTTTTAGGACATTGTTCCTCACTAAGTTTAGTTCCTTTTATCATTGGTACATTTGCAGGTTTGCAATCTTCCATAGAAAATCGTTTCAAAACAGTTTTGAGATAAGTTTTTTGAGACAGCCCCAAAACTTTCCTTTTCCGATCCCTATGTATTTCCACCCCCAAAACATAAGAGGCTTCCCCCAAATCTTTCATATCAAAAGTAGATGATAACCAAGATTTCACTTCCATGAAGGCTCCCTTATGGTTTGAAGCAATTAAAATGTCATCGACATACAATGATAATAATGCAAAGTTTCCTCCCACTATTTTGAAATAAATACAGTGATCTCCTTCCATCATAGAGAAACCATATGATGTGATTGCAGCATCAAATAAGGTATTCCATTGCCTAGAAGCCTGCCTCAAACCATAGATTGATCTTTTTAACTTACATACTTTATTCCGATTTCCTTTTTCCACAAAACCATCTGGTTGTGTCATATAAATTTCCTCTTTTAAATAACCATTTAAAAAAGCAGATTTGACATCCATTTGATGGAGATCAAGATCAAAATAAGCAGTTAAGGCACATAAGATGCGAATAGAAGTGAACTTTGCAACAGGAGAAAATGTTTCCACAAAGTCTACTCCTTCCTTTTGTGTATATCCCTTAGCAACTAATCGAGCTTTATATTTTTCCACACCTCCTGAAGCATTGAGTTTCCTTTTGAATATCCATTTAGATCCTATGGCCTGACGGTTTTGGGGTAAATCAACAAGTTCCCAAACACCATTTCTTTCCATGGAGTTTAGTTCTTCCCGCATAGCTTCCAACCATAGTCCAGATTCCTCACAATCAATTGCTTGTTTGTAAGTTTTAGGTTCTTCCTCTAAAGACACTTCCCGCATAGTTTTAGTGTACTTCCCCTAGAAACACAAAATAATCATCTAAATAAGATGGTGTCTGTGTGTTCCTCCCACTTCTTCTAGGCATACTAGTTGAGGGAGTTTCTTCCATATTTATGTCAGGGATTTGGCTTGAAAGATTATCGGTAGAGTCATTTACTACTTCCTCGGATTCAGAACAATTGTCATTTCCGGCTATATTCCTCACAATGGAGTGGTTTTCAGCAACTAAACTGTCCATAGCATCAATATCGGAAATATCTTCAATATAATAGAGGCCTTCTACGCGGTTCCCTGATTGTATTAATTTTCCTTTTAGCAATATTTTAACCTTCCCATTGCTAAAGTTAACATCAAAGCCTGCAGATTCTAGTCTAGATACCGATATGAGATTTTTCCTCATATCTGGAGCAAATACAGTATTCTTAAGGACTAATATTCCTCCACTTGGGAGTTTTAGATTATAGTCCCCAATTCCTAGTATATCTGCCTTTGATGTTGTTCCTAGATAAATATATCTAGTTCCCTTTTGTATTGGTTTAAATGAACAGAAGGAATTCCTATCTCTTGCAATGTGTGAGGTGGAGCCAGAATCAACCACCCAACTATTTGACAAGGAAGTTGTAAATAGAGATTCTGAACATACAAAAACATGTGACATACCATCAGGTGAAGAATTTCCCCTTCTATTATCCTGATGCTTGGACTGGTTGTTGTTATACTTCTTATCATCTGGCTTCCTCTTTGTAGGATCTAGAAGTAGATGTGTCTAGAGGGGGGTGATTAGACACTTTGAGCTAAAGTTGCAATTTTTTAACCTTTTTCGGTTTAAGTGGAGTTTAGGCACAATTTCAACACACACAATACATATCAAGCAAGCATGCAAAGGGTATATGAGCAGCGGAATGTAAAGCATGCAACTTGCAAGAATGTAAAGGGAAGGGTTTGGAGATTTCAAACGCAATTGGAGACACGGATGTTTTTCCCGTGGTTCGGATAGGTGGTGCTATCCTACATCCACGTTGATGGAGACTTCAACCCACGAAGGGTAACGGTTGCGCGAGTCCACACAGGGCTCCACCCAAGGGTAACGGTTGCGCGAGTCCACACAGGGCTCCACCCACGAAGGGTCCACGAAGAAGCAACCACCCACAAAGGGTCCACGAAGAAGCAACCTTGTCTATCCCACCATGGCCATCGCCCACGAAGGACTTGCCTCACTAGCGGTAGATCTTCACGAAGTAGGCGATCTCCTTGCCCTTACAAACTCCTTGGTTCAACTCCACAATCTTGTCGGAGGCTCCCAAGTGACACCTAGCCAATCTAGGAGACACCACTCTCCAAGAAGTAACAAATGGTGTGTAGGTAATGAACTCCTTGCTCTTGTGCTTCAAATGATAGTCTCCCCAACACTCAACTCTCTCTCATAGGATTTGGATTTGGTGGAAAGAAGATTTGAGTGGAAAGCAACTTGGGAAGGCTAGAGATCAAGATTCATATGGTAGGAATGGAATGTCTTGGTCTCAACACATGAGTAGGTGGTTCTCTCTCAGAACATATGAGTAGGAATGGTGTGTGTGTTATGATGGCTCTCTCTTCGAATGAGAAGGAGGTGGGGGGGTATATATAGCCTCCACACAAAATCCAACCGTTACACACAATTTACCAATCTCAGTGGGACCGAATCAGAAAACTCGGTCTGACCGAAGTAGTAAACCTAGTGACCGTTAGGAATTTCGGTGGGACTGACATGCAACTCGGTAGGACCGATTCGGTTAGGGTTTGGGCATAACGTAATCTCGGTGAGACCGATTACACAAACTCGGTGAGACCGAATTTGGTAATTAGCTAACCAGAGAGTTGGTCAGGCAAACTCGGTGGGACCGATTTGCTCTTTCGGTGGGACCGAGTGGAACTCGGTGAGACCGAAAAGTTACAAAGGGGAAACACTGAGTTTACATTGCAATCTCGGTGGGACCGATTGCATATCTCGGTGGGACCGAGAATATTGCAATGGGTAACAGAGAGTTTGCAAGCCCATCTCGGTGAGACCGAGATCCTTATCGGTAGAACCGAATTGCTAGGGTTTGGCAGTGGCTAATGACAAGTGAAACTCGGTGGCGCCGGATAGGAAGAATCGGTAGGACCGAGTTTGGCTTAGAGTTTAGGTCAAAAGTGGATATGGGAAAGTAGTTGAGGATTTTGGAGCATATCATTAAGCACATGAAGCAAGAGGCTCATTAAGCAACACCTCATCCCTCCTTGATAGTATTGGCTTTTCCTATGGACTCAATGTGATCTTGGATCACTAAAATGTAAAAGTGAAGAGTCTTGAGCTTGAAGCTTTAGCCAATCCCTTGTCCTTAGCATCTTGAAGGAGTTCCCACAACCTTTAGTCCATGCCACTCCATTGCTGAACTTATCTGAAACATGCTAGATAGAAGTGTTAGTCCAACAAGAGATATGTTGTCATCAATTATCAAAACCACCTAGGGAGCACTTGTGATTTCACTCTTCTTAGTGCACTCAGATCTGAAGTGTCCTTGTTCACCACAATTATGGCAGTTAAATTTCCTCTTGTCAACCTTCTGATTTGAGTTTCTTCCATTGTAATCATTCCTATCACGCTTTTGATTTATTTTGTCCCTCAAATCTGTCCCATATTTCCTCTTTTGCCAATTCCTCTTGCTTGAAGACTTGTCCTCACCAAGGTGTAGTTCATCATGTTGAGACCTTCTTTCTTTCCCTTGTGTGGACTTCCTGTCTTCTTCCATGAGTAGATGATGCCTTAGCATCCTCATGTTTAGCACACGCTTAGTATGACAAAAGGATATTTTAAATTGTTCCCAAGAGTTTGGCAAAGAGTTAAGAGCAACCATAACTTGAACTTCTTCAGGGAAAGGGTACCCAGCATTCTTTAGTTCCTCTACTAGCACACATAATTTATTCAGATGTGCACTAACAGCAGTGGTTTCTGTCATCTTCGCAGTCAAAAACTGATTCACCAAGCTAAGAACTTTGATAAGTGAAACTTCCCCAAAGTCCTTTTCCAATCTCCTCATTATTTTGCGAGCTGATTCCTCTGGTTCATATTCTCCGGCTAGAGAATCAGACATGGATCCAAGCATAAACACTCTAGCCTTTTTGTTGTCCTTAGTCTATTGAGTAATTTCCTCACGGTAGTTTTCCTTTTCCTCATCTTCAACCTCCTCTGATGGTCGGGTAGGCTTAGATTGAGATATTATATAATCAATGTTCTCAGCAGTGAGGAGAAACATAATTTTTCTCTTCCAGACGGTAAAATTCGATCCATCCAGATTATCCCTTATTTGCTTGTACACACACGTAATAGTGGGATAGTAAAGTTTTAGGTTTACTTTTCCGATCGTGGTTGCACTTTCCATCGTAGATATATGTACGTGCCAACTAAAAAAAGATATATGTACGTGCCAGAGTTCTTGTGTGCAAAATAATGCATACACATAATATTTGTATGTAACGCTTATGTCTTTAAATCTCATCCGTTTATTTTAAAAATTAACGGTCAAGATAATTTAGTCCGTGTGGATAAACGTGATGGCTTGTTTGCCTCTTGTTTTAATTATATAGTAGATAGATGGTGCGAGCAGAATTTCAAAGAAAATTGTATACCTTCCTATGCTGGTTCAGCGTGTTCTCATCTTCATCTTCGTCTTCTTCAATGCCGTCATCATCATCCACCAGAATCGCCGCTACCTGCAGCTGCCTGCTGCAGCCCGCGCCATTTGAACCCCCACGACATGCAGCAACTCGCATGGCAGCAGCATCACCTCGCCCGGCACCACGACGGCCTTGCCGCGAGCACCTGGTGCCCTCGCTACGGACAGAGACCTTGGCGAGGTGGATGACCTCGCAGCGGCAAGCCATCTGATCTTGCCCTCTGTGGGGGGAAACCTTGACCGGAGCCGCTGTCCCGTTGAAGGATATGCGTGTACATGGTCATGTCGGGGTACGAGGCAGCGCCGCAGTCGGCGTTGAGGTCAAGGTTCCCCAGGTCCATGCGTGGTGCGGCGACGTTCCCGACCCTCGGAACGCGGCCGCCGGAACTATCACGCCGGAGATGAGGCGGCGTCAAGCCCCACCCTTCGCCGTCCATGGCCTCCGCCACAACACCAGACGATTCCTTTTGAGACAAGAAATCAAACGGGGCGTCGTCCATGGCGGATGGATCTGAGACAAGACTCTCATCCGATTAATGGAAAAACAAGCACAAAACTAAAGAAATCGAACGGGTGCCATCCATGGCGGATGGATCTTGGCCTTCAGTCTCACCTTAAACGGGTAGGCGGAGGCGGGAGGCACGGCAGTAGGCGGAGGCGCAGCGGTAGGCCGAGCCGGCGGGGATCAGCGGAGGTGGAGGCGGCTGCCGGCGCATCCTGCGGGTGCCCGGCGCCTCCTGCGGAGGCCCGCTGCTTTCGTCCTCGCACGAACAGAGGGAGTGGGAGAGGAGTGCTCGAGGGGGAGATGAGGGAACATGAGGGGAACCGGCTGTGTTAAAGAGAGGAATTAAATGAGGGGAGAGAGAGCTAATCCATATTTTAGTAGGGTTCCCTTGACTAAAAAATTTAGCCTCAAGAGTAGTTCTAGCCTCTCTTTAGTCAGGGGTGCTTGGAACTTTAGCCTCTAAAAGTGACTATTTTTAGTCAGACTAAAAATAGTCCCTTGGATCCAAGCACCCTCTTAGACACCCGGCCCGCCTATTCCTTCCTGCGGGAAACCGACAACAACCTCGTCCTCTTCGACATCTCCAACCCGCAGAAAAAAGTCAAGGAAATCGTCCTCTTCGACATCTCCAACCCGAGCCGGAGTTGCTGCCGGGAGCCCCCGGCAGATCTGTTCGTCTACAAGGCCGGCGGTCCTCGCCCCTTGGTGCAGGGTCTCCCTCCCTTTGCCGAGTACAGTAGAAGGCCGTTCCTGACGGATGACCTCACCACAGGCATCCTGCAGCTCGCGGAGGACCACTACATTGTTGCCGACCTCAATGTCTACCCCAAAAGAAAGGGCATGCGTGCCGAACTCTGCGTCTTCAACTCCGAGACTGGAAGGTGGAAAATCATCCCCAAATTGGACCCGGGCAATGGAGGCCAGTTCCCCGAACTCTGGTCAACCGACAATGTGCTCGCTTTCGACGGCTGTTTCCTGTGCTGGGTCGACTACTTCAGCGGTGTCCTGCTATGTGACTTCTCCGAAAACATAGACTCCCCGTCGCTCTGCTCCGTGCCTTTCCCTGGAGGAAAAGAGTACTGTGGTAAGGTACGGGTTGAAAGGTACTTCCCGGAGAGATTCCAAAGTGTGTCCATCAGCCAAGGCAAGATCTGCTTTGTCCACATTGACAATGACTTCCATGATAGAGTCCCTGGTCGCTGCCGCCGATGCCTTGAGCTTCGTGATAGAAAAAGGCAAGGGCAGCAGCAGCAGACTGCGAAGAAAATCACCAGTTGGACTTTGAAATCCGAGTTTGAGTGGAAGCTACATCGTGAGATCAACCTGGACTCTCTCTGGCGCAAGCTGGTTACAGGGATCTGCACATAGATCAGCGTCTTCCTGAGTTCCCAACCATCAGCTTGGATGACCCCGATGTTCTGTATTGTCTGTTAACGGAGGAGGAATTTTATGGTAATGGGTGGATGATCATGGTAGACATGAACCATGCACGTCTACGGTCATGTGAGTTTGTGGGTGTGGATGCTCACGCTAACAAGTTTCCTAATGCCACCGAACTTTCAACTGTCTTCTCCAAATACCTTGAAAGGCCAACTGCATCGCAAAAGGGAAAAAAGAAAAGAAAAAGAAAGGCCAGCAGATAACTAGAGGAAGCTCTCTTAATATTTCGTAACATGGTTGCCTTTTATTAGCTTTCTGTTAGACTCGATATATGCCAATCTCACTTGTGTTTTTGCTTATTTATCTTTACTACGTATACATGGTGCAATACATATGCTGCCTGGTTGGGTTAATTGAAGCATTTATAATGTATTAATACCATGAATTTTCTCTTATTCTGTTCATATAAATGTATTACTCCATCCGTCCCACAATAAGATGTTTTTGCAAGTTAAAACTGCTTGTCAAAACATCTTATGTTGTGGGACGGAGGAACTACTATGTAACATGGTTGCCTTTGCGTAGCTAGCTCTGTTGGATATGCTAGTGTAACACTGTTGTTTTTGCTTAATTACCTGACTACCTATGATGCAATACATATGCTGCCTGGTTGGGTTAACTGAAGCATGTAATATATTGTTACTATGAATCTTCTGTTAGGATGTTCTAGTGTTTGACTTTTAGCCGCTCCAGTTGTGTAAGTGCACTACACTGAATACCAATAATGGTCATCAAGTTGTCCTTGTAGAGTTTAAAATCCTCTATTCTCCTTGTTGTATCTTTTTCTCTTTATGGGACTTCCCATTATCTATACACGCGTACTGTGTTATGTGTAGTTCTTGAATCATAATTTAGCCTTCCGTTTCTACTAGTTTGGTGTGCCATTTTAAAGTTAATTCTAGGAACCCCACTATTGTTATTGCTCTTGCAAAGCTAAAAACTCGATGCTTCTCTAATTTCTATACCGGAGCAAATGACTTGGTAGCTTTATAAGATACATGAAGCTTTTAGTATTGGCAGGAGTTTTAGAACGTGTTTCCTTAGATTACTCGAGGTCAATGAGGTCACATCTTTGGATGTTTTGTTTAGAATCCTTTTGTTTCAGACAGTGTGTATTTTAATGTCATGTCGTGTAACTGGAGACTGGGCTCACGGAGAAAATGCAGCTGCCACTAAAACATGAATGAAATCACAAAGCATAGAAAATACCTCAAAAGAAAAATCTAAGAATAGCCTCCTATCCAAGGCCTAGGATAGGCGACATTAATTATCATGTTGATGTGAAGGTTGGGCTCTAACACAATCAGCTCGTTAATGCTGCCGTAGATGGCTCCACTGATGCTCCGTCACCGATCGGATGGATGACGTGTTTACCCAGTAAGCGAGCCGCCATGGTTGCTCAAGGAAGACGAACAGCCGCAAAATAATTGAACAAGAAAAGGAAAAACATCAGGTGTGTAACGTCTGGCATGGAGGTCCAAATATATTTTTTATTGGTTCATCTGCTGCTCACCGCGCTCCCACATAAGCTCGATGTGAAGTTAAAACCTCTTTGGAAGGGTCAAGGGGTAAAATATTCGGTTTCATTGTGTAACAAGAAAAACAAACCACATTGCAGGCTCAAATCGCTGAAAACATCTACAATCACTCGAATTGCAAAAGTCGTTCATCACTCACTTAGCATGTTTCACGCCAAAACTGACCAGTAGTCCTGCTTTTAGACGGTGATGTGGCAAACAGAAGTGTCACACGGGAAATGTTAACTAGTTTTTCCACTCCCTCGGTGCGACAAGGCGTCGTATGATCGCATATAGCGACATGACATGGTCAGGCGCAACTAACGTAACAACAAGGTCCAGATCAACAATTTGTAATTTCTTTAATCTAACTCCGATATCACTTGTCAAAAATCTGAAACGCATATTGATCTACTGAGGATCAAACAGTCATACAACCACGACATTGAAATTTATTAACAAGGTTGACCGAACATTGGCTACCGTCGGAGTGATACTGCTACATTACTTCACACTGGCCACCGGAACGCTGACACATCACGCTGGCTCATATTGTGTGCATGTACTTTTATGTTAGCATAGGTTATATTGTTAACCTACATTATATAAGAGACCTAAGATACTATTGTCCAACTCGAACACGACATTGTACTTCAACCACACTTTACAACTAAAAGTTCAACTGTAACCTAATTATTTGAGTTGTATCCAGAGAGATCAATAACATGTCAGAAGGCGTTGGCAAGTGCTCCATAATTCATGTTGGTCGGGAAGCAGATGAGGCTGCCCATCTTTGTGCCAAGCATGCTAGTAGTGATAGGAGAATGTGCTTATGTGGACTAATTATATTTTATCCTTCCTACAAAATTGTATTGAGACTTCTTGTAATTCCCTTATTTGAGTAGTGCAAGTGTTTGATTCGCAAAAAAAATAAGTCTACTTTTTCTTATCATGCATCAGTAACCAGTTTGTAACTACTACTTGGAGGGAGAGCAAATTCTACTCATAAGAGCATCACATATATTGTACTCCCTCCTTCCCAGGATATAAGGCGTGTATTGACTTTTTTGGCCTTCATCGTACAACTTTGACTACTATTTTTACTTATTGTATGCCTAAAAATTATTATAAAGCCAAGAAATAGAATTATTTTGCAAGACAAATACGATAATACTATTGATACATGTTCAATCCATGTAATTTGCTATATATTAGTGATCAAAGTTGTGCATCAAAGGCTGTGCAAAATCAAGCGGGCCTTATATTTCGGAAAGGAGGGAAGGAGGGAGTACTAGTTGTGGAAACAGATGACCCAAACATCCTAGTTAGTACCCTTAAGACCATTGACCACATCGTAGGCAATGGAATGACAGTCTCAGTTGTAGTACCCTCAACCATGAAGCTCGAACTCGTCACTTTCCTTAGGTGCACACCTGGACAACTAGTTATGCTCAACAGGATATGGATAATTTTATGACTGACAATTTCAAACATGGACAATGCAGACATCATTAGAATAGTAAATGCATTAGTCATAAACTTCACTGCACATCACATGTTTTTAGTACACATTTGTTATAGTTGTTCCACAACAACACTGCAATTGAAGTGCAAAATTGTACATAACATCATGGATGAAGTGAATAATGTGAAATGCTGAGACTGCAATGATATTGAAAACAAATTATACATAAACACCATGGAGTTGCAAACTGCATTACTTACCTATAGGGCTGGCACATAGGTCGGGTAAACACATCGATTGCCCTGGCTCTTTTTATGGATACACTCGGATATGTGTATATAATCAGCACATTATTGGTAAACATTTGTTAAAATTAAGAACCTACGGAATATAAAGAAAAAGGAAAATTTTCTTTTTTGATAAAGGGCTCTTTTTATTAACTCATAATGTAACATCGCACGGATACAAGCATAGTCAGGACTGTTAGGGAAGCAGTAATATCAAAATTTTCCTACGCACACGCAAGATCATGGTGATGCATAGCAACGAGAGGGAAGAGTGTCGTCCACGTACCCTCGTAGACCGTAAGCGGAAGCGTTATGAGAACGCGGTTGATGTAGTTGTACGTCTTCATGATCCGACCGATCCAAGTACCGAACGTACGACACCTCCGAGTTCAGCACACATTCAGCTCGGTGACGTCCCACGAACTCCGATCCAGCAGAGCTTCGAGGGAGAGTTCCATCAGCACGACGTCGTGATAACGGTGATGATGATACTACCGACGCAAGGCTTCGCCTAAGCACCGCTACGATATGACTGAGGTGGATTATGGTGGAGGGGGCACCGCACACGGCTAAAAGATCAACTGATCAACTTGTGTCTTAGGGTGCCCCCCTGCCCCCGTATATAAAGGAGCAAGGGGAGGCCGGCCGACCTTTGCAGGGCGCGCCGGGAGGAGGAGTCCTCCTCCTAGTAGGAGTAAGACTCCCCTTTCCTACTCCTACTCCTACTAGGAGGGGGAAAGGAAGGAGGAGAGGGAGAAGGAAGGAGAGGGATGAAAGGAGGAAAGGGGGCCGCCCCCCTTGTCCAATTCGGTTTGGGCTAGGGGGGCCGCGCGCCCTGCCTTGTCCTGCCTCCTCTCTTCCACCACTTGGCCCATGAGGCCCAATACTTCTTCCCCCGTATGCCGTAACTCCCCGGTACTCCGAAAAATACCCGAATCACTCGGAACCTTTCCGATGTCCGAATATAGTCGCCCAATATATCAATCTTTACGTCTCGACCATTTCGAGACTCCTCGTCATGTCCTCGATCTTATCCGGGACTCCGAACTACCTTTGGTACATCAAAACACATAAACTCATAATACCGATCGTCACCGAACTTTAAGCGTGGGGACCCTAAGGCTTCGAGAACTATGTAGACATGACCGAGACTCGTCTACGGTCAATAACCAATAGCGGAACCTGGATGCTCATATTGGTTCCTACATATTCTACAAAGATCTTTATCGGTCAAACCACATGACAACATACGTTGTTCCCTATGTCATCGGTATGTTACTTGCCCGAGCTTTGATCGTCGGTATCCTCATACCTAGTTCAATCTCGTTACCGGCAAGTCTCTTTACTCGTTCTGTAATACATCATCCCGCAACTAACTCATTAGTCACAATGCTTGCAAGGCTTATAGTGATGTGCATTACCGAGAGGGCCCAGAGATACCTCTCCGACAATCTGAGTGACAAATCCTAATCTCGATCTATGCCAACTCAACAATTACCATCGGAGACACCTATAGAGCACCTTTATAATCACCCAGTTATGTTGTGACGTTTGGTAGCACACAAAGTGTTCCTTCGGTATTCGGGAGTTGCATAATCTCATAGTCAGATGAACATGTATAAGTCATGAAGAAAGCAGTAGCAACAAACTAAACGATCATCGTGCTAAGTTAACAGAATGGGTCAAGTCAATAACATCATTCTCTAATGATGTGATCCCGTTAATCAAATGACAACTCACGTCTATGGCTAGGAAACTTAACCATCTTTGATTCAACGAGCTGGTCAAGTAGAGGCAAACTAGTGACACTCTGTTTGTCTATGTATTCACACATGTACTAAGTTTCCAGTTAATACAATTCTAGCATGAATAATAAACATTTATCATGATATAAGGAAATATAAATAAATGGCAAAGGAAATAACTAAGTGTTGGAAGATTAATATGATGGAATATAGACACGGGGGCCATAGGTTTCACTAGTGGCTTCTCTCAAGAGCATAAGTATTACGGTGGGTAAACGAATTACTGTCGAGCAATTGATAGAAAAGCGAATAATTATGAGAATATCTAGGTATGATCATGTATATAGGCATCACATCCGAGACAAGTAGACTGAAACGATTCTGTATCTACTACTATTACTCCACATATCGACCGCTATCCAGCATGCATCTAGAGTATTAAGTTCATAAGAATAGAGTAATGCTTTAATTAAGATGACATGATGTAGAGGGATAAACTCATGCAATATGATATAAATCCCATCTTTTTATCCTCGATGGCAACAATACAATATGTGTCGGTTCCCTTTCTGTCACTGGGATCGAGCACCGCAAGATTGAACCCATAGCTAAGCACTTCTCCCATTGCAAGAAAGATCAATCTATTAGGCCAAACGAAACTGATAATTCAAAGAGACTTGCAAAGATAAACCAATCATACATAAAAGAATTCAAAGGAGATTCAAATATTGTTCATAGATAAACTTGATCATAAACCCACAATTCATCGGATCTCGACAAACACACCGCAAAAGAAGATTACATTGAATAGATCTCCAAGAAGATCGAGAAGAACTTTGTATTGAGATCCAAAGAGAGAGAAGAAGCCATCTAGCTAATAACTATGGACCCGAAGGTCTGAAGTAAACTACTCACACATCACCAAAGAGGCCATGGAGTCGATGTAGAGGCCCTCCATGATCAATGCCCCCTCCGGCGGAGCTTCGGAAAAGGCCCCGAGATGGGATCTCTCGGGTACAGAAGGTTGCGGCGGTGGAATTAGGTTTTCGTGGTGCTCCTGGATGTTTGGGGGATACGTGGATATATATAGCAGGAAGAAGTACGTCGGTGGAGCAACGAGGGGCCCATGAGGGTGGAGGGCACGCCCAGGGGGTAGGCGCGCCCCCTGCCTCGTGGCCTCCTTGATTGTTTCTTGACTCCCACTCCAAGTCTCCTGGATCACGTTTGTTGAGAAAATCACGTTCCCGAAGGTTTCATTCCGTTTGGACTTCGTTTGATATTCCTTTTCTGCGAAACACTGAAATAGGCAAAAAAAACAGCAATTTGGGATGGCCCTCCGGTTAATAGGTTAGTCCCAAGAATGATATAAAAGTGTAAAATAGAGCCCATTAACTTCCAAAACATATAATATAATAGCATGGAGCAATCAAAAATTATAGATACGTTGGAGACGTATCGAGCATCCCCAAGCTTAATTCCTGCTCGTCCTCGAGTAGGTAAATTATAAAAGAAGAATTTTTGATGTGGAATGCTTTCTAACATATTTCTCAATGTAATTTTTCTTTATTGTGGCATGAATGTTCAGATCCGAAAGATTCAAGATAAAAGTTTAATATTGACATAAAAATAATAATACTTCAAGCATACTAACTAAGCAATTATGTCTTCTCAAAATAACATGGCCAAAGAAAGTTATCCCTACAAAATCATATAGTCTGGTATGCTCTATCTTCACCACACAAAATATTTAAATCATGCACAACCCCGATGACAAGAGAAGCAATTGTTTCATACTTTTGATGTTCTCAAACTTTTTCAATCTTCACGCGATATATGAGCGTGAGCCATGGATATAGCACTATATGTGGAATACATGGATATATATCAACATGCTATGGAGATGCCCATCAATAGATATCAATGTGAGTGAGTAGGGATTGCCATGCAACGGATGCACTAGAGCTATAAGTATATGAAAGCTCAACAAAAGAAACTAAGTGGGTGTGCATCCAACTCGCTTGCTCACGAAGACCTAGGGCATTTTCAGGAAGCCCATCATTGGAATATACAAGCCAAGTTCTATAATAAAAAATTCCCACTAGTATATGAAAGTGAAAACATAGGAGACTCTCTATCATGAAGATCATGGTGCTACTTTGAAGCACAAGTGTGGAAAAAGGATAGTAGCATTGTCCCTTTTCTCTTTTTCTCTCATTTTTGGGCCTTCTTTTTTTTGGCCTCTTTTTTTCTTTTTTTTCTTTTTCGTCTGGAGTCTCATCCTAACTTGTGGGGGAATCATAGTCTCCATCATCCTTTCCTCACTTGGGACAATGCTCTAATAATGATGATCATCACACTTTATTTATTTACAACTCAAGAAGTACAACTCAATACTTAGAACAAAATATGACTCTATGTGAATGCCTCCGGTGGTGTACCGGGATGTGCAATGATGCATGAGTGACATGTATGAAGAATTATGAATGGTGGCTTTGCCACAAATACGATGTCAACTACATGATCACGCAAGCAATATGACAATGATGAAGCGTGTCATAATAACGGAACGGTGGAAAGTTGCATGGAAATATATCTCGGAATGGCTATGGAAATGCCATAATAGGTAGGTATGGTGGCTGTTTTGAGGAAGGTATATGGTGGGTTTAAGGTACCAGCGAAACTTGCGCGATACTAGAGAGGTTAGCAATGGTGGAAGGGTGAGAGTGTGTATAATCCATGGACTCAACATTAGTCATAAAGAACTCACATACTTATTGCAAAAATATATTAGTTATCGAAACAAAGTATTATGCGCATGCTCCTAGGGGGATAGATTGGTAGGAAAAGACCATCACTCGTTCCCGACCGCCACTCATAAGGAAGACAATCAATAAATAAATCATGCTCCGACTTCATCACATAACGGTTCACCATACGTGCATGCTACGGGAATCACAAACTTCAACACAAGTATTTCTCAAATTCACAACTACTCAAGTAGCATGACTCTAATATCATCATCTCCATATCTCAAAACAATTATCAAGTATCAAACTTCTCATAGTATTCAATGCACTTCTATGAAAGTTTTTATATTATTCCTAAAAGCAAATTTCCATGTTGTTCTAAAGGAATAATATAAGTGAAGCATGAGAGATCAATAGTTTCTATAAAACAAATCCACCACCGTGCTCTAAAAGATATAAGTGAAGCATTAGAGCAAAAACTATATAGCTCAAAATATATAAGTGAAGCACATAGAGTATTCTAATAAATTTCAAATCATGTGAGTCTCTCTCAAAAGGTGTGTACAACAAGAATGATTGTGGTAAACTAAAAATGAAATACTCAAATCATACAAGACGCTCCAAGCAAAACACATATCATGTGGTGAATGAAAATATAGCTCCAAGTAAAGTTACCGATAGACGAAGACGAAAGAGGGGATGCCTTCCGGGGAATCCCCAAGCTTAGGATTTTTGGTGTCCTTGAGTTTTACCTTGGTGTAACATGGGCATCCCCAAGCTTAGGCTCTTGCCACTCCTTGTTCCATAATCCATCAAATCTTTACCCAAAACTTGAAAACTTCACAACACAAAACTCAAAATAGAAAATCTCGTGAGCTCCGTTAGCGAAAGAAAACAAAACACCACTTCGAGGTACTATAATGAAATCATTATTTATTTATATTGGTGTTATAACTACTGTATTCCAACTTCGCTATGGTTTATAAACTCTTTTACTAGCCATAGATTCATCAAAATAAGCAAACAACACAAGAAAAAACAGAATCTGTCAAAAACAGAACAGTCTGTAGTAATCTGTAGCTAACGCAACTTATGGAACCCCAAAAATTCTAAAATAAATTGCTGGACGTGATGAATTTATCTATTAATCATATTCAAAAATAATTAACTAAATAACACATTCCAAATAAAAATGGCAGAAATTCCGTGAGCGCTAAAGTTTCTGTTTTTTACAGCAAGATCGAAAAGACTTTCCCCAAGTCTTCCCAACGGTTCTACTTGGCACAAACTCTAATTAAACACAAAAAACACAACAAAAACAGAGGATAGATAAATTATTTATTACTAAATAGGAGCAAAAAGCAAGGAATAAAAATAAAATTGGGTTGCCTCCCAACAAGCGTTATCGTTTAACGCCCCTATCTAGGCATAAAAGTAAGGATATATCTAGGTATTGCCATCTTTGGTAGGCAATCCATAAGTGGCTCTCATAATAGATTCATATGTTAATTTAAATTTCTTTATAGGGAAGTGTTCCATGCATTTATTTAATGGAAATTGGAATTTAATATTCCTTTCCTTCATATCAATAATTGCACCAATCGTTCTAAGGAAAGGTCTACCAAGAATAATAGAACATGAAGGATTGCAATGTATGTCAAGAACAATGAAATCTACGGGAACATATTTCTTATTTGCAACAATAAGAAAATCATTAATTCTTCCCATAGGTTTCTTAATAGTGGGATCCGCAAGGTGCAATTTGAAGAACAGTCATCAAAATCACGGAAACCTAGCAAATCACACAAAGTTTTCGGAATCGTGGAAACACTAGCACCCAAATCACACTAAGCATAACACTCATGATCTTTAATTTTAATTTTTATTGTAGGTTCCCACTCATCATAAAGTTTGCTAGGGATAGAAACTTCCAACTCAAGTTTTTCTTCATAAGATTGCATCAAAGCATCAACGGTATGTTTAGTAAAAGCTTTATTTTGACTATAAGCATGAGAAGAATTTAGCACGGATTGCAACAAGGAAATACAATCTATCAAATAGCAATTATCATAATTAAATTCCTTGAAATCCAAGATGGTGGGTTCATTGCTATTTACAGTTTTAACCTCTCCAATCCCACTTTTAACAATTTTTGCATCAAGATCTAAAAACTCCAAATTTTTGGAACGCCTTCTAGGTAAAGGTGGCTCATCTTCAGTCCCATCATTATCAAGATTCATATTGCAAAACAAAGATCTAATAGGAGACACATCAATAACTTTTAGATCTTCATATTTATTATCATGAAAACTAGAAGAACACGCTTTCACAAAGCAATATTTCTTAGCACGCATCCTAGCGGTTCTTTCTTTGCACTCATCAATGGAAATTCTCATGGCTTTGAGAGACTCATTGATATCATGATTAGGTGGAATAGATCTAAGTTTCAAAGAATCAACATCAAGAGAAATTCTATCAACATTCCTAGCCAATTCATCAACCTTAAGCAATTTTTCTTCAAGCAAAGCATTGAAATTCTTTTGCGAATTCATAAACTCCTTAACACTAGTCTGAAATTCAGAGGGCATCTTATTAAAATTTCCATAAGAATTGTTGTAGTAATTACTATAATTATTAGAGGGATTACTAGGAAATGGCCTAGAATTAAAATTACCTCTATAAGCATTATTACCAAAATTATTCCTGCCAACAAAATTCACATCCATAGATTCATTATTATTCTCAATCAAAGTAGACAAAGGCATATCATTAGGATCAGTAGAAACACTCTTATTAGCAAACAATTTCATAAATGCATCCATCTTTCCACTCAAAACATTAACCTCTTCAATTGCATGCACTTTTTTACTAGTAGATCTTTTGGTGTGCCATTGAGAATAATTAACAATAATATTATCTAGGAGTTTAGTAGCTTATCCTAAAGTGATTTCCATAAAAGTGACTCCCACGGCTGAATCTAAAAGATTTCTAGAAGCAAAATTCAATCCGGCATAAAAATTCTGTATAATCATCCATAAATTCAAACCATGTGTAGGGCAATTACGTATCATTAATTTCATCCTCTCCCAAGATTGTGCAACATGTTCATGATCAAGTTGCTTAAAATTAATAATATCGTTTCTAAGAGAGATGATTTTAGCGGGAGGAAAATACTTACAGATAAAAGCATCTTTGCACTTATTCCAAGAATCAATACTATTTTTAGGCAAAGACGAAAACCAAGCTTTAGCATGATCTCTAAGCGAAAACAGAAATAGCTTAAGTTTAACAATATCATTATCCACACCTTTCTTCTTTTGCATATCACACAAATCAACAAAGCTATTTAGATGGGTAGCGGCATCTTCACTAGAAAGGCCGGCGAATTGATCTTTCATGACAAGATTCAACAAAGCAGCAATAATTTCACAAGATTTAGCATCGGTAAGAGGAGCAATCGAAGTGCTAAGAAAAGCACTGTTGTTGGTATTGGTAAAGTCACACAATTTAGTATTATCTTGAGCCATCGTGACAAGCAAGCAATCCAACACACGAGCAAACAAGAAGCAAGCGAAAAAGAGGCAAACGGAAAGAGAGGGAGAGAGGAAAAGAGGTGCTACCTCTTGAGCACTCCTTGGTATTCCCCGAGGAGGAAGGGATGATGCAACAAAGTAGCGTAAGTATTTCCCTCAGTTTTTGAGAACCAAGGTATCAATTCAGTAGGAGGCTACCCGCAAGTCCCTCGTACCTGCACAAAACAAATAAATCCTTGCAACCAACGCCAATAGGGGTTGTCAATCCCTACACGGCCACTTACGAGAGTGAGATCTGATAGATATGATAATATAATATTTTTTGGTATTTTTGTGATAAAGATGCAAAGTAAAATAAAGGTAAAGTAAAAAGCAAAGGAAATAACTAAGTAGTAGGAGATTAATACGATAAAGATAGACCCGGGGGCCATAGGTTTCACTAGTGGATTCTCTCGAGAGCATAAGTATTCTATGGTGGGTGAACAAATTACTGTTCAGCAATTGACATAATTGAGCATAGTTATGACAATATCTAGGTATGATCATGTATGTAGGCATCACGTCTGAGACAAGTAGACCGACTCTTGCCTGCATCTACTACTATTACTCCACTCATCGACCGCTATCCAGCATGCATCTAGAGTATTAAGTTAAAAACAGAGTAACGCCTTAAGGAAGATGACATGATGTAGAGGGATAAACTCATGCAATATGATGAAAACCCCATCTTGTTGTCCTCGATGGCAACAATACAATACGTTCCTTGCCGCCCCTACTGTCACTGGGAAAGGACGCCGCAAGATTGAACCCAAAGCTAAGCACTTCTCCCATTGCAAGAAAGATCAATCTAGTAGGCCAAACCAAACTGATAATTCGAAGAGACTTGCAAAGACAACCAATCATACATAAAAGAATTCAGAGAAGATTCAAATATTATTCATAGATAGACTTGATCATAAACCCAAAATTCATCGATCTCAACAAACACACCGCAAAAAGAAGATTACATCGAATAGTTCTCCACAAGAGAGGGGGAGAACATTGTATTGAGATCCAAAAAGAGAGAAGAAGCCATCTAGCTAATAACTATGGACCCGTAGGTCTAAGGTAAACTAGTCACACTTTATTGAAGAGGCTATGGTGTTGATATAGAAGCCCTCCGTGATCGATGCCCCCTCTGGCGGAGCTCCGGAACAGGCCCCAAGATGGGATCTCGTAGATACAGAAAGTTGCGGCGGTGGAATTAGGTTTTTGGCTCCGTATCTGATCGTTTGGTGGTACGTAGGTATATATAGGAGGAAGGAGTACGTCGGTGGAGCAACAGGGGGCCCACGAGGTGTTGGAAATATGCCCTAGAGGCAATAATAAATAAGTTATTATTATATTTCCTTGTTCATGATAATCGTTTATTATCCATGCTATAATTGTATTGATAGGAAAGTCAGATACATGTGTGGATGCATAGACAACACCATGTCCCTAGTAAGCCTCTAGTTGACTAGCTCGTTGATCAATAGATGGTTACGGTTTCCTGACCATGGACATTGGATGTCGTTGATAACGGGATCACATCATTAGGAGAATGATGTGATGGACAAGACCCAATCCTAAGCATACCACAAGATCGTGTAGTTCGTATGCTAAAGCGTTTCTAAATGTCAAGTATCATTTCCTTAGACCATGAGATTGTGCAACTCCCGGATACCGTAGGAGTGCTTTGGGTGTGCCAAACGTCACAACGTAACTGGGTGGCTATAAAGGTACACTACGGGTATCTCTGAAAGTGTCTGTTGGGTTGGCACGAATCGAGACTGGGATTTGTCACTCCGTGTAAACGGAGAGGTATCTCTGGGCCCACTCGGTAGGACATCATCATAATGTGCACAATGCGATCAAGGAGTTGATCACGGGATGATGTGTTATGGAACGAGTAAAGAGACTTGCCGGTAACGAGATTGAACAAGGTATCGGGATACCGACGATCGAATCTCGGGCAAGTATCGTATCGATAGACAAAGGGAATTATGTACGGGATTGATTAAGTCCTTGACATCGTGGTTCATCCGATGAGATCATCGTGGAACATGTGGGAGCCAACATGGGTATCCAGATCCCGCTGTTGGTTATTGACCGAAGAGTCATCTCGGTCATGTCTGCATGTCTCCCGAACCCGTAGGGTCTACACACTTAAGGTTCGATCACGCTAGGGTTATAAAGGAAGTTTGTATGTGGTTACCGAATGTTGTTCGGAGTCCCGGATGAGATCCCGGATGTCACGAGGAGTTCCGGAATGGTCCGGAGGTAAAGATTTATATATAGGAAGTGCTATTTCGGCTATCGGGACAAGTTTCGGGGTCACCGGTATTGTACTAGGACCACCGGAAGGGTCCCGGGGGTCCACCGGGTGGGGCCACCTACCCGGGGGGGGGGCACATAGGCTGTAGGTGGTGCTCCTTGGCCTACATGGGCCAAGGGCACCAGCCCCTAGAGGCCCATGCGCCAAAGGGACAAGAGGAGGGGAGAGTCCTAAAAGGGGAAGGCACCTCCGAGGTGCCTTGGGGAGGATGGACTCCTCCCCCCCTTGGCCGCACCCTTCCTTGGAGGAAGGGGCAAGGCTGCGCCCTCCCCCTCTCCCTTGGCCCTATATATAGTGGGGGGGAAGGGAGGGCAATGATACCTTTGCCTTTGGTGCAGCCCTCCCCCTCTCCCAAGTCCTTCTCCTCTCCCGTGGTGCTTAGCGAAGCCCTGCAGGATTGCCACGCTCCTCCACCACCACCATGCCGTTGTGCTGCTGCTGGATGGAGTCTTCCTCAACCTCTCCCTCTCTCCTTGCTGGATCAAGGCATGGGAGACGTCACTGGGCTGTACGTGTGTTGAACACGGAGGTGCCGTCCGTTCGGCACTAGGATCATCGGTGATTTGGATCACGACGAGTACGACTCCATCAACCCCGTTCTCTTGAACGCTTCCGCTTAGCGATCTACAAGGGTATGTAGATGCACTCTCCCTCCCCTCGTTGCTGGTTTCTCCATAGATAGATCTTGGTGACACGTAGGAAAATTTTGAATTTCTGCTACGTTCCCCAACACGAGGGGGGAGGGCGCGCCTAGGGGGGGGGTTAGGCATGCCCCCCTACCTCGTGGCCTCCTCTTTTGTGTCTTGACGTAGGGTCCAAGTCTCTCGGGTCTTGTTTGTTGAGAAAATCACGTTCCCGAAGGTTTCATTCCGTTTGGACTCCGTTTGATATTCCTTTTCTTCGAAACCCTAAAACAGGCAAAAAACAACAATTCTGGGTTGGGCCTCCGGTTAATAGGTTAGTCACAAAAATAATATAAAAGTGGATAATAAAGCCCAATAATGTCCAAAACAGTAGATAATATAGCATGGAGCAACAAAAAATTATAGATATGTTGGAGACGTATCAAGCATCCCCAAGCTTAATTCCTGCTCGTCCTCGAGTAGGTAAATGATAAAAACAGAATTTTTGATGCAGAGTGCTACTTGGCATAATTTTTAATGTAATTCTTCTTAATTGTGGTATGAATATTCAGATCCTAAAGATTCAAGACAAAAGTTTAATATTGACATAAAAATAATAATACTTCAAGCATACTAACAAAGCAATTATGTATTCCCAAAATAACACGGCCAAGGAAAGTTATCCCTACAAAATCATATAGTCTGGCTATGCTCCATCTTCACCACACAAAATATTTAAATCATGCACAACCCCGATGACAAGCCCAGCAATTGTTTCATACTTTTGACATTCTCAAAACCTTTTAAATTTTCAAGAAATACATGAGCGTGAGCCATGGACATAGCACTATAGGTGGAATAGAATGGTGGTTGTGGAGAAGACAAAAAGGGGAAGATAGTCTCACATCAACTAGGCGTATCAACGGGCTATGGAGATGCCCATCAATAGATATCAATGTGAGTGAGTAGGGATTGCCATGCAACGGATGCACTAGAGCTATAAGTATATGAAAGCTCAAAAAGAAACTAAGTGGGTGTGCATCCAACTTGCTTGCTCACGAAGACCTAGGGCGATTTGAGGAAGCCCATCATTGGAATATACAAGCCAAGTTCTATAATGAAAAATTCCCACTAGTATATGAAAGTGATAACATGAGAGACTCTCTACTATGAATATCATGGTGCTACTTTGAAGCACAAGTGTGGTAAAAGGATAGTAGCATTGTCCCTTCTGTCTTTTTCTCTCATTTTTTAATTTGGGCCTTTTCTCCTTTTTTGTGGCCTCTTTTCTTTCTCTTTTTTTTAAATTTTTCGTCCGGAGTCTTATCCCGACTTTTGGGGGAATCATAGTCTCCATCATCCTTTCCTCACTGGGACCATGCTCTAATAATGATGATCATCACACTTTTATTTTTCTTACAACTCAAGAATTACAACTCGATACTTAGAACAAAATATGACTCTGTATGAATGACTGCGGCCGTGTACCGGGATATGCAATGAATCAAGAGTGACACGTATGAGAGAATTATGAATGGTGGCTTTGCCACAAATACGATGTCAACTACATGATCATGCTAAGTACTATGACAATGATGGAGTGTGTCATAATAAACGGAACGGTGAAAAGTTGCATGGCAATATATCTCGGAATGGCTATGGAAATGCCATAATAGGTAGGTATGGTGGCTGTTTTGAGGAAGGTATATGGTGGGTGTATGATACCGGCGAAAGGTGCGTGATATTAGAGAGGCTAGCAATGATGGAAGGGTGAGAGTGTGTATAATCCATGGACTCAACATTAGTCATAAAGAACTCATATACTTTTTGCAAAAATCTACAACTTATCAAAGCAAAGTATTACGCGCATGCTCCTAGGGGGATAGATTGGTAGGAAAAGACCATCGCTCGTCCCCGACCGCCACTCATAAGGAAGACAATCAAAAAATAAATCATGCTCCAACTTCATCACATAACGGGAATCACAAGCTTCAACACAAGTATTTCTCAAATTCACAACTACTCAACTAGCACAAGTTCAATATTGCTATCTTCATATCTCAAAACAATTATCAAGTATCAAACTTATCATAGTATCCAACACACTCCTAAGAAAGTTTTATTATTAATCTTGTGTACCAAGCATATTAGGATTTTAAGCAAATTACAATGCTATTTAAGACTCTAAAAATAATATAAGTGAAGCATGAGAGATCAATGGTTTCTATAAAACAAATCCACCACCGTGCTCTAAAAGATATAAGTGAAGTACTAGAGCAAAATTATATAAGTCAAAAGATATAAGCGAAGCACATAGAGTATTCTAACAAATTCCAAATCATATATGGCTCTCTCAAAAGGTGTGTACGGCAAGGATGATTGTGGTAAACTAACAAGCAAAGACTCAAATCATACAAGACGCTCCAAGCAAAACACATATCATGTGGCGAATAAAAATATAGCTCCAAGTAAAGTTACCGATAGAAGTAGACGAAAGAGGGGATGCCTTCCGGGGCATCCCCAAGCTTTGGCTTTTAGGTGTACTTATATTATATTGGGGGTGCCATGGGAATCCCCAAGCTTAGGCTCTTGCCACTCCTTGTTCCATAATCCATCAAATCTTTACGCAAAACTTGAAAACTTCACAACACAAAACTTAAAGTAGAGAATCTCGTGAGCTCCGTTAGCAAAAGAAAATAAAAGACCACTTCAAGGTACTGTAATTAACTCATTATTTATTTATATTGGTGTTATACCTACTGTATTCCAACTTCTCTATGGTTTATAAACTAATTTACTAGCCATAGATTCATCAAAATAAGCAAACAACACACGAAAAACAGAATCTGTAAAAAACAGAACAGTCTGTAGTAATCTGTAGCTAGCGCAAGATCTGGAACCCCATAAATTTTAAAATAAATTGCTGGACGTGAGGAATTTATCTATTAATCATCTGCAAAAATAATTAACTAAATAGCACTTTTCAAATAAAAATTACAGTAGTTCTCGTGAGCGCTAAAGTTTCTGTTTTTTACAGCAAGTTCAACAAGACTTTCCCCAAGTCTTCCCAACGGTTCTACTTGGCACAAACACTAATTAAACACAAAAAACACAACCAAAACAGAGGCTAGATAATTTATTTATTACTAAACAGGAGAAAAAAAGCAAGGAATAAAAATAAAATTGTGTTGCCTCCCAACAAGCGCTATCGTTTAACGCCCCTAGCTAGGCATAACAAGCAAGAATAGATCTAGGTATTGCCATAATAGTAAGACAGATTATTAAAACTCATCTCATATTCTCTACGTTCGTCGGCAAGTTTTCTTTGATGCAAGCAAAAGTAATCAAAAGGGCTAAATTTAATGGGTTAAAACTTCCCAAGATCAACCGTGGGAGGTATAGGTTCCTCCTTTGGTCCTTCATATTGCACTACCAATTCATCATTATAAGCATTCTTTTGACAGAACTTTGTGAGCCTATATTCAAGAGAATATCCTAGTTCATTATTTCGAATAGCCAAATCGTCATTAATTTCAGAGATTCTGTCAACTAAAACATCGGTAGGAACCCTTTTTCTAAGATTTTCATTGAAAGCAACATAATCTAGAGATTGAAAACGCATTATTTCTTCTTGATCAAAGAGGATAGCCTCTATGGGAGGACGGAAAGTGCATGAATTGTCTTTCAAGTTCAACTACAAGCATGGCAATAGCGTCTGCAAGGCTACTAGTTCTGTGAAGGATAGAACTACCCATAGAAGGTAACGCACCGGCACAAGTAAAGAAATCTTGAATAACTCCTTTTCCAATAATATTACCACTACCAACACGGAATCTTTTTATATATGAGATAGTAGGTTCTTTAGTTGGAGCATCAAAATTATTATCGGCGATAGTTTCCCCAATTTCAGACATAGAGGCAGAAGGTGAAGGACTAGCCATAACGACAAGCAAACAAACTAACACACAAGCAAACAAAGAGGCAAACGGGCAAAAAGAGGCAAATAGAGAAAGAGAGGGAAGATAGAGAGAGAGAGGGCGAATAAAACGGCAAGGGTGAAGTGGGGGAGAGGAAAATGAGAGGCAAATGGAAAATAATGTAATGCGAGAGATAAGGGTATGTGATGGGTACTTGGTATGTTGACTTTTGCGAAGACCTCCCTGACAACGGCGCCAGAAATCTTTCTTGCTACCTCTTGAGCACTACGTTGGTTTTCCCCGAAGAGGAAGGGATGATGCAGCAAAGTAGCGTAAGTATTTCCCTTAGTTTTTGAGATCCAAGGTATCAATCCAGTAGGAGGCTACGTGCAAGTCCCTCGTACCTGCACAAAACAAATAAATCCTTGCAACCAATGCAAATAGGGGTTGTCAATCCCTATAAGGCAACTTACGAGACTGAGATCTGATAGATATAATAAGATAATATTTTTGGTATTTTTATGATAAAGATGCAAAGTAAAATAAAGGCAAAGTAAATAGCAAAGTAGTAGGAGAACAATATGATAAAGATAGACCCGGGGGCCATAGGTTTCACTAGTGGCTTCTCTTGAGAGCATAAGTATTCTATGGTGAGTGAACAAATTACTGTTGAGCAATTTATAGAATTGAGCATAATTATGAGAATATCTAGGCATGATCATGTATATAGGCATCACGTCCGAGACAAGTAGACCGACTCCTGCCTACATCTACTACTATTACTCCACTCATCGACCGCTATCCAGCATGCATCTAGAGTATTAAGTTAAAAACAGAGTAACGCCTTAAGCAAGATGACATGATGTAGAGGGATAGACTCATGCAATATGAAGAAAACCCCATCTTGTTATCCTCGATGGCAACAATACAATACGTGCCTTGCTGCCCTTACTGTCACCGGGAAAGGACACCGCAAGATTGAACCCAAAGCTAAGCACTTCTCCCATTGAAAGAAAGATCAATCTAGTAGGCCAAACCAAACTGATAATTCGAAGAGACTTGCAAAGTTAACCAATCATACATAAAAGAATTCAGAGAAGATTCAAATATTATCCATAGATAGACTTGATCATAAACCCACAATTCATCGATCTCAACAAACACACCGCAAAAAGAAGATTACATCGAATAGATCTCCACAAGAGAGGGGGAGAACATTGTATTGAGATCCAAAAAGAGAGAAGAAGCCATCTAGCTACTAACTATGATCCCGTAGGTCTGAGATAAACTACTCACACTTCATCGGAGGGGCTATGGTGTTGATGTAGAAGCCCTTCGTGATCGATGCCCCCTCCGGCGGAGCTCCGGAACAGGCCCCAAGATGGGATCTCGTGGATACAGAAAGTTACGACGGTGGAATTAGGGTTTTGGCTCCGGTTCTGATCGTTTGGGGGTACGTGGATATATATAGGAGGAAGAAGTACGTCGGTGGAGCAACAGGGGGTCCACGAGGGTGGGGCGCGCCTGGTAGGGTAGGGCGCGCCCCCTACCTCGTGGCCTCCTGTTACGTGCCTTGGCGTAGGGTCCAAGTCTCCTAGGTCTTATCTATTGAGAAAATCATGTTCCCGAAGGTTTCATTCCGTTTGGACTCCGTTTGATATTCCTTTTCTTCGAAACCCTAAAACAGGCCAAAAAACAACAATTCTGGGCTGGGCCTCTGGTTAATAGGTTAGTCCCAAAAATAATATAAAAGTGGATAATAAAGCCCAATAATGTCTAAAACAGTAGATAATATAGCATGGAGCAATCAAAAATTATAGATATGTTGGAGATGTATCAGGGTGCAAGCCAGTTTTGCACACGCAGAAATACTCAGGTTAAACTTGACGAGCCTAGCATATGCAGATATGGCCTCAGAACACTGGAGACCGAAAGGTCGAGCATGAATCATATAGTAGATATGATCAACATAGTGATGTTCACCATTGAAAACTACTCCATCTCACGTGATGATCAGACATGGTTTAGTTGATTTGGATCACGTGATCATTTAGATGATTAGAGGGATGTCTATCTAAGTGGGAGTTCTTAAGTAATATGATTAATTGAACTTTAGTTTATCATGGACTTAGTCCTGATAGTATTTGCATAACTATGTTGTAGATCAATAGCTCGCAATGTAGCTCCCCCTTTATTATGATATGTTCCTAGAGAAAAACTAAGTTGAAAGATGTTAGTAGCAATGATGTGGATTGGATCCGTGATCTGAGGATTATCCTCATTGCTGCACAGAAAAATTATGTCCTTGATACACCAGTAGGTGACAGACCTATTGCAGGAGCATATGCACACGTTATGAATGTTTGACAAAGCTCGGTATGATGACTACTTGATAGTTTAGTGCACAATGCTTTACGGCTTAGAACCGGGACTTCAAAAATGCTTTGAACGCCACAGAGCATATAAGATGTTCCAAGAGCTGAAATTGGTATTTCAGACTCATGCCCGAGTCGAGAGGTATGTGACCTCTGACAAGTACTTTGCCTACAAGATGGAGGAGAATAGCTCATATAGTGAGCATGTGCTTAGAATGTTAGTACAATCACTTGAATCAAGTGGGAGTTAATCTTCTAGATAAGATAGTGATTGACAGAGTTCTCTAGTCACTATCACCAAGTTACTAGAACTTCGTGATGAACTATAATATGCAAGGGATAACGGAAACGATTCCCAAGCTCTTTGTGATGCTAAAATCTACGAAGGTAGAAATCAAGAAAAACATCAAGTGTTGATGGTTGATAAGACCACTAGTTTCAAGTAAAAGGGCAAGGGAAAGAAAGGGAACTTCAAGAAGAATGGCAAGCAAGTTGCCACTCCCATGAAGAAGCCTAAAGCTAGACCCAAGCCTAAAACCGAGTGCTTCTACTGCAAAGTAAATGGTAACTGGAAGTGGAACTGCCTAGATACTTGGCGGATAAGAAGGATGGCAAAGTGAACAAAGGTATATTTGATATACATGTTATTGATGTGTACTTTACTAGTGTTCATAGCAAACCCTCGATATTTAGATACTGGTTCAGTCACTAAAGAGTAGTAACTCGAAACGGGAGTCGCAGCATGAATATAGACTAGTTAAGGGTGAAGTGACGATGTGTGTTGGAAGTGGTTCCAAGATTGATATGATCATCATCGCACATTCCCTATACTTTTGGGGTTAGTGTTAAACCTAAATAAATGTTATTTGGTGTTTGCGTTGAGCATGAATATGATTTGATCATGTTTATTGCAATACGATTATTCATTTAAGTCAAAGAATAATTGTTATTCTATTTACATGAATAAAACCTTCTATGGTCATACACTCAATATAAATGGTTTATTGAATCTCGATTGTAGTGATACACATATTCATAATATTGTAGCCAAAAGATGCAAATGATAGTGCAACTTATTTGTGGCACTACCGTTTAGGTCATATTGATGTAAAGAGCATGAAGAAAATCCTAACTGATGGGCTTTTGGAATCACTTGATTATGAATCAGTTGATGCTTGCGAACCATGCCTCATGGGCAAGATGACTAGGACTCCGTTCTCCGAAACAATGGAGCGAGCAACATACTTGTTGGAAATAATACATACTGATGTATGCAGTCCGATGAGTGTTGAGGCTCGCGGCAGGTATCGTTATTTTCCGACCTTCACAAATGATTTGAGTAAGATATGGGTATATCTTCTTGATGAAACATAAATCTGAAACATTTGAAAAGTTCAAATAATTTCAGAGTGAAGTGGAAAATCATCGTAACAAGAAAATAAAGTTTCTACGATCTGATCGTGGAGGTGAATATTTGAGTTACAAGTTTGGTCTTCATTTGAAACAATGTGGAATAGTTTCACAACTCACGCCACCTGAAACACCACAACGTAATGGTGTGTCCAAACATCATAACCGTACATTATTAGATATGTGATACGTCTCCAACGTATCTATAATTTTTGATTGTTCCATGCTATTATATTATCTATTTTGGATGTTAATGGGCTTTATTTTGCACTTTTATATCATTTTTGGGACTAACCTATTAACCGGAGGCCCAACCCAAATTGCTGTTTTTTGCCTATTTCAGTGTTTCGCGGAAAAGGAATATCAAACGAAGTCCAGACGGAATGAAACCTTTGGGAACGTGATTTTCTCAACAAACATGATCCAGGAGACTTGGAGTGGGAGTCAAGAAACAATCGAGGAGGCCATGAGGCAGGGGGCGCGCCCTCCACCCTTGTGGGCCCCTCGTTGCTCCACCGACGTACTTCTTCCTCCTATATATATCCACGTATCCCCCAAACATCCAGGAGCACCACGAAAACCTAATTCCACCGCCGCAACCTTCTGTACCCGAGAGATCCCATCTCGGGGCCTTTTTTGGAGCTCCGCCGGAGGGGGCATTGATCATGGAGGGCCTCTACATCAACTCCATGGCCTCTCCAGTGATGTGTGAGTAGTTTACTTTAGACATTTGGGTCCATAGTTATTAGCTAGATGGCTTCTTCTCTCTCTTTGGATCTCAATACAAAGTTCTCCTCGATCTTCTTGGAGATCTATTTGATGTAATCTTCTTTTGCGGTGTGTTTGTCGAGATCCGATGAATTGTGGGTTTATGATCAAGTTTATCTATGAACAATATTTGAATCTCCTCTGAATTCTTTTATGTATGATTGGTTTATCTTTGCAAGTCTCTTCGAATTATCAGTTTGGTTTGGCCTACTAGATTGATCTTTCTTGCAATGGGAGAAGTGCTTAGCTTTGGGTTCAATCTTGCGGTGCTCGATCCCAGTGACAGAAAGGGAACCGACACGTATTGTATTGTTGCCATCGAGGATAAAAAGATGGGGTTTATATCATATTGCATGAGTTTATCCCTCTACATCATGTCATCTTACTTAAAGCATTACTCTGTTCTTATGAACTTAATACTCTAGATACATGCTGGATAGCGGTCGATGTGTGGAGTAATAGTAGTAGATGCAGAATCGTTTCGGTCTACTTGTCTCGGACGTGATGCCTATATACATGATCATACCTAGATATTCTCATAATTATTCGCTTTTCTATCAATTGCTCGACAGTAATTCGTTTACCCACCGTAATACTTATGCTCTTGAGAGAAGCCACTAGTGAAACCTATGGCCCCCGGGTCTGTCTTCCATCATATTAATCTTCCAACACTAAGTTATTTCCTTTGCCGTTTATTTTACTTTGCATCTTTATTTCTCTTTATCATAAAAATACCAAAAATATTATCTTATCATATCTATCAGATCTCACTCTCGTAAGTGACAGTGAAGGGATTGACAACCCCTTTATCGCATTGGTTGCGAGGTTCTTATTTGTTTGTGTAGGTGCGTGGGACTCGAGCATGATCTCCTACTGGATTGATACCTTGGTTCTCAAAAATTGAGGGAAATACTTATGCTACTTTACTGCATCACCCTTTCCTCTTCAAGGGAAAACCAACGCAGTGCTCAAGAGGTAGCAAGAAGGATTTCTGGCGCCGTTGCCGGTGAGATTCGCGCCAAGTCAAGTCAAGATTTGACTCCTAACAACGAGCTATTTCTGGCACCGTTGCCGGAGTCTACGCACAAGTCAAGACATACCAAGTACCCGTCACAAACTCTCATCCCTCACATTACATTATTTGCCATTTGCCTCTCGTTTTCATCTCCCCCACTCCACCCTTGCCGGTTTATTCGCCCTCTTGATACGTCTCCAACGTATCTATAATTTTTGATTGCTCCATGCTATATTATCTACTGTTTTGGACATTATTAGGCTTTATTATCCACTTTTATATTATTTTTGGGACTAACCTATTAACCAGAGGCCCAACCTAGAATTGCTGTTTTTTGCCTGTTTTAGGGTTTCGAAGAAAAGGAATATCAAACGGAGTCCAAACGGAATGAAACCTTCGGGAACGTGATTTTCTCAACAAACAAGACCCGGGAGACTTGGACCCTACGTCAAGACACAAAAGAGGAGGCCACGAGGTAGGGGGCGCGGCAACCCCCCCAGGCATGCCCTCCACCCTCGTGGGCCCCCTGTTGCTCCACCGACGTACTCCTTCCTTCGATATATACCTACGTACCCCCAAACGATCAGATATGGAGCCAAAAACCTAATTCCACCGCCGCAACTTTCTGTATCCATGAGATCCCATCTTGGGGCATCGATCATGGAGGGCTTCTACATCAACACCATAGCCTCTCCGATGAAGTGTGAGTAGTTTACCTCAGACCCACGGGTCCATAGTTATTAGCTAGATGGCTTCTTCTCTCTTTTTGGATCTCAATACAATGTTCTCCCCCTCTCTTGTGGAGAACTATTCGATGTATTCTTCTTTTTGCTGTGTGTTTGTTGAGAATGATGAATTGTGGGTTTATGATCAAGTCTATCTATGAATAATATTTGAATCTTCTCTAAATTATTTTATGTACGATTGGTTATCTTTGCAAGTCTCTTCGAATTATCAGTTTGGTTTGGCCTACTAGATTGATCTTTCTTGCAATGGGAGAAGTGCTTAGCTTTGGGTTCAATCTTGCGGTGTCCTTTCCAAGTGACAATAGGGGCAGCAAGGCGTGTATTGTATTATTGCCATCGAGGATAACAAGATGGGGTTTTCATCATATTTCATGAGTCTATCCCTCTACATCATGTCATCTTGCTTAAGGCGTTACTCTGTTTTTAACTTAATACTCTAGATGCGTGCTGGATAGTGGTCGATGAGAGGAGTAATAGTAGTAGATGCAGGCAGGAGTCGGTCTACTTGTCTTGGACGTGATGCCTATATAAATGATCATACATAGATATTCTCATAACTATGCTCAATTCTGTCAATTGCTCAATAGAAATTTGTTCACCCACCGTAGAATACTTATGCTCTCGAGAGAATCCACTAGTGAAACCTATGGCCCCCGGGTCTATCTTTATCATATTAATCTCCTACTACTTAGTTATTTCCTTTGCTTTTTTACTTTATCTTTATTTTACTTTGCATATTTATCACAAAAATACCAAAAAATATTATCTTATCATATCTATCAGATCTCACTCTCGTAAGTGGCCGTGTAGGGATTGATAACCCCTATTCGCGTTGGTTGCAAGGATTTATTTGTTTTCTGCAGGTATGAGGGACTTGCGCGTAGCCTCCTACTGGATTGATACCTTGGTTCTCAAAAACTGAGGGAAATACGCTACTTTGCTGCATCATCCCTTCCTCTTCGGGGAAAACCAACACAGTGCTCAAGAGGTAGCAAGAAGGATTTCTGGCATCATTGCCAGGGAGGTCTACGCAAAAGTCAACATACCAAGTACCCATCACATACCCTTATCTCCCGCATTACATTATTTGTCATTTGCCTCTCGTTTTCCTCTCCCCCACTTCACCCTTGCCGTTTTATTCGCCCTCTCTCTCTCTCTCTCTATCCTCCCTCTCTTTCTCTATTTGCCTCTTTTTGCCCGTTTCTTGTTTGCTTGTATGGTTGGAATAGTTGTTTATTTATTACTAAAAAGAGAATCTAAGATCTATGGATCCTCATCCACTTGCTAATCTTTTTAGGAGATCCAATTATGATGAACCAATTGCTAGTGAGTTTTTTGCACTAGATTATCTTTATGAAGTTTTGCTTGAAATTCGTGAATCTGAAACGTGTGTTGAATTACTTTATGAAGCGATTCATGATAGATCTTTGAATAAAAAGCATGATTGCAATGATTTTACTATAAATTCTCTTGATGTCAATTGTGCTAATAATATGCAAAATCCTAAGCTTGGGGATGCTAGTTTTGCTATGTCTACTACTTGTTGTATTGATCATGATTGGGGTGATCCTTCTTATGATATTGAAAATTTATTTAAGCCCCATGATGAATATGAGATTGATAATAGTGTTTGCAATATTATTGAAAGTGGGTTTGGAAGAGTGTCGACTTCAGATCCCACATATTTGGTGTCGGTGTACTAGAGTAGGGGTACCCTAGTATCCCGAACTCGTGCACGGGCAGTTGCAGCGCCCCGCGGCAAGGCTTGCCGGGTGACCGCCAAGATCCTCCGTGGTTCCTTTGGAGCCATCCAAGAACAAAGTACTCAAACCAAGACCCCGGCAAGAGGAGCTCGCCGGGAAGAGCCAAGACCCCGGCAAGAGGAGCTTGCCGGGAAGAGACAAGATACCGGCAAGAGGAGCTTGCCGAGAAGAGACAAGGCCCCGGCAAGAGGAGCTTGCCGGGAAGGCCAACCACGGCACTTCGAGGAACTTGCCGCGATGCACCACGCGTCCCGGCAAGATCCGACGAGCGACAAGCTTTCGGACGCGACAAGACGACGACCCCGACAAGGTACTTGCCGGGGGACCACCGCCACTCTGTGCCCGCGCTCCATCGCACCCGTCCGCGTGTCGCCATGAGGCCTTCTCAGGGACGCGTGGCGGGAGCCTGTGCAGCCAGGGGTACGAGGTGGCAAGCGGAGAAGAAGAGAAGGCCATCGTGGCAAACGATGGCGCTCTAAACGGTCACTTTTTGCACTGTTTAGGCGACTCAGACGCGCATTCAATGACTTTGTTCCCTGCCGTCAGAGTTAGGTAGGGTACACTGTGGCTATAGTAGCGGTAGCTGTACCTACCGCATCCTTTTCCATTTTTACCCTCCTAGTCTACGTTGCCACCTGTCGGTGACCCCTTGAGAGTATAAAAGGAGGCCCAAGCGCAACGTAGAGGGGGTTCGGGCGAGATTCGGCTCAAACCCAGCTGATCCGAAACACCAAGAACACCCTCACGCTCGGTCTGGTAGCATCCATCGCTCCCGAGCAAGAAATCAATACAACCAGACAAGCAGCAGTAGGGTTTTACGCATCCGTGCGGCCCGAAGCTGGGTAAACCGCCCGCGTGTCCTCGCCTCGATCTGCTCTTCGTGCGACCTCCGCCCTCACCGAATCGAAAGGGACCCGGCCCGCCGGTCCCATAGGTGTTCGAGGATCAGCCATCCCCGGCATCTTTGGCGCGCCAGGTAGGGGACGTCGAGATCGTGCGAACCCGATCCGGCATGCACGCGAGCTAAATCTTCATCGTCTTCATCGACATGCCATCGAAGAAGAAGACTTCAGAGGCAGCTGCTCCGTCTGCATCGCTTTCACCGCCCCCGGAGCAAGTGGGTGGTGGAGCGGACGCCGGCGGAGGAACGGGCGTCGACGGGGGAGCTCCCAGTGTAGCCAAGTCCAAGGACAAGGCGGCACAGACCTCGGTGTCCATGCGCGCACCGCGCCCGTCTCAGGAGGCGCGGGACCAGCAGCGTCATGGCGCTCGCAGCACCATACGTCCGCTGGGCCAAGATCAAGCTGGTGGTTCTCGTGGCGTCCAAGACCAGCATGCGCGTCAGCGTGCTGGCTCGAGTGAGGTACGGTCGCCTGGACGGGACGTTGCTCCTTCTAACGTGGTTAGAAGTCCGAGCATGTCCCGCTCCTCGCACCGTACACCTCTGCCGCCCACCACTCCAGCAGAAGCCTTGGCGCGAGCTCAACTGCTCCTAGACTACCCTCCGGCGGCGGACAGGACCGACGAATGGAGGGCCACTATCCAGAGCCTCATCGGCTTCGCCAACGGCGACACTGCGCGGCAACCAAGCACCTCGCTGCCGCGGCAGGACAGCCGGACGCGGGCCGATGGCAACAAGACCGGGGGAGGTGCGGCTTCCATGCACTCTCCGCTGCGAAGGCCAAAATCGCCGACTCGCTGGGTCCACCCCGACAGCGGCTCCACCGCGTCGTCGGACCCACAAACTCGTCGCGACCAGCGCCAAGTTCTCCATGAACGACAACAAGAGGACGCTCGAACCCGCATCGAGCGCCGAAGAGAAGCGCGACGTCAATCCGACAAGCACGCTGGGCCATCTGTTGACATGCATGCGCCAGGAGAACCAGGCGATCTGCCGTACGCGGTAGGTTGTCCTGCGTTCACCCGTGAGCTGCGGCAAGTCCAGTGGCCCAGCACAAAGAACTTCAAGCCAGACGTACCAGAGAAGTATGATGGTAAGACGCATCCGTCGGAGTTCCTCGGCATCTACACCATCGCGGTGCAAGCTGCCGGGGGACGGGACGACAAGATCCTTGCCAACTACTTTCCGCTGGTACTCAAACCCAACGTCAGGTCCTGGCTCATGCACTTGCCGGACAACTCCATCTCCTCTTGGGCAGATCTATGCCATCAGTTTGTCGGCGCCTTCACAAGCGGCCACAAGCCACATGGCCAAGAAAGCGATCTTCATCTGCTTGCCCAAAAGGAAGGAGAGCCACTGCGCAAGTACATCCAAAGATTCAGCCGCGTACAGCACAACATCCCAGACGTCCACCCCGCCGCGGTCATCAGCGCGTTCCATCAGAACGTGCGAAACCGCAGGATGAGGGAGGAGATGGCAATGTGTAAGATCAGAGACGTCAGCGAGCTTTACGCCCTGTCCGATAAGTGTGCGCGCGCTGAAGAGGGGAGGAGGCTCCCCGGGGAGAGTACGGGAGCAGGAGGATCTGACAGCGAGGATACCGCCCCGGCAAGGAAAGGCCGGCGGCGGAGCAACAGAAGGAAAAAGGGCAAGGAAGTGCTAGCTGTTGAGCAGACCGGCAACGGAGGTGGCGCCCAGGAAGCTAAAGCTGGTGGCTCCGACAAAGAGGCCCAGCCTGTGGCGGCCGCCGACAAGCAGGGCAGCTCCGCCAAGCAGTATTGCAAGATTCACCGCACTAAGGGTCACGATCTCCAGAACTGCAAGAAAGTCGAGCAGCTTGTTGAGCAACAGAAAGCTGAGTACGAGCGGCGCGACAAGGAGAAGGCCCATGAAGGAACTGGTGGATCCGGCAAGAAGCGACCCGGCCGAGGAGGGCGCCTCGACAAGGCCAAGCATCGGCAAGGAGACAGACCTCCCCGCGACCGCGACAACGATGAGGATGACGACGACGAAGACATGGATGATGTTGAGAACAGTGAACAGGAGTTTCAGAAAGCCACAGAGGTCTTGTGCGTTGACGGCGGTGCTTCTCTGCACACTTCACACTGCCAACTCAAACAGTGGGCGCGAGAAGTCAATGCAGCAGAACCACCTGTCGAATCGCGCAAGCTTCTGAAATGGTCCAGCACACCTATCATCTTTGACATTGAGGACCACCCTGATCGCACAACTGCGGTCGGGTGCCTGCCGATGTTGGTCTCACCAACTATCCGCAACCTTAAGGTCACTAAGATGTTAGTTGACAGCGGGGCCGGCTTGAACCTGATCTCCTCCGCTGTACTCCAGAAACTCCAAATCCCTGACAGCGAGCTCGAAGAGACCGGCACATTCCAAGGAATCAACCCGGGAAGGAGCAAGCCGAAGGGAAAAATCACGCTGCCAGTCACATTTGGCAGCGAGCTGAACTTCAGGACTGAGAGGGTCACGTTTGACGTTGCCGACTTTCCATTACCTTATAATGGAATCCTTGGCTGTCCAGCGCTTGCCAAATTCATGGCAGCCTCTCACTACGCATATAACATGCTGAAGATGCCAGGCCCGATAAGCGTCATTTCTGTCCCTGGCGACAAGAAGGATGCTCTTATCTGTGCCGACAAGATCTACCGGGAAGCAGCACCCACAACAGAACGCAAGACACTTGCCGCTGAAGCTCCCGGAGGGAAGAAGACCAAGTCCGGCAGGAGCTCTGATGCCCACTCCGGCAAGCGCACCTCGTCGGAGTGCTGCGCTGCCGTCGAGGACGCACCATCGAGCTCCACCGGCAAGTATAGGAAGACAATGGCAGCTCCGCCGTCCGGAAAGAGCTCTGGTGCCCACTCCGACAAGCGCGCCTCTTCGGAGTGCTGCGCTACCGTCGAGGACGCACCATCGAGCTCCACCAGCAGGCGTAAGAAGACAATGGCAGCTCCGCCAGAGACCAAGAAGGTGTCCGCCAAGGAGGACGACACTGGTGGTACCTTCACCATCAGTGCCACTCTCGACCCCAAATAGGAAAGCGCGCTCGTTGCTTTCCCGCGGGCGAATGTCGACGTGTTTGCGTGGCAACCATCTGACATCCCCGGTGTTCCCAGGGAAGTGATTGAGCACCACCTAGCCGTATGTCCTCATGCGCGGCCCGTCAAGCAGAGAGTCAGGAAGCAGGCAGTAGAGCGCCAAGAATTCATCGCCGAAGAAATCAAGAAGTTGGAAGCAGTAGGCCTTGTCAGAGGGGTGCTCCATCCCACGTGGTTGGCCAATCCTGTTGTTGTGCGCAAGGCCAACGGGAAATGGAGACTTTGTATTGACTTCACCGATGTCAATAAAGCTTGTCCCAAGGACCCATTTCCCTTGCCGCGCATTGACCAGATTGTTGACTCCACTGCTGGATGTGACTTGCTTTCATTTCTTGATGCATATTCGGGATACCATCCGATCTTCATGGCAGAAGAGGATGAAGAGAAAACCGCATTTATCACCCCATGTGGCACGTACTGCTTCGTACGGATGCCTTTCGGGTTGAAGAATGCTGGTTCAACATTTGCAAGGGTAGTCCAAGTCGCTTTTGAACCCCAGATACACAGAAATGTGGAAGCCTACATGGATGATATAGTGGTCAAGAGCAAAGACAAGGCTACTCTGATTCAAGATCTAGACGAAACTTTTGCAAATCTGCGCAGGATCAACCTCAAGCTCAATCCCGAGAAGTGTGTGTTCGGAGTCCCTTCCGGCAAGCTCCTCGGGTTCTTTGTGTCACAGCGGGGGATTGAAGCCAATCCCGACAAGATTAAAGCCATTGAGCAGATTGAAGCACCAAAGCGCGTCAAGGATGTGCGAAGACTTGCCGGTTGCGTGGCTGCTCTCAGCAGGTTTATCTCTAAGTCTGCTGAGCGCGCCTTGCCGTTTTTCAAAATCCTGAAAAAGGCAGGTCCGATGAAATGGACTCCAGAAGCGGAGGTCGCGCTACAAGACTTGAAGAGGTACCTGTCCTCCACTCCAATACTTGTCGCGCCTAAGCCACAAGAGAAGTTGCTGCTGTATCTAGCAGCAACCAATCAAGTGGTTAGTGCTGCGTTAGTAGCGGAGAGGGAGGCGGACGATGAGCCAGCGACCGCGACAAGTGAATCCAGCGACAAGCAGGGGGCTCCTCCGACAAGCTCTGGCCCCGACAAAGTTGAGTCTGCGCAGGCATGCAAGGAGGTGCAGAAGAAAATGGTGCAATGCCCAGTTTTCTTTGTCAGTTCCCTTCTACAGGGGGCTAGGTCAAGGTACTCTGGCATGCAGAAGTTGCTTTTCGGCCTTCTCATGGCCTCAAGAAAGCTGCGCCATTACTTCCAGGCACATGAGATAACAGTTGTCACTCGCTTTCCGTTGAAGAGGATACTATAAAATCCAGAAGCAATAGGCAGGATTGTCGAGTGGGCACTGGAACTGTCAAGCTTTGGCCTCAAGTTTGAAAGCACTTCAACTATCCAGAGCAGAGCGTTGGCAGAATTCATAGCAGAATGGACGCCAACACCAGATGAGGAAACTCCAGAAACGAGCATCCCCGTCGAAGAGGCAAGCAAAGAATGGTCGATGTACTTTGATGGTGCCTTCTCGCTGCAAGGCGCCGGTGCCGGCGTGCTGCTTATCGCACCCACCGGAGAGCACCTCAAGTACGTAGTTCAGATGCACTTTCCCAAGGAGCAAGCAACAAACAATACCGTAGAGTATGAGGGTTTGCTTGCCGGCCTCAGAATTGCGGCAGACCTTGGGATCAAGAAGCTCATTGTCAGGGGTGACTCGCAGCTTGTCGTCCGCCAAGTGAACAAGAATTATCAGAGTCCGTTGATGGAAGCTTACGTTGACGAAGTGAGAAAGCTAGAAGAGCGCTTTGACGGCCTACAAATGGAGCATATTCCAAGAGCTCACAACGCCATTGCTGATGGCCTGTCAAAATGCGCCGCACATAAGCTGCCTGTGGAACCAGGAATCTTTGTGCTCAAGCTGACTCAACCGTCCGTGACACCATCAACTGGATAGAGCAAGAAAAGGAAGTTGATTTCTGGTGACTATTTGCCGGCAGAGCTCCCTGAAGCCGCCGCCAAGAAGGTCCCTAAGATCAACGTCGAAGGCGCCAAGGAGCAGTATGCTCCGGCAAGCCCTAGGGTTTGTTCCGTTGAAGCAGAAGCTCCCGGCAAGCTTGTCGGGGAACGTCGAGCTCCGACAGAGACACAGCCTCTCGCCGTAGAAGCGGACACCCCCGCAGCAGCTGAGATCAACGCCAAGAATGCTGAGGAGCAGCCTGCTCCGGCGAACCTCTTGGTTTGTTCCGTTGAAGCAGACGCTCCCGACAAGTTTCGCTCCGGCAAGCTTGCCGGGGAACACCACGCTCTGGCCGAACCCCAGGTTCTTGCCGTAGAAGCGGATGTTCCCGCAGCAGCAGATTTGCCTTTAGTCCTTGTTGTCGAGCCGCAGGCTCCAACATGGGCGCAGCAGATTGTCCGTTTCCTTCAAACAGGAGAACTTCCCGAAGAACAAGAAGAAGCGGAAAGAGTAGCCCGGCAGTCAAGTATGTACCAGTTTGTCGACAAGACACTATACAGAAGAAGACTCAACGTTGTGAAATTGAAGTGTATTCACCGGGAAGACGGACAGAAGCTGTTGGCAGAGATACACGGAGGCATATGTGGTCACCACATTGGCGCAAGAGCACTTGTCGGCAAAGCATTCCGGCAAGGTTTCTTCTGGCCAACAGCCCTCCAGGATGCAACTGCACAGGTAACCAAGTGTGAAGCGTGCCAGTTCCATTCCAAGCAGATACACCGGCCAGCTCAAGCTCTCCAAACGATCCCTTTATCCTGGCCATTTTCGGTCTGGGGGCTCGACATCCTCGGCCCCTTTCCCCGAGCTGTCGGGGGCTTTGAGTACTTGTACGTTGCAATCGACAAGTTCACAAAGTGGCCGGAAGTGGAACCAGTGAGGAAGGTGACCGCACAGTCAGCCGTCAAGTTCTTCAGGTTGATTGTCTGCCGCTTCGGGATCCCCAACAGGATAATCACCGACAACGGTACACAATTCACGAGCCGCACCTTCATGCAGTATCGTCTAAGATCTTGGCGCCAAGGTCTGCTTCGCTTCTGTTGCTCATCCAAGGAGTAACGGTCAAGCGTAGAGGGCAAACGCCGAGGTGCTGCGCAGGCTCAAGACCAGAACTTTCGACAGGCTGCACAAGTGCGGAAGGAACTGGATCGAGGAGCTACCGGTGGTTCTTTGGTCGATCAGGACGACGCCAAATCGAGCCACTGGACAGACACCCTTCGCTCTAGTTTATGGAGCGGAGGCAGTTACCCCCACGGAACTCGTATACGGGTCACCTCGAGTGCTCGCTTATGATGAGCTCGAGCAAGAGCAGCTGCGGCAAGATGACGCGCTGCTCCTCGAGGAAGATCGTCTCCGGGCTGCTGTGCGAGCCGCTCGCTACCAGCAAGCTCTGCGCCGCTACCATAGCCGCAGAGTCAATGCCAGGAGTCTCGTGGAAGGCGACCTTGTTCTTCGGCGCGTTCAGTCGGCCAAGAATTCCAACAAGTTGACGCCGAAGTGGGAAGGCCCTTACCGGGTGAAGCGAGTCACAAGGCCTGGCGCTGTCCGCCTTGAGACCGAAGATGGCATTCCGGTGAGCAACTCCTGGAACATCGAGCATCTTTGTAAGTTTTACCCGTAAGGCGCGGTTGTCGGACCCTGTCCGGCAACCACCTTTTTGTACAAGTCTTGCCGCTGTTGCATGTAATCCTTTGTACAAAGCCAGGCACAGACCCTGAGCACAAGTAAATGAAGCGCTAACACCCCGGGGTTATAGCATGCATGCTAGGTCGAGTCTCGTCCTTGGTTAGGGTTGATAGTCCATAACAGCGGCTAACCCCTAGCTTAGAGGTCGAGTGTCTGTCCTTTTGCTTTTCTTTCGTCCGCAGGGCTTGCGTATCCTGGCCAGACCGCTTGAGGACGAAAAGGAGAAGAAGGACGCGCCGACACCTGGACCCCGGCAAGCCGGAGTTGCCGGGGGCTACGGATGCCAAGATTCATCCACGGCAAGCCAGAGTTGCCGGGGGCTGCGATATCAGATAAGTCTTTCGTCCCTCTTCATGCATCCTCTTATAGACTGGGGAATACGAAACCGCGTTTCTTTCCGAAAACTGCCGTGCTCCCTCAACTCTAGGCCCTAGGACTCGTTCCCAGGACCAAGTTCGGTCGTAGTCGCGGCAGCAAAGGGGAGAAACGAGGGGGCCGCACCCACCTCGTTCCTGCCTCCGTCAAAGGCGTGAGAAAGGTCGAGCGACGTGGGAAAGCGGCAGGGCCTGTTGCCGGGAGATGAAATGTCTGTCCGAGAGATACCAAGGATTTGCTCCTTGGCGTGGGTTCAACCCGCGAGACAAATATCCCGGCAAGCATCCCCTTTTCATTAAAAAAACATCCCACACAGGTACAGTCCATAGAGGATGAAAAACATGAAAGAGAGGATTACAAATTTTAGATGCAGCTAAGGCCCGAAGGCTTACAAATTAAAAAGATAAGATGCCCGTAATCCTTTTCCTGTCCCTCTCTTCAGGAGGTAGGTCAAGGAGGCGAAAAGGGCAAAAGGGGCGCCTAGGCGAGCTACGGGTGCCAGAAGACACCAAGAGAACATGCCGGGGGCCGTCCGAAGGCTGGACGATGATGGCAGCGCCGGAAGCGGGGCTCGAAGATGGGGCGGCAGGACGTCAGCACGCTGTCGAGGGCACCACGCCCTCGTACTCTGACCTGACGGCCTTGTCGCCAGCCCTCTTCCCCTTCCGCCGCCTCCCTACGCCAGCAGCCCAAGGAGACGACCCCGGGGAGTTCAAGGAGCCAGCGACGCGGATGATGGGGTCGCCGGTGCCACACGTGGCGGTGCCCGACACCTAGTCGGACCCGCCATCCCGCCGCCCGCTACCCTCATCGTCGCTGTCGCTCTCCCCCTCGTCACTCTCGCTCGAGGGGGAGCCTTCACTATCGGAGGAGCTGTCCACGCAGCACTTCGCCCGAGTGCCGAAGCACCCGAAGACCTTGACGGAGAGGAGATCGCCCTCCACCAACCTAAAATGGAGGGTAAACCCCTCCATCAGGCTGTGGATGCGAGCGAACGTCTTCCACCCTCGATCAAGATACATCACATTAGGGGCTGGGAATACGACGCGGACTCGCGTGCCGCTGATTCCACAGCCCCCCATGTGCAGTCTCAAGGTCTCGGGCGGGTCCAACTCCATCACGCTCGCAAACGGAGCTGGAAGCCGGAGGCGACGACGAGGCGCCCGGCGCAACCTGACGAAGAACTCGCAAGGGTCGTCCCCTATGTGGACCGCCGTGAGAGGAGCCGCCGGCGGAGGCGAAGCTGGCGCGCCGCCCCGTCCGCCTCTTCCCCGAGCGCCTCGACCTCGTCCTCGGCCTCGTCCACGACCTCGCCCCTCCCTCTTACCCTTACGGCTGGCTCCGCCACCACGGGTGCGAGAGAGGGAGAGGTGCGCTGTCTGGCGGCGACCCTCGCCGCCACCGATGAAGGGCCAGGGTTCCCTTTCTCCATGGCAAATGAGAGAAAGGGGAGCGGAAGCCGAAGAAAGAAGAAGATGGGAGAGTGCGGGCTTCTGTGTTCCCCTCCCCACTCCTTATAAAGGAGCGAGGTAGGAGCTCAGCCGCCCCGCTCAGCGAATCAAGGCACGGGAAGAGCAGGGAGATGGGACCGACCCGCTGCCTCTGCTCGCGATGGCCCCGTTTCCCGCTCCCACCGTCCGTGCTCCCAAGCGCATGGGAGCCGCGTGGCGAGGATGCAGAACCGAGGCGACGGATGAGGCGGCCTCGCCCCGTCCCGTGATCGCGGGATGGACGCCTCGAAAACTGCGCACCGCCCCCGTCCAGTAAATGCGCCAACCGGAGGAGGGCGTGAATCGTCCCCTTCATCATGACCTGACGCATGCTCGCGGGGCTTAGCCCCACGCACGCCGCCCACATCACCCACGACGCCGCGTTTGATGCGTGCCGTTCTGGGTGTGCGCGGTGGATACGGAGTCATATGCAGTGTGACCTAGGCAGCGCGTGCCCGTGCACTGTTTTGGGCCTGGCCCAACAGCGCTCGGCACCGTGTGTGGCCCAGGCCCGGGGGCTCCTGTTGGTGTACTAGAGTAGGGGTACCATAGTATCCCGAACTCGTGCACGGGCAGTTGCAGCGCCCCGCGGCAAGGCTTGCCGGGTGACCGCCAAGATCCTCCGTGGTTCCTTTGGAGCCATCCAAGAACAAAGTACTCAAACCAAGACCCCGACAAGAGGAGCTCGCCGGGAAGAGCCAAGACCCCGGCAAGAGGAGCTTGCCGGGAAGAGACAAGACACCGGCAAGAGGAGCTTGCCGAGAAGAGACAAGGCCCCGGCAAGAGGAGCTTGCCGGGAAGGCCAACCATGGCACTTCGAGGAACTTGCCACGATGCACCACGCGTCCCGGCAAGATCTGACGAGCGACAAGCTTTCGGACGCGACAAGACGACGACCCCGACAAGGTACTTGCAGGGGGACCACCGCCACTCTGTGCCCGCGCTCCAGCGCACCCGTCCGCGTGTCGCCATGAGGCCTTCTCAGGGACGCGTGGCGGGAGCCTGTGCAGCCAGGGGTACGAGGTGGCAAGCGGAGAAGAAGAGAAGGCCATCGTGGCAAATGATGGCGCTCTAAACGGTCACTTTTTGCACTGTTTAGGCGACTCAGACGCGCATTCAATGACTTTGTCCCCTGCCGTCAGAGTTAGGTAGGGTACACTGTGGCTACAGTAGCGGTAGCTGTACCTACTGCATCCTTTTCCATTTTTACCCTCCTAGTCTACGTTGCCACTTGTCGGTGACCCCTTGAGAGTATAAAAGGAGGCCCAGGTGCAACGTAGAGGGGGTTCGGGCGAGATTCGGCTCAAACCCAGCTGATCCGAAACACCAAGAACACCCTCACGCTCGGTCTGGTAGCATCCATCGCTCCCGAGCAAGAAATCAATACAACCAGACAAGCAGCAGTAGGGTTTTACGCATCCGTGCGGCCCGAAGCTGGGTAAACCGCCCGCGTGTCCTCGCCTCGATCCGCTCTTCGTGCGACCTCCGCCCTCACCGAATCGAAAGGGACCCGGCCCGCCGGTCCCATAGGTGTTCGAGGATCAGCCATCCCCGGCATTTGGAGAATGTTCAATCTTATGATTTTCTTTATAAAAGTGGGTTTGGAAAGGTCATGCCTTTAGTTAATGTTAATCCCACTATTTTGGAAGAGTGTCAACTTTGCATGCATATGATCATGTTGAAAATATTTTTTGTGATAGATATTTTGTTGAATTTTCTTATGATCCCTCATGCAATTATTATAAGAGAGGAAAATATGGTGGTAAAAATTTTCATGTTGCTAAATTACCTCTCGTTATGTTGAGATTGCTATTGTTTCTTTCCGCTTCCTTGCATATGCTAGTTTTTGCCTGCCTTGACAATTTGTTTGCCTATAAAATGCCTATGCATAGGAAGTATGTTAGACTTAGATGTGTTTGTCACTTGTTTTATGATGCTCTCTTTGTGCTTCAACTCTTGTCTTTCATGTGAGCATCATTGAAATATTATACCTAGCTATAAGGCTTTAAAGAAAAGCGCTTGTTGGGAGTCAACCCAATATTTATCCTTGCTGTTATTTAATAAATAATTTATCTATCATATTTTTTGGTTGTGTTTTATGTGTTTAATTAGTGTTTGTGCCAAGTAGAACCGTTGGGAAGACTTGGGGAAAGTCTTGTTACACTTGCTGTAGAAAACAGAAACTTTAGCGCTCACGAGAACTGCTGCCATTTTTATTTGGAAAGTGATATTTAGTTAATTCTTTTTGCAGATGATTAATAGATAAATTCTTCACGCCCAGAAATTTATTTATAATTTTTGGGGTTCCAGATCTTGCGCTAGATACAGATTACTACAGACTGTTCTGTTTTTGACAGATTCTGTTTTTCGTGTGTTGTTTGCTTATTTTGATGAATCTATGGCTAGTAAAATAGTTTATAAACCATAGAGAAGTTGGAATACAGTAGGTACAACACCAATATAAATAAAGAATGAGTTCATTACAGTACCTTGAAGTGGTCTTTTATTTTCTTTCGCAAATGGAGCTCACGAGATTTTCTACTTTAAGTTTTGTGTTGTGAAGTTTTCAAGTTTTGGGTAAAGATTTGATGGATTATGGAACAAGGAGTGGCAAGAGCCTAAGCTTGGGGATGCCCATGGCACCCTCAAGATAATCTAAGGACACCTAAAAGCCAAAGCTTGGGGATGCCCCGGAAGGCATCCCCTCTTTCGTCTACTTCTATCGGTAACTTTACTTGGAGCTATATTTTTATTCGCCACATGATATGTGTTTTCCTTGGAGCGTCTTGTATGATTTGAGTCTTTATTTGTTAGTTTACCACAATCATCCTTTCTGTACACACCTTTTGAGAGAGCCATACATGATTTGAAATTTGTTAGAATACTTTATGTGCTTCGCTAATATCTTTTGAGTTATATAGTTTTGCTCTAGTACTTCACTTATATATTTTAGAGCATGGTGGTGGATTTGTTTTATAGAAACTATTGATCTCTCATGCTTCACTTAGATTATTTTGAGAGTGTTAAATAGCATGGTAATTTGCTTAAAATCCTAATATGCTTGGTATAGAAGATTAATAATAAAACTTTCTTATGAGTGTGTTGAATACTATGAGAAGTTCGATGCTTGATAATTGTTTTGAGATATGAAGATGGTGATATTAAAGTTGTGCTAGTTGAGTAGTTGTGAATTTGAGAAATACTTGTGTTAAAGTTTGTGATTCCCGTAGCATGCACGTATGGTGAACCGTTATGTGATGAAGTCGGAGCATGATTTATTTTTTGATTGTCTTCCTTATGAGTGGCGGTCGAGGATGAGCGATGGTCTTTTCCTACCAATCTATCCCCCTAGGAGCATGCGCATAATACTTTGCTTTGATAACTTGTAGATTTTTGCAATAAGTATATGAGTTCTTTATGACTAATGTTGAGTCCATGGATTATACGCACTCTCACCCTTCCATCATTGCTAGCCTCTCTAATACCGCGCACCTTTCGCCGTTCTCATACACCCACCATATACCTTCCGCAAAACAGCCACCATACCTACCTATTATGGCATTTCCATAGCCATTCCGAGATATATTGCCATGCAACTTTTCACCGTTCCGTTTATTATGACACACTCCATCATTGTCATAGTGCTTAGCATGATCATGTAGTTGACATCGTATTTGTGGCAAAGCCACCATTCATAATTCTCTCATACGTGTCACTCTTGATTCATTGCATATCCCGGTACATGATATGTCTCCAACGTATCTATAATTTTTGATTGCTCCATGCTATATTATCTACTGTTTTGGACTATATTGGGCTTTATTTTCCACTTTTATATTATTTTTGGGACTAACCTATTAACCGGAGGCCCAGCTCAGAATTGCTGTTTTTTTGCCTATTTCAGTGTTTCGGAGAAACAGAATTTCAAACAGAGTCCAAACGAAATAAAATCTTCGGGAACGTGATTTTCTCACCAAACGTGATCCAGGAGACTTGGACCCTACTCCAGGGAGTCAAAGAGGAGGTCACGAGGGTGGGGGGCGCCCCCCTAGGGCGCGCCCCGTGCCTCGTGGGCCCCTCGGTGCTCCACCGACGTACCCCTTCCTCCTATATATACCTACGTACCCCCAAACGATCAGAATGGGAGCCAAAAACCTAATTCCACCGCTGCAACTTTCTATATCCACGAGATCCCATCTTGGGGCCTGTTCCGGAGCTCCGCCGGAAGAGGGCCGTCATCACGGAGGGCTTCTACATCATCCTAGCCCCTCTTATGAAGTGTGAGTAGTTTACCTCACACCTTCGGGTCCATAGTTAGTAGCTAGATGGCTTCTTCTCTCTCTTTGAATCTCAATACAAAGTTCTCCCCCTCTCTTGTGGAGATCTACTCGATGTAATCTTCTTTTTGCGGTGTGTTTGTTGAGACCGATGAATTGTGGGTTTATGATCAAGTCTATCTATGAATAATATTTGAATCTTCTCTGAATTCTTTTATGTATGATTGGTTATCTTTGCAAGTCTCTTCGAATTATCAGTTTGGTTTGGCCAACTAGATTGGTAGTTCTTGCCATGGGAGAAGTGCTTAGCTTTGGGTTCGATCTTGCGGTGTCCTTTCCCAGTGACAGAAGGGGCAGCAAGGCACGTATTGCATCATTGCCATCGAGGATAACAAGATGGGGTTTATTTCATATTGCATGAATTTATCTCCCTACATCATGTCATCTTGCTTAAGGCGTTACTCTGCTTTTAACTTAATACTCTAGATGAATGCTGGATAGCGGTCGATGAGTGGAGTAATAGTAGTAGATGCAGAATCATTTCGGTCTACTTGTCACGGACATGATGCCTATATACATGATCATGCCTAGTATTCTCATAACTATGCTCAATTCTGTCAATTGCTCAACAGTAATTTGTTCACCCACCGTAGCATACTTATGCTCTTGAGAGAAGCCACAAGTGAAACCTATGGCCCCCGGGTCTATTCTCATCATATCAATCTCCATCACTTTAATCTTGCTTTGATTTTTTACTTTGATTTTACTTTTTACTTTGCATCTTTATACCAAAAATACCAAAAATATTATATCTATCAGATCTCACTCTCATAAGTGACCGTGAAGGGATTGACAACCCCTAATCGCGTTGGTTGCGAGTAGCTATCGTTTTGTGCAGGTACGAGGGACTTGAGCGTGGCCTCCTACTGGATTGATACCTTGGTTCTCAAAAACTGAGGGAAATACTTACGCTACTCTACTGCATCATCCCTTCCTCTTCGGGGTAAACCAACACAAGCTCAAGACGCAGCAAGAAGGATTTCTGGCGCCGTTGCCGGGGAGTCTACACAAAAAGTTAACATACCAAGTACTCATCGCAATCCCTATCTCTCGCATTACATTATTTGCCATTTGCCTCTCGTTTTCCTCTCCCCCACTTCACCCTTGCCATTTAATTCACCCTCTCTCTCTATCCTCCCTCTCTATTTGCCTCTTCTTGCCCGCTTGCCTTTTTGTTTGCTCGTGTGTTAGATTGCTTGTTTGTCGCGATGGCTCAAGATAATACTAAATTGTGTGACTTCACCAATACCAATAATAATGATTTCCTTAGCACTCCGATTGCTCCTCTTACCGATGATGAATCTTGTGAAATTAATACTGCTTTGTTGAATCTTCTTATGAAAGATCAATTCGCCGGCCTTCCTAGTGATGATGCCGCTACTCATCTGAATAGCTTCGTTGATTTATGTGGTATGCAAAAGAAAAAAGATTTCGATAATGATTTTGTTAAATTGAAGCTATTTCCTTTTTCGCTTAGAGATCGTGCTAAAGCTTGGTTTTCGTCTTTGCCTAAGAATAGTATTGATTCATGGAACAAGTGCAAAGATGCTTTTATCTCTAGGTATTTTCCTCCCGCTAAGATCATCTCTCTTAGAAACGATATTATGAACTTTAAACAACTTGATCATGAACATGTTGCACAAGCTTGGGAGAGAATGAAATTAATGATACGTAATTGCCCTACTCATGGTTTGAATTTGTGGATGATCATACAAAAATTTTATGCCGGATTGAATTTTGCTTCTAGAAATCTTTTAGATTCGGCCGCGGGAGGCACTTTTATGGAAATCACTTTAGGAGATGCTACTAAACTCCTAGATAATATTATGGTTAATTATTCTCAATAGCATACTGAAAGATCTTCTAATAAAAAGGTGCATGCGATAGAAGAAATTAATGTGTTGAGTGGAAAGATGGATGAACTTATGAAATTATTTGCTACTAAGAGTGTTTCTTCTGATCCTAATGATATGCCTTTATCTACTTTGATTGAGAATAACAATCAATCTATGGATGTGAATTTTGTTGGTAGGAATAATTTTGGTAACAACGCTTATAGAGGGAATTTTAATCCTAGGCCATATCCTAGTAATCCTTCTAATAATTATGGGAATTCCTACAACAACTCTTATGGAAATTATAATAAGATGCCCTCTGAATTTGAGACTAGTGTTAAAGAGTTTATGAATTCACAAAAGAATTTTAATGCTTTGCTTGAAGAGAAAATGCTTAGAGTTGATGATTTGGCTAGGAACGTTGATAGAATTTCTCTTGAGATTGATTCTTTAAAGCTTAGATCTATTCCTCCTAAGCATGATATCAATGAGTCTCTCAAAGCCATGAGAATTTCCATTGATGAGTGCAAGGAAAGAACCGCTAGGATGCGTGCTTCCAAAGATGCCTTTATTAAAGCGTGTTCCTCCAATTCCTATGAAAATCAAGATGAAGATCTAAAAGTTATTGATGTGTCTCCTATTAAATCTTTATTTTGCAATATGAATCTTGATGAAACTGAATATGATCTTCCTTTACCTAGAAGGCATTCTACAAATTCGGAGTATTTAGATCTTTACGATGAAATTGATGAAAGTGGGATTGAAAGAAATAAAAATCTAGATGTTGCTAAACCCACTATATTGGATTTCAAGGAATTTAATTATGAAAGTTGCTCTTTAATTGATTGTATTTCCTTGTTGCAATACGTGCTAAATTCTCCACATGCTTATAGCCAAAATAAAGCCTTCACCGAACATATTGTTGATGCCTTGATGCAATTGTCGGGGGTTGGGTGCGACATATGCCAAATGATGGCTTATCATGGTGGGGGCGAGTAGAACGTCGCCGGTGCCTGGAAACGGGATGAGGCGTAGACATGCACGCCGGCGAATCTTACCCAGCTTCAGGGCTCTCCGGGGAGATTTAACCCCTACTGCTGCTCTGCGGGGTCTCCGCATGATCACTATGGCAAAGTGCTTACATGATCGCTCCTTGAGCTGTTTCCTGGAGGTAGGAGAGGGCAAGGCTAGATCTCTCCCTCCTATATGATCTGGTCTAAAGCTAATAGGTTCCAACCCTTTGCATGGGTGCCCTGGGGGTTTATATAGGCCTACCCCCAGGGGTACAATGGTAATATGACTGGACACGGGCCCAGCCGTTAGTATCTCCGACCTCCGTCTTCTCGGCCGACTGCTGGGGCCCGCCGACTGGTGGGCCCCGCCGACTGGCTAGGTACGGAGCCGACAGGCCGCGTCCGCCGCGGGCGGTTCTTGCCGGCTGCTGATTACTGTAGCCGTGCTTCTGATGATGCGGGCTTGGTCATGGAGTCGTGGCAACAGCCCCGCCGCCTGGCGGGCGATCACTATGGCCACTCTCCATCACATCTGATTAATGGCGCGCGGGCCCGGGGGAGGATCTGGCCGACTCCCGGGAGCTGACTACCAACGAGTTCGACTGGTGGCGCACTTGCCGTCTTCTAGGGTCCCGCTGGCTGGTGGGATCCGCTACCCCAAGGCCGTACGGACAAGCCATCGTGGGCGCAGGATTCGGTGCACCGGTGCTGATGGCAGGGCTGGCATGGCAACAGTGCCACGCCGCACAGAGATCTCCGCGAGTACGACGTACTGTAGCCATGCCTGCCTTGGACAAGGGGTGGGAGCAGTCTTCACTGTAGCCACTCCCCTGTCCTGTCCCTCTTGATGAGGACATGGGGTTTTGCTAGAGTTGCGGGCCGACTCCCCAAAGTTGGCTTCTCTGGAAGTCGCCAGTCAGGAGTCGGCTTATCCTGAAGTCGTCCCTAGGACTCGGCCGCGAGTGGGCAGTCGGCCGTCTTGCCGCCGTCTTCTCAAAAGGCGGCTCTTCGTCCTGGAGTCTTGAGGGGCGCAGCCTGCCCCGATGTCTTGAAAGGTTCTGGGGCTCGGGTTGGCCTACCCGTGACCCATTACTCTGACAATAGTCGCCGAAGCTGGTGAGGTGCCGCGGACGATCGGCCGAGAAGCCTTGGCAGTTTCTCTTTCCGGGTGCTCGACACTTGGTTCTTGGCTGACTTCTGCTGGGCCGGCTAGAAGGATTCGGACTCGCCCAACTCTGACTCGCATAATATTTCGAACATCGCGGCGTGATCCAAGTAGCGTGCTGGCTAAGCCTTCAGGCTGCCGCCCGTTCCAGGCCTGTCACGTGATAACACGTGGCCGGGCCATTCTACTAGCCTACGCGCGCGATGGGACAGGCCCGCAGGCGTGGCCGGGCCATTCTACCAGCCTACGTGCGCGAGCGGATCTGTTGTGGCCCAGGCAGACGGTTGGGATTCCCGTGGAGTTACTGCGTGCAGTAACTTTGTCGTGGAAACATGGGGGTCGTGGGGTCGTGGGTGCAGTAAATCGCACGACCGCCCCCTCGGCTTCGCAGCCCATGAGGCTATAAGTAGGGGGAGGAGGGGGGTGCGGCAGAGCACGGGCGCCCCTCTTTCCCACTGCGCCTTGCTCTTCTCCTTCTTCTTCTTCTTCTTCTTCTTCTTCTTCTTCTTCTTCTTCTTCTTCTTCTTCTTCTTCTTCTTCTTCTTCTTCTTCTTCTTCTTCTTCTTCTTCTTCTTCTTCTTCTTCTTCTTCTTCTTCTTCTTCTTCTTCTTCTTCTTCTTCTTCTTCTTCTTCTTCTTCTTCTTCCTCGCCCCGCCGTGCGCCCAAGCTCTGACGAACGCCGCGGCGATCAGCTCATGATGAGCTCTTCTTCTGCCGCCGTGGCTCCCCCGGTGCGCTCCGGCACCTGGGACGGCTCAGAAGTACATGATGACCACATCGAGTTCCTCCGCAAGACTCGTCGGCTCCCCGGTGAAGATCACGTGCGGGTGCGTCTTGCGCCGAGGGGGGAGATTTCCCCCGCGCCGCAGGAGGGCGAGCGGGTCATCTTCCGCTCGCACTGCCTGCGCGGGTTGGGGCTGCCGGCGAGCAGCTTCTTTCGCTCTTTTCTGGAGTTCTACGGCCTCCAGCCGCACCACCTCATGCCCAACACGGTGGTGCTACTGTCCGCCTTTGTGGCCTTGTGCGAAGGCTTCCTCGGAGTCCTCCCCACCCTCGAGCTCTGTGGGGAGTTCTTCTTCTCCAAGCTCGGCACCCAGGCTACAGGCGTGCCGGCTCAATGCGGCGCTTTCATCGCCGTGCGAAGGTCGGGGGCCGACAACCCCTTCCCCGCCATCTCGCTGATAAAGTCGGTGAAGATGTGGCAGTGCTCGTACTTCTACGTCAGGAGCGTCTCCGCGAGGGGCGACTGGGTCAATCTACCGGCTTTCGAAGCCGGCCCGCCGGCTGGGAGACTGCCCAACTGGTCGTACCGGGCCAAGTCGCTGACGCCCGCGGGAGCCGGCGCCGTCACGCGACTCCGAGTGCTGACGCAGCCGGAGGGCTTGACTGGTCCAGACCTGCTGGCCGCCTTCGTGGCACGCCGAGTTCTCCCGCTCCATGGTCGCCCCCACATGATATGCCAAATGAGCGGGCATCGTGACCCGAGTCGGATGTGGACCAAGGATATGCCTCACGAGGAGGTGGCCTACATGGTGAACTACCTCTCGGACAGCAAGCTCCTGGAGGACTGGCGGTTCAGCAAGGAGCCGTACTCCCGCGCCAACCACCCGCCCGAAGTGAGTTGCCTTTTCTTTCTTTGGATTGTCTTCTTTCTTGCCGAGTTTGTTTGTGCGGCCTGACCAGTCGGCTTTGGTCAGAATCCCCTCCTCCATCCACCAGCCGGCACCACAGGGCCGGCCCACGAGTTCCTTGCCGACCGGGCAGAGAGCAATGTCGACGACCCCGATTTGGGAGCGGCGGCTTTGGAAGACGACGCGGAGGGAGGAGGAGGAGCAGCAGGCGGCTCCAGGCCTTCGGCCACTTTCACCGACTGGCCTGACAACGAGGCCGAGGGAGAAGTCACCCCTTGCCATCGGCCAGGAGCCAGCCAGCCTGGCGCGGACTCTTCTGCCGCGTCGGGTGCTCCTGGCTGCGGGAAGAAACGTAGGGCCGTGCCGACCTTGTTCGGCAGTCGGCCGAAGAAGCCCAAGGGTTCGGCTGCGGCGACCCAGCGGGACGAGGCGGCTGCGAAGGCCATCCGCTTCCGTAAGGAAGTGAAGAAGCTATTGGAAATATGCCCTAGAGGCAATAATAAATTGATTATTATTATATTTCCTTGTTCATGATAATCGTTTATTATCCATGCTAGAATTGTATTGATAGGAAACTCAGATACATGTGTGGATACATAGACAACACCATGTCCCTAGTAAGCCTCTAGTTGACTAGCTCGTTGATCAATAGATGGTTACGGTTTCCTGATCATGGACATTGGATGTCGTTGATAACGGGATCACATCATTAGGAGAATGATGTGATGGACAAGACCCAATCCTAAGCATAGCACTAGATCGTGTAGTTCGTATGCTAAAGCTTTTCTAATGTCAAGTATCATTTCCTTAGACCATGAGATTGTGCAACTCCCGGATACCGTAGGAGTGCTTTGGGTGTGCCAAACGTCACAACGTAACTGGGTGGCTATAAAGGTACACTACGGGTATCTCCGAAAGTGTCTGTTGGGTTGGCACGAATCGGGACTGGGATTTGTCACTCCGTGTGATGGAGAGGTATCTCTGGGCCCACTCGGTAGGACATCATCATAATGTGCACAATGTGATCAAGGAGTTGATCACGGGATGATGTGTTACGGAACGAGTAAAAGAGACTTGCCGGTAACGAGATTGAACAAGGTATCGGGATACCGACGATCGAATCTCGGGCAAGCACAATACCGATAGACAAAGGGAATTGAATATGGGATTGATCGAATCCTCGACATCGTGGTTCATCCGATGAGATCATCGTGGAACATGTGGGAGCCAACATGGGTATCCAGATCCCGCTGTTGGTTATTGACCGGAGAACGTCTCGGTCATGTCTGCATGTCTCCCGAACCCGTAGGGTCTACACACTTAAGGTTCGATGACGCTAGGGTTATAAAGGAAGTTTGTATGTGGTTGCCGAATGTTGTTAGGAGTCGCGGATGAGATCCCGGATGTCACGAGGAGTTCCGGAATGGTCTGGTGGTAAAGATTTATATATGGGAAGTCCTGTTTTGGTCACCGGAAAAGTTTCAGGTTTTATCGATAACGTACTGGGACCACCGGGAGGGTCCCGGGGGTCCACCAAGTGGGGCAACCAACCCCGGAGGCTTGCATGGGCCAAGAGTGGTGAGGGACCAGCCCCTGAGTGGGCTGGTGCGCCTCCCACAAGGCCCAAGGCGCAGCAAAGGATGAGAAAGGGGAAACCCTAGGCTCAGATGGGCCTAAGGCCCACCCTAGGGGGCGCCCCCCTTCTCCCCCTCTTGGCCGCCTCCCCTTTCCCATCTAGGGCTGCCGCCCCCTAGGGGTGGGAACCCTAGAGGGGGCGCACCCTCCTCCCCTTCCCTATATATATGAGGCCTAGGGGCTGCACAATACACGCGATTAGATCTCTCCCTGTTGGTGCAGCCCTCCCTCTCTTTCTCCTCAGATTCCGTGGTGCTTGGTGAAGCCCTGCTGGATAGCCACGCTCCTCCACCACCACCACGCCATTGTGCTGCTGCTGGATGGAGTCTCCCTCAACCTCTCCCTCTCTCCTTGCTGGATCAAGGCGTGGGAGACGTCACCGGGCTGTACGTGTGTTGAACGCCAGGTGCCGTCCGTTCGGCACTAGGATCATCGGTGATTTGGATCACGACGAGTACGACTCCATCAACCCCGTTCTCTTGAACGCTTCCACTTAGTGATCTACAATGGTATGTAGATGCACTCTCCTTCCCCTCATTGCTGTTTTCTCCATAGATAGATCTTGGTGAGACGTAGGAAAATTTTGAATTTCTGCTACGTTCCCCAATAGTGGCATCATGAGCCAGGTCTATTGCGTAGATTCTATGCACGAATATAACACAAAGTAGTTGTGGGTGTTGATATTGTTCTATATGCTTACCGTTACTAGTCCAATCTTGTGTCAACGGCATCTTGGGATGAAGCGGCCCAGACCAACCTTACACGTACGCTTACGTGAGACCGGTTCCATCGACTGACATGCACTAGTTGCATAAGGTGGCTGGCGGGTGTCTGTCTCTCCCACTTTAGTCTGTCTCTCCCACTTTAGTCGAAAAGGATCCTTATGAAGGGTAAATAGCAATTGGCATATCACGTTGTGGTCTTTGCGTAGGTAAAAAACGTTCTTGCTAGAAACCCATAGCAGCCACGTAAAACATGCAAACAACAATTAGAGGACGTCTAACTTGTTTTTGCAGGGTATGCTATGTGATGTGATATGGCCAAAGGATGTGATGAATGATATATGTGATGTATGAGATGATCATGTTCTTGTAATAGGAATCATGACTTGCATGTCGATGAGTATGATAACCAGCAGGAGCCATAGGAGTTGTCTTTATTTATTTATGACCTGCGTGTCAACATAAACGTCATGTAATTACTTTACTTTATTGCTAACCGTTAGCCATAGTAGTAGAAGTAATAGTTGGCGAGACAACTTCATGAAGACACGATGATGGAGATCATGATGATGGAGATCATGGTGTCATGCCGGTGACCTTGATGATCATGGAGCCCCGAAGATGGAGATCAAAAGGAGCAATATGATATTGGCCATATCATGTCACTATTTGATTGCATGTGATGTTTATCATGTTTATACATCTTATTTGCTTAGAACGATGGTAGTAAATAAGATGATCCCTCATAATAATTTCAAGAAAGTGTTCCCCCTAACTGTGCACCGTTGCGACAGTTCGTTGTTTCGAAGCACCACGTGATGATCGGGTGTGATAGATTCTAGCATTCACATACAATGGGTGTAAGACAGATTTACACACGCGAAACACTTAGGTTGACTTGACGAGCCTAGCATGTATATACATGGCCTCGGAACAAAAGAGACCGAAAGGTCGAGCATGAGTCGTATGATAGGTACAATCAACATGAAGATGTTCACCAATGATGACTAGTCCGTCTCACGTGATGATCGGACACAGCCTAGTTGACTCGGATCATGTAATCACTTAGATGACTAGAGGGATGTCTATCTGAGTGGGAGTTCATAAGATGAACTTAATTATCCTGAACATAGTCAAAAGGTCTTCGCAAATTATGTCGTAGCTCGCGCTTCAGTTCTACTGTTTAGTTATGTTCCTAGAGAAAATTTAGTTGAAAGTTGATAGTAGCAATTATGCGGACTAGGTCCGTAAACTGAGGATTGTCCTCATTGCTTCATAGAAGGCTTATGTCCTTAATGCACCGCTCAGTGTGCTGAACCTCGAATGTTGTCTGTGGATGTTGCGAACATCTGACATACGCATTTTGATAACTACGTGATAGTTCAGTTAAACGGTTTAGAGTAGAGGCACCGAAGACGTTTTTGAAACGTCGCGAAACATATGAGATGTTTTGAGGGCTGAAATTGGAATTTCAGGCTCGTGCCCACGTCAAGAGGTATAAGACCTCCGACGATTTTCTTAGCCTACAAACTAAGAGAGAAAAGCTCAATTGTTGAGCTTGTGCTCAGATTGTCTGAGTACAACAATCATTTGAATCGAGTGGGAGTTGATCTTGCAGATGAGATAGTGATGTTTCTCCAAAGTCATTACCACCAAGCTGCTAGAGCTTCGTGATGAACTATAATATATCGGGGACATATATGATGATCCTTGAGATATAAGCGATGTTTGACACCAAAGTAGAAATCAAGAAGGAGCATCAATTGTTGATGGTTGTTGAAACCACTAGTTTCAAGAAGGGCAAGGGCAAGAAGGGATACTTTATGAAACGGCAATTCAGCTGCTGCTCTAGTGAAGAGACCCAAGGTTGAACCCAAACCCGAGACTAAGTGCTTCTGTAATAAGGGGAACAACCACTGGAGCAGAATTACCCTAGATACTTGGTAGATTAGAAGGCTGGCAAGGTCGATAGAAGTATATTGGATATACATTGTGTTGATGTGTACTTTACTAGTACTCCTAGTAGCACCAGGGTATTAGACACCGGTTCGGTTGCTAAGTGTTAGTAACTCGAAATAAAAGCTACGGAATAAACGGAGACTAGCTAAAGGTGAGCTGACGATATGTGTTGGAAGTGTTTGCAATGTTGATATGATCAAGCATCGCACGCTCCCTCTACCATCGAGATTGGTGTTAAACCTAAATAATTGTTATTTGGTGTTTGCGTTGAGCATAGACATGATTGGATTACGTCTATCGCAATACGGTTATTCATTTAAGGAGAATAATGGTTACTCTATTCATTTGAATAATACCTTCAATGGTCTTGCACCTAAAATGAATGGTTTATTGAATCTCGATCATAGTGATACACATGTTCATGCCAAAAGATATAAGGATAGTAATGATAGTACCACCTACTTGTGGCACTGCCACTTAAGTCATATCGGTATAAAATGCATGAAGAAGCTCCATGTTGATGGATCTTTGGACTCACTCATTTTTGAAAGGATTGAGACATGCGAACCATGTTTGTTGGTAGATATGCATGAAGAAACTCTATGCAGATGGATCATTTGGACTCACTTGATTTTGAATCACTTGAGACATGCAAATCATACCACATGGGCAAGATGACTGAAAGCCTCATTTTCAGTAAAATGGAACTAGAAAGCAACTTGTTGGAAGTAATACAGTTTGATGTGTGCAGTCCAATGAGTGTTGAGGCGTGTAGTGGATATCGTTATGTTCTTGCTTCACAGATGATTTGAGTAGATGTTGAGTATATTTACTTGATGAATCACGAGTCTGAATTATTGAAAGGTTCAAGTAATTTCAGGGTGAAGTTGAAAGATCATCGTGACAAGAGGATAAAATATTTATGATATGATCATAGAGATGAATATCTGAATTACGAGTTTGGCACAGAATTAAGACATTGTGGAAATTGTTTCACAACTAATACAGCCTGGAACACCATAGAGTGATGGTGTGTCCGAACATCATAACTGCACCATATTGGATATAATGCATACCATGATGTCTCTTATCGAATTACCACAATAATTTATGGGTTAGGCATTAGAGACAACCACATTCTCTTTAAATAGGGCACCACGTAATTCCGATGAGATGACACCGTATGAACTATGGTTTAGAGAAACCTAAGCTGTCATTTCTTAAAAGTTTGGGGCTGCGACGCTTATGTGGAAAAAGTTTCAGGCTGATAAGCTCGAACCGAAAGCGGATAAATGCATCTTCATAGGACATCCAAAACAGTTGGGTATACCTCCTGTCTCAGATCCGAAAACAATAAGGGATTGTTTCTAGAATCGGGTCCTTTCTCGAGGAAATGTTTCTCTCAAAAGAATTGAGTGGGAGGATGGTGGAGGCTTGATGAGGTTATTGAACCGTCTCTTCAACTAGTGTGTGGCAGGGCACAGGGAGTTGTTCCTGTGGCGTCTACACCAATTGAAGTGGAAGCTTATGATGGTGATCATGAAACTTCAGATCAAGTCACTATCAAACCTCGTGGGATGACAAGGATGCGTACTACTTCAGAGTGGTACGTAATCCTGTCTTGGAAGTCATGTTGCTAGACAACAATGAACCTACGAGCTATGGAGAAGCGATGGTGGGCCCGGATTCTGACAAATGGTTAGAAGCCATGAAACTCGAGATAGGATCCATGTATCAGAACAAAGCATGGACTTTGGTGGACTTGCCCAATGATCGGCAAGCCATTGAGATAAATGGATCTTTAAGAAGAAGACGGACGTAGACGGTAATGTCAACGTCTATGAAGCTCGACTTGTGGCGAAGAGTTTTTCACAAGTTGAAGGAGTTGACTACGATGAGATCTTCTCATCCGTAGCAGTGCTTAAGTCCGTCGGAATCATGTTAGCATTAGCTGCATTTATGTAATCTGGCAGATGGATGTCAAAACGAGTTTCCTTACCAGTTTTCATAAGGAAAGGTTGTATGCGATACAATCAGAAAGGTTTTGTCGATCCTAAGGATGCTAAAAGGTATGCTAACTCCAGCGATCCTTCTAAGGACTGGAGTAAGCATCTCGGAGTTGGAATGTACGCTTTGATGAGATGATCAAAGATTTTGGGTTTATACAAAGTTTATTAGAAACTTGTATTTCCAAAGAAGTGAGTGGGAGCACTATAGAATTTCTGATGAGTATATGTTGTTGACATATTGTGGATCAGAAATGACGTGGAATTTCTGGAAAGCATATAGGGTTATTTGGAAAGTGTTTTTCAATGGAAAGCCTGGATTAAGCTACTTGAACATTGAGCATCAAGATCTATAAGGATAGATCGAAACGCTTAATGGTACTTTCAAATGAGCACATACCTTGACATGATCTTGAAGGTGTTCAAGATGGATCAGTCAAAGAAGGAGTTCTTGCCTGAGTTGTATGGTATGAAGTTAAGACTTAAAGCTCGACCACGGCAGAATAGAGAGAAAGGACGAAGGTCGTCCCCTATGCTTAAAACGTAGGCTCTACAGTATGCTATGTTGTGTACCACACCTGAAGTGTGCCTTGCCATGAGTCAGTCAAGGGGTACAAGAGTGATCCAAGAATGGATCACAGGACAGCGGTCAAAGTTATCCTTAGTAACTAGTGGACTAAGGAATTTTTCTCGATTATGGAGGTGGTAAAAGAGTTCGTCGTAAAGGGTTACACCGATGCAAACTTTGACACTAATCCAGATTATTCTGAGTAGTAAACTGGATTTGTATAGTAGAACAGTTATTTGGAATAGCTCCAAATAGAGCGTGGTAGCTGCATCTAGGAGATGACATAGAGATTTGTAAAGCACACATGGATCTGAAAGGTTCAGACCCGTTGACTATAACCTCTCTCACAAGCATAACATGATCAAACCCAGAACTCATCGAGTGTTAATCACATGGTAAATGTGAACTAGATTATTGACTCTAGTAAACTCTTTGGGTGTTAGTCACATGGGGATGTGACCTTGAGTGTTAATCACATATCGATGTGAACTAGATTATTGACTCTAGTGCACGTGGGAGACTGTTGGAAATATGCCCTAGAGGCAATAATAAATTGATTATTATTATTATATTTCCTTGTTCATGATAATCGTTTATTATCCATGCTAGAATTGTATTGATAGGAAACTCAGATACATGTGTGGATACATAGACAACACCATGTCCCTAGTAAGCCTCTAGTTGACTAGCTCGTTGGATGGTTACGGTTTCCTGACCATGGACATTGGATGTCGTTGATAATGGGATCACATCATTAGGAGAATGATGTGATGGACAAGACCCAATCCTAAGCATAGCACTAGATCGTGTAGTTCGTATGCTAAAGCTTTTCTAATGTCAAGTATCATTTCCTTAGACCATGAGATTGTGCAACTCCCGGATACCGTAGGAGTGCTTTGGGTGTGCCAAACGTCACAACGTAACTGGGTGGCTATAAAGGTACACTACGGGTATCTCCGAAAGTGTCTGTTGGGTTGGCACGAATCGAGACTGGGATATGTCACTCCGTGTGACGGAGAGGTATCTTTGGGCCCACTCGGTAGGACATCATCATAATGTGCACAATGTGATCAAGGAGTTGATCACGGGATGATGTGTTATGGAACGAGTAAAAGAGACTTGCCGGTAACGAGATTGAACAAGGTATCGGGATACCGACGATCGAATCTCGGGCAAGTACAATACCGATAGACAAAGGGAATTGAATATGGGATTGATCGAATCCTCGACATCGTGGTTCATCCGATGAGATCATCGTGGAACATGTGGGAGCTAACATGGGTATCCAGATCCCGCTGTTGGTTATTGACCGGAGAACGTCTCGGTCACGTCTGCATGTCTTCCGAACCCGTAGGGTCTACACACTTAAGGTTCGATGACGCTAGGGTTATAAAGGAAGTTTGTATGTGGTTGCCAAATGTTTTTAGGAGTCCCGGATGAGATCCCGGATGTCACGAGGAGTTCCGGAATGGTCCGGAGGTAAAGATTTATATATGGGAAGTCCTGTTTTGGTCACCGGAAAAGTTTCGGGTTTTATTGATAACGTACTGGGACCACCGGGAGGGTCCCGGGGGTCCACCAAGTGGGGCCACCAACCCCGGAGGCTTGCATGGGCCAAGAGTGGTGAGGGACCAGCCCCTGAGTGGGCTGGTGCGCCTCCCACAAGGCCCAAGGCACAGCAAAGGACGAGAAGGGGGAAACCCTAGGCTCAGATGGGCCTAAGGCCCACCCTAGGGGGCGCCCCCCTTCTCCCCCTCTTGGCCGCCTCCCCTTTCCCATCTAGGGCTGCCGCCCCCCTAGGGGTGGGAACCCTAGAGGGGGCGCACCCTCCTCCCCTTCCCCTATATATATGAGGCCTAGGGGCTGCACAATACACGCGATTAGATCTCTCCCTGTTGGTGCAGCCCTCCCTCTCTTTCTCCTCATATTCCGTGGTGCTTGGCGAAGCCCTGCTGGATAGCCACGCTCCTCCACCACCACCACGCCATTGTGCTGCTGCTGGATGGAGTCTTCCTCAACCTCTCCCTCTCTCCTTGCTGGATCAAGGCGTGGGAGACGTCACCGGGCTGTACGTGTGTTGAACGCGGAGGTGCCGTCCGTTCGGCACTAGGATCATCGGTGATTTGGATCACGACGAGTACGACTCCATCAACCCCGTTCTCTTGAACGCTTCCGCTTAGAGATCTACAAGGGTATGTAGATGCACTCTCCTTCCCCTCATTGCTGGTTTCTCCATAGATAGATCTTGGTGACACGTAGGAAAATTTTGAATTTCTGCTACGTTCCCCAACAGAAGCCGCCACTGGTCTTCACGTGAGTATTCCATCTTTAACGCTTTATTCTTTGTCTACAACTTTGTCTGAGTCTTTTGCTTGCTTCCCTTGCTTCAGGGCTCCCCTTACACTTGAGAGGGTTGCCGCCGCCTCCGTCATGGGGTCGGCGGAGACGTCCGCCACCACTCGGCGGATTGACCCCGCTGCTGACCTCCCGGAGGCGACTGAGCGGAATGCGCAGGAGAAGCGCAATGAGGAAGAGGCTGCCCGCCTGGAGAAGGCGGAGGCCTCCGCCAAGAAGAAACTGGCGGAGGCCGAAGCCGCCGCCGCGATGAAGCGGCAGGCTGAGGAGGCCGCGCGCCGCTAATCGGCGGTGTTCGTCCTGAAGGAAATATGCCCTAGAGGCAATAATAAAGTTATTATTTATTTCCTTATATCATGATAAATGTTTATTATTCATGCTAGAGTTGTATTAACCGGAAACATAATACATGTGTGAATACATAGACAAACAGAGTGTCACTAGTATGCCTCTACTTGACTAGCTCGTTAATCAAAGATGGTTATGTTTCCTAACCATGAACAAAAGAGTTGTTATTTGATTAACGAGATCACATCATTAGTTGAATGATCTGATTGACATGACCCATTCCATTAGCTTAGCACCCAATCGTTTAGTATGTTGCTATTGCTTTCTTCATGACTTATACATGTTCCTATGACTATGTGATTATGCAACTCCCGTTTGCCGGAGGAACACTTTGTGTGCAACCAAACTTCACAACGTAAATGGGTTATTATAAAGGTGCTCTACAGGTGTCTCCAAAGGTAAATGTTGGGTTGGCGTATTTCGAGATTAGGATTTGTCACTCCGATTGCCGGAGAGGTATCTCTGGGCCCTCTCGGTAATGCACATCACATAAGCCTTGCAAGCATTGCAACCAATGAGTTAGTTGCGAGATGATGTATTACGGAACGAGTAAAGAGACTTGCCGGTAACGAGATTGAACTAGGTATTGGATACCGATGATCGAATCTCGGGCAAGTAACATACCGATGACAAAGGGAACAACGTATGTTGTTATGCGGTCTGACCGATAAAGATCTTCGTAGAGTATGTAGGAGCCAATATGGGCATCTAGGTCCCGCTATTGGTTATTGACCGGAGATTTGTCTCAGTCATGTCTGCATTGTTCTCGAACCATAGGGTCCGCACGCTTAACGTTACGATGACAGTTATTATGAGTTTATGCATTTTGATGTACCGAAGTTAGTTCGGAGTCCCGGATGTGATCACGGATATGACGAGGAGTCTCGAAATGGTCGAGACATAAAGATTGATATATTGGACAGCTATATTCGGACACCGGAAGTGTTCCGGGTGATTTCGGAGAAAACGGAAGAGCCGGAGGGTTACTGGAACCCTACCGGGAGAAGTAATGGGCCTAGTGGGCCTTAGTGAAGAGAGAGGGGCTGCCAGAGGTGGGCTGTGCGCCTCCTCCTCCCTGGTCCGAATTGGACTAGGGGAGGGGGGCGGCGCCCCCCCTTTCCTTCTCCCTCTCCACCTCTTTCCCCCTCCTAGTAGGAGTCCTACTCCTACTAGGAGGAGGACTCCTCCTGGCGCGCCAAACAAGGGCCGGCCGGCCTCCCCCTTGCTCCTTTATATACGGGGGCAGGGGGGCACCCTAGAACACACAAGTTGATCCACGTGATCGTTCCTTAGCCGTGTGCGGTGCCCCCTGCCACCATATTCCACCTCGATCATATCGTTGTAGTGCTTAGGTGAAGCCCTGCGTCGGTAGGACATCATCATCGTCACCGCCGTCGTGCTGACGGAACTCATCCCCAAAGCTTTGCTGGATCGGAGCCCGGGGAGCGTCATCGAGCTGTACGTGTGCTAAGAACTCGGAGGTGCCGGAGTAACGGTGCTTGGATCGGTCGGATCGGGAAGACGTACGACTACGTCCTCTATGTTGCGTCAACGCTTCTATTGCGGTCTACGAGGGTACGTAGACAACACTCTCCCCTCTCGTTGCTATGCATCATCATGATCTTGCGTGTGCGTAGGATTTTTTTTTGAAATTACTACGTTCCCCAACACTTCCCCCCGCTGAACTCTGCGCCGCCGCCTCCGGAGTTCAAGGGGCAGACTGGGGGAGCCGGCGGTGAGAACCCCGTCATGGAGAGGGAAGGCGGCGACTCCTCTACGCCGGACGTGATTGTTCTGCCGCCGCCTCCGCCGTCGTCTGGGAGCATGCAGGGCGAACAGCCAGCGGACAATTCGGTGTCGCCGACTGAAGATGAGGCTGTGGCGAGGCTACTCCTTCAAGTCGGCTCGCCAATGCGTCGCCGCCTTGAGAAGGCGACCTCGGCACCCCGCCCCCTGGAGGCCGGCACCGCCAGCTCGGCGATCCCAGACGCCGAAGCGACAAGCGCTGCGCCCATTGGGTGGGTGCGAGGAGGCGGCATAGGGCCGCTGAACCAGGCGCTTCTGGACGTCCAGGCGAAGCTTTGAGCTGAGGGCGATGCCCTCCAGAACTGCACCAAGGCAAACCTGGCATCGCGAGCAGCCGTCCGTATGTTTTTCTTTGGTCCTTGTTTTCTTGTTCCTTTCTGTGGGGGCGCACCAGCGCACCCACTGGGTGTAGTCCCCGAGTTTCGGGCCGGCTGCTGAGCAGGCGGCCCGGAACTCCAATTGGTGAGCTCTAGGTACTAACTTTTGTCTGAAACACTTGTCGCAGGACTACCACAACCTCCGCGTTACTGCCTTCAATCGTAACGTTGAAGAGTTGGGCAAGCGGACCGCCGACTTGTCGGAGAGACAGAGTAAGTCCTTTTTTCTTCTTTGCGGGGGCGCGCTAGCGCACCCGCGGTCTGTAGTCCCCGAGATTCGGGCCGACTGCTGAACAGTCGGGCCGGATCTCCCCGGCGACCTTCTTTCTTCCTTCTCTTCAGAAGCCAACATTGTTCTTCAACAGCAGCTGAGCGACGCCAACTCCGCGTTGCGCGCCAAGGGGGAGGAGTGCAGCAAGCTCGCCATGGAGCGCGATCTGCTGGCCACTCAACTGGCAGAGCAGAGGGAGCTGCTTGCGAAGACGCAGAAGGAGGCGGAAGAGGCGGGAACCGCCCTCCTGGCCGAGTTCGCGAGCGAGCGCTCCTCCTGGACTGACAAGGAGGCGATGCTGGCCTCCGGCTTCCATGAGATTGAAGACATAGTAGAAGCATAAGACTGGCGAGACGACAATGATGCTACGATGGAGATCAAGGTGTCGCGCCGGTGGTGATGGTTATCATGACAGTGCTTCGGAGATGGAGATCACAGGCACAAGATGATGATGGCCATATCATATCACTTATATTGATTGCATGTGATGTTTATCTTTTATGCATCTTATCTTGCTTTGATTGACGGTAGCATTACAAGATGATCTCTCACTAAATTATCAAGAAGTGTTCTCCCTGAGTATGCACCGTTGCCAAAGTTCGTCGTGCCCAGACACCACGTGATGATCGGGTGTGATAAGCTCTACGTCCATCTACAACGGGTGCAAGCCAGTTTTTGCACATGCAGAATACTCAGGTTAAACTTGACGAGCCTAGCATATGCAAATATGGCCTCGGAACACGGAGACCGAAAGGTCGAGCGTGAATCATATAGTAGATATGATCAACATAACGATGTTCACCATTGAAAACTACTCCATCTCACGTGATGATCGGTTATGGTTTAGTTGATTTGGATCGCGTGATCACTTAGAGGATTAGAGGGATGTCTATCTAAGTGGGAGTTCTTTAAGTAATTTGATTAACTGAACTTAAATTTATCATGAACTTAGTACCTGATACTATCTTGCTTATGTATGTTTGATTGTAGATAGATGGCCCGTGCTGTTGTTCCGTTGAATTTTAATGCGTTCCTTGAGAAAGCAAAGTTGAAAGATGATGGTAGCGATTACACGGACTGGGTCCGTAACTTGAGGATTATCCTCATTGCTGCACAGAAGAATTACGTCCTGGAAGCACCGCTGGGTGCCAGGCCTGCTGCTGGAGCAACACCAGATGTTATGAACGTCTGGCAGAGCAAAGCTGATGACTACTCGATAGTTCAGTGTGCCATGCTTTACGGCTTAGAATCGGGACTTCAACGACGTTTTGAACGTCATGGAGCATATGAGATGTTCCAGGAGTTGAAGTTAATATTTCAAGCAAATGCCCGGATTGAGAGATATGAAGTCTCCAATAAGTTCTATAGCTGCAAGATGGAGGAGAACAGTTCTGTCAGTGAGCATATACTCAAGATATCTGGGTATAATAATCACTTGGTTCAATTGGGAGTTAATCTTCCAGATGACTGCGTCATTGAAAGAATTCTCCAATCACTGCCACCAAGCTACAAGAGCTTCGTGATGAACTATAATATGCAAGGGATGAATAAGACTATTCCCGAGCTCTTCGCAATGCTGAAAGCGGCGGAGGTAGAAATCAAGAAGGAGCATCAAGTGTTGATGGTTAACAAGACCACTAGTTTCAAGAAAAAGGGCAAAGGGAAGAAGGGGAACTTCAAAAAGAACGGCAAGCAAGTTGCTACTCAGGAGAAGAAACCCAAGTCTGGACCTAAGCCTGAAACTGAGTGCTTCTACTGCAAGCAGACTGGTCACTGGAAGCGGAACTTCCCCAAGTATTTGGCGGATAAGAAGGATGGCAAGGTGAACAAAGGTATATGTGATATACATGTTATTGATGTGTACCTTACTAGAGCTCGCAGTAGCACCTAGGTATTTGATACTGGTTCTGTTGCTAACATTTGCAACTCGAAACAGGGACTACGGATTAAGCGAACACTGGCAAAGGACGAGGTGACGATGCGCGTGGGAAACAGTTCCAAAGTCGATGTGATCGCGGTCGGCACGCTACCTCTACATCTACCTTCGGGATTAATATAGACCTAAATAATTGTTATTTGGTGCCAGCGTTGAGCATGAACATTATTATCTGGATCTTGTTTAATGCGAGACGGTTATTCATTTAAATCAGAGAATAATGGTTGTTCTATTTATATGAGTAATATCTTTTATGGTCATGCACCTTTGAAGAGTGGTCTATTTTTGATGAATCTCGATAGTAGTAACACACATATTCATAATGCTGAAGCCAAAAGATGCAGAGTTGATAATGATAGTGCAACTTATTTGTGGCACTGCCATTTAGGTCATATCGGTATAAAGCGCAAGAAGAAACTCCATACTGATGGACTTTTGGAACCACTTGATTATGAATCACTTTGTACTTGCGAACCGTGCCTCATGGGCAAGATGACTAAAACACCGTTCTCCGGTACTATGGAGAGAGCAACAGATTTGTTGGAAATCATACATACAGATGTATGTGGTCCGATGAATATTGAGGCTCGTGGCGGATATCGTTATTTTCTCACCTTCACAGATGACTTAAGCAGATATGGGTATATCTACTTAATGAAACACAAGTCTGAAACATTTGAAAAGTTCAAAGAATTTCAGAGTGAAGTTGAAAATCATCGTAACAAGAAAATAAAGTTTCTACGATCTGATCGTGGAGGAGAATATTTGAGTTACGAGTTTGGTGTACATTTGAAACAATGCGGAATAGTTTCGCAACTCACGCCACCCGGAACACCACAGCGTAATGGTGTGTCCGAACGTCGTAATCGTACTTTACTAGATATGGTGCGATCTATGATGTCTCTTACTGATTTACCGCTATCGTTTTGGGGTTATGCTTTAGAGACGGCCGCATTCACGTTAAATAGGGCACCATCAAAATCCGTTGAGACGACGCCTTATGAACTATGGTTTAGAAAGAAACCAAAGTTGTCGTTTCTTAAAGTTTGGGGCTGCGATGCTTATGTGAAAAAGCTTCAACCTGATAAGCTCGAACCCAAATCGGAGAAATGTGTCTTCATAGGATACCCAAAGGAGACTGTTGGGTACACCTTCTATCACAGATCCGAAGGAAAGACATTCGTTGGTAAGAATGGATCCTTTCTAGAGAAGGAGTTTCTCTCGAAAGAAGTGAGTGGGAGGAAAGTAGAACTTGACGAGGTAACTGTAACTGCTGCCTTATTGGAAAGTAGTACATCATAGAAAACTGTTTCTGCGACACCTACACCAACAAGTGAGGAAGCTAATGATAATGATCATGAAACTTCAGGACAAGATACTACTGCACCTCGTAGATCAACCAGAGCGAGATCCGCGCCAGAGTGGTACGGTAATCCAGTTCTGGAAATCATGCTGCTAGATCATGATGAACCTACGAACTATGAAGAAGCGATGGTGAGCCCAGATTCTACAAAATGGCTTGAAGCCATGAAATCTGAGATGAGATCCATGTATGAGAACAAAGTATGGACTTTGGTTGACTTGCCCGATGATCGGCAAGCAATTGAGAATAAATGGATCTTGAAGAAGAAGACTGACGCTGACGGTAATATTACTGTCTACAAAGCTTGACTTGTTGCAAAAGGTTTTCGACAAGTTCAAGGGGTTGACTACGATGAGACCTTCTCACCCGTAGTGATGCTTAAGTCTGTCCGAATCATGTTAGCAATTGCCACATTTTATGATTATGAAATTTGGCCGAAGGATGTCAAAACTGCATTCCTGAATGGATTTCTGGAAGAAGAGTTGTATATGATGCAACCAGAAGGTTTTGTCGATCCAAAGGGAGCTAACAAAGTGTGCAAGCTCCAGCGATCCATTTATGGACTGTTGCAAGCCTCTCGGAATTGGAATAAACGCTTTGATAGTGTGATCAAAGCATTTGGTTTTATACAGACTTTCGGAGAAGCCTGTATTTACAAGAAAGTGAGTGGGAGCTCTGTAGCATTTCTGATATTATATGTGGATGACATAATACTGATTGGAAATGGTATAGAATTTCTGGATAGCATAAAGGGATACTTGAATAAGAGTTTTTCAATGAAAGACCTCGGTGAAGCTGCTTATATATTAGGCATAAAGATCTATAGAGATAGATCAAGACGCTTAATTGGACTTTCACAAAGCACATACCTTGACAAGATTTTGAAGAAGTTCAAAATGGATCAAGCAAAGAAAGGGTTCTTGCCTGTGTTACAAGGTGTGAAGTTGAGTCAGACTCAATGCCGACCACTGCAGAAGATAGAGAGAAAATGAAAGATGTTCCCTATGCTTCAGCCATAGGCTCTATCATGTATGCAATGCTGTGTACCAGACCTGATGTGTGCCTTGCTATAAGTCTAGCAGGGAGGTACCAAAGTAATCCAGGAGTGGATCACTGGACAACGGTCAAGAATATCCTGAAATACCTGAAAAGGACTAAGGATATGTTTCTCGTATATGGAGGTGACAAAGAGCTCATCGTAAACGGTTACGTTGATGCAAGCTTTGACACTAATCCGGACGATTCTAAGTCGCAAACCGTATACGTGTTTACATTAAACGGTGGAGCTGTCAGTTGGTGCAGTTCTAAACAAAGCGTTGTGGCGGGATCTACATGTGAAGCAGAGTACATAGCTGCTTTGGAAGCAGCAAACGAAGGAGTCTGGATGAAGGAGTTCATATCCGATCTAGGTGTCATACCTAGTGCATCGGATCCAATGAAAATCTTTTGTGACAATACTGGTGCAATTGCCTTGGCAAAGGAATCCAGATTTCACAAGAGAACCAAGCACATCAAGAGACGCTTCAATTCCATCCGGGATCTAGTCCAGGTGGGAGACATAGAGATTTGCAAGATACATACGGATCTGAATGTTGCAGACCCATTGAAAAGGCCTCTTCCACGAGCAAAACATGATCAGCACCAAGGCTCCATGGGTGTTAGAATCATTACTGTGTAATCTAGATTATTGACTCTAGTGCAAGTGGGAGACTAAAGGAAATATGCCCTAGAGGCAATAATAAAGTTATTATTTATTTCCTTATATCATGATAAATGTTTATTATTCATGCTAGAATTGTATTAACCGGAAACATAATACATGTGTGAATACATAGACAAACAGGGTGTCACTAGTATGCCTCTACTTGACTAGCTCGTTAATCAAAGATGGTTATGTTTCCTAACCATGAACAAAAGAGTTGTTATTTGATTAACGAGATCACATCATTAGTTGAATGATCTGATTGACATGACCCATTCCATTAGCTTAGCACCCGATCGTTTAGTATGTTGCTATTGCTTTCTTCATGACTTATACATGTTCCTATGACTATGAGATTATCCAACTCCCGTTTGCCGGAGGAACACTTTGTGTGCAACCAAACGTCACAACGTAAATGGGTGATTATAAAGGTGCTCTACAGGTGTCTCCAAAGGTAAATGTTGGGTTGGCGTATTTCGAGATTAGGATTTGTCACTCCGATTGTCGGAGAGGTATCTCTGGGCCCTCTCGGTAATGCACAACACATAAGCCTTGCAAGCATTGCAACCAATGAGTTAGTTGCGAGATGATGTATTACGGAACGAGTAAAGAGACTTGCCGGTAACGAGATTGAACTAGGTATTGGATACCGACGATCGAATCTCGGGCAAGTAACATACCGATGACAAAGGGAACAACGTATGTTGTTATGCGGTCTGACCGATAAAGATCTTCGTAGAATATGTAGGAGCCAATATGGGCATCCAGGTCCCGCTATTGGTTATTGACCGGAGATTTGTCTCAGTCATGTCTGCATTGTTCTCGAACCGTAGGGTCCGCACGCTTAACGTTACGATGACAATTATTATGAGTTTATGCATTTTGATGTACTGAAGTTAGTTCGGAGTCCCGGATGTGATCACGGACATGACGAGGAGTCTCGAAATGTTCGAGACATAAAGATTGATATATTGGACGGCTATATTCGGACACCGGAAGTGTTCCGGGTGATTTCGGAGAAAACCGAAGAGCCGGAGGCTTACTGGAACCCTACCGGGAGAAGTAATGGGCCTAGTGGGCCTTAGTGGAGAGAGAGAGGGGCTGCCAGAGGTGGGCTGCGCGCCTCCTCCTCCCTGGTCTGAATTGGACTAGGGGAGGGGGGCGGCGTCCCCCCTTTCCTTCTCCCTCTCCACCTCTTTCCCCCTCCTAGTAGGAGTCCTACTCCTACTAGGAGGAGGACTCCTCCTGGCGCGCCAAACAAGGGCCGGCCGGCCTCCCCCTTGCTCCTTTATATACGGGGGCAGGGGGGACCCTAGAACACACAAGTTGATCCACGTGATCGTTCCTTAGCCGTGTGCGGTGCCCCCTGCCACCATATTCCACCTTGATCATATAGTTGTAGTGCTTAGGCGAAGCCCTGCGTCGGTAGAACATCATCATCGTCACCACGCCGTCGTGCTGACGGAACTCATCCCCGAAGCTTTGCTGGATCGGAGCCCGGGGAGCGTCATCGAGCTGTACGTGTGCTAAGAACTCGGAGGTGCCGGAGTAACGGTGCTTGGATCGTTCGGATCGGGAAGACGTACGACTACTTCCTCTACGTTGCGTCAATGCTTCCGTTGCGGTCTATGAGGGTACATAGACAACACTCTCCCCTCTTGTTGCTATGCATCATCATGATCTTGCGTGTGCGTAGGAATTTTTTTGAAATTACTACGTTCCCCAACACGTCCCACCGCTGAACTCTGCGCCGCCGCCTTCGGAGTTCAAGGGGCAGACTGGGGGAGCCGGCGGCGAGAACCCCATCATGGAGAGGGAAGGCGGCGACTCCTCTACGCCGGACGTGATCGTTCTGCCGCCGCCTCCGCCGCCGTCTGGGAGTGTGCAGGGCGAACAACCAGCGGACCCTCCGGTGCCGCCGACTGAAGATGAGGCCATGGCGAGGCTACTCCTTCAAGTCGGCCGCCAACGCGCCGCCACCTTGAGAAGGCGACCTCGGCACCCCGCCCCCTGGAGGCCGGCACCGCCAGCTTGGCGATCCCAGACGCCGAAGCGACGAGCGCCGCGCCCATTGGGTGGGTGCGAGGAGGCGGCACAGGGCCGCTGAACCAGGCACTTCTGGACGTCCAGGCGAAGCTTTGAGCTGAGGGCGACACCCTCCAGAACTGCACCAAGGCATACCTGGCATCGCGAGCAGCCGTCCGGGTATGTTTTTTCTTTGGTCCTTGTTTTCTTGTTCCTTTCTGTGGGGGCGCGCCAGCGCACCCACTAGGTGTAGTCCCCGATTTTCGGGCCGGCTGCTGAGCAGGCGGCCCGGAACTCCAATTGGTGAGCTCCGGGTACTAACTTTTGTCTGAAACACTTGTCGCAGGACTACCACAAGCTCCGCGTTACTGCCTTCAACCGTAACGTTGAAGAGCTGGGCAAGCGGACCGCCGACTTGTCGGAGAGCCGGAGTAAGTCCTTTTTTCTTCTTTGCGGGGACGCGCTAGCACACCCGCGGGCTATAGTTCCCGAGATTCGGGCCGACTGCTGAGCAGTCGGGCCGGATCTCCCCGGCGACCTTCTTTCTTCCTTCTCTTTAGAAGCCAACGTTGTTCTTCATCAGCAGCTGAGCGACGCCAACTCCGCGTTGCGCGCCAAGGGGGAAGAGTGCAGCAAGCTCTCCACGGAGCGCGATCTGCTGGCCACTCAATTGGCAGAGCAGAGGGAGCTGCTTGCGAAGACGCAGAAGGAGGCGGAAGAGGCGGAAACCGCCCTCCTGGCCGAGTTTGTGAGCGAGCGCTCCTCCTGGACTGACAAGGAGGCGATGCTGGCCTCCGGCTTCCATGAGATTGAAGACATCGTTGATGGTGAGTTTCTTTACTTTCTTTCTTCGAGATGCCAATTATAAGTCATGCCGACTCCTGGTCTTTGACTTGCTTCTTCGTTTCATCCATGTTGGCAGACTTCTTCCCTGGGCACTCGCAGGCCGCCATCCAAGCCATCAAGGGTGATCGTGAAGGTCGGAGGGCGGAAGGTGCAAAGATCGCCAACGACGCCCCTCGAACCCTTGATGAGCATATCCTGAGCATCGAGGCTCGCCTTCGGCCGACTCACCGGATGCTGCGCCGGCTTCAACGTGTCGGCGCCCAGGCGATTGTCGCCCTGTGGCCGGACATGCAGGCTCCGCGCACCCCCAGCCTGACCGCCGACTGGCTAGAGGTCGCGGTTGGTCGTCTTGAGGCCTGGAAGGGTTCCTCGGCCCGAGCTAGAGTGCGCCAGGCCTTGGAGTTCATCAAGGCGTGGTATCCGGGGCTGGATCTAGACCGACTGGACACCCTCCGGTCAGAGGCCCAGCCGGAGCTGGCAGCTGCGTAAGACGCCCTCGTCAAGCATGCTGCGGCGATCGCCGAGTACACCGACACCAGCATCTTCGTCCCCGAGCGGTCTGAATACGGCGAGGAGGTACCGCCAGAGTGGTTTCGGATGAACCCAGACTACGGCGAGGACTCTGCGGAGGTGATCGGCTCCAGCGTCGAGGAGGAAGGCGAGGCGGAGGACGGAGGCGAGACGGAAGCGCCAGAAGACGGAGCGGACGGCCAGCCTCAGCTCGACCGCGCCTCCAGCAACGAGCCATGTGCGACCGAGCCGACTGCCGCCGAAGGCGATCAAGCCGAGACTGCCCAGCCGGCCGCCCCAACGCCTGACGCTGCCGCCTCCTCCGACCCTCCGAATCCGTCTGTTGCTTCCTAAGCTGCCGCCTTATCTTTATTTTATCTGCTTTAGTAGTCTTTGAAGAACTTGTTAATTTGCACAATTCCACCCGCGGCGTGTATTTTGAACTTTTGCTCGAAGAGTCGGCCAAGGGCCTATGTTATGTAAATATTTATCTGAATTCTACCTTTTCTTGCTCATTGCTCTTTTGGCTTTTTTCCTTTGCCGCTTTCCCTTAATTGCCTGCTTTGCCAATCGGACAGCCGCTCTGCGGACTGCCGTTGGATCAAATGCTTGGCTACTTTGGGAAGGCAAGTACTTAGCCGTTTTTAAGAGTTTTTGAGCAAGTTGAATAGAAGGCGGCAATCCGACTATTCAAGAGTCGGTTTGCGAAAAAAGGCTAGGAACCGTCTTGAGCTATGTTTTATGCTTTGAGTCCTTAGCCATTTTTCATGCGAGCGCCCATTCTACCTTACTCCTGCTCACCGTACAGTCGCTCTGTGAGCTGCGGCTTCTGACGGGAGACGGTTTAGGCGTTACACACTACTTGTCCGGCTGCAGGAAGCATTTCATAGTGGAAGGCGGCAAGTCCCCGGGCCGACTTGTCGAGCCTGGTGCCAAGCGGCATAACAAAGAGTAACATACTTGTAGGCATAATTTTTATCATACAGACAAAAGAGGGCAGTCCCCGAGCTCGTCTCGGGGGGCCCGAAGTCTTGGTACTTTAATACAAAAGGTAGCGTGGTACATACTGCATCAACTGTAAAATCTTCGGAGGAGATTTGCATTCCATGGCCGCTCTGTCTCCTTGCCGGAGTCGTCCCTCTTGCATGCTCGGGGCTTCTGAGCGTCAATCAGGTAGTAGGAGTCGTTGCCGAGCACTTTGCTGATGATGAAAGGGCCTTCCCAAGGTGCCGACAGCTTGTGCTGGCCGGCTGTTCGCTGGATCAGCCGGAGCACAAGGTCGCCTTCTTGGAAAGATCTTGGCTTGACCTTCCTGTTGTGGTATCGGCGCAGGCTCTGCTGGTAGATGCTGGACCGGCTGAGTGCCAACAGCCGGCCCTCTTCCAGCAGATCGACACCGTCTTGACGTGCTTCTTCTGCTTCCTCCTTGGTGTACATGATGACTCGCGGGGAGTCGAACTCTATGTCCGTTGGGATGACGGCTTCGGCACCGTAGACGGGGAAGAAAGGCGTGAAGCCAGTTGACTTGTTTGGAGTCGTCCGCAGACTCCAGAGGATGGCTGGCAGCTCGTCGAGCCAGCAGCTAGCCGAGCGCTCCAGAGGCTCGATCAGCCGGGGCTTGATGCCGGACAGGATGAGGCCGTTTGCTCACTCCACCTGGCCGTTTGACTGTGGATGGGCGACGGACGCTAGGTCCAGTCGGATGCCCTGTGTTGCGCAAAAACGGGCCAAGGTGCCTTTGGCAAAATTTGTTCCTTCATCGGTGATGATGTTGTGTGGTATGTCGTACCGAATTGTGATATCGGAGATGAAAGTCACGGCAGTCGCACCATTCAGTTTCTTGATTGGCTTCGCTTCTATCCACTTGGTGAACTTGTCCACTGCGACAAGTAAGTGAGTTAAGCCATCTCGTGCTGTCTTGAATGGTCCCATCATGTCTAGACCCCAAACTGCAAAAGGCCAGGCAATGGGGATGGTCTTGAGTGCAGAAGCTGGCTGGTGCGGCTTGGAGCTGAAATTCTGGCACCCTTTGCATTTGGACCAATTCCTTGGCCTCTTCTAAGGCAGTCGGCCAGAAGAAACCATGTCGAAAGGCTTTTGCGACGAGTGTCCTTGAAGCCGCATGGTGGCCGCACTCGCCTTGATGGATGTCTTTGAGAATTGCTTGGCCTTGCTTTGGTTCTACACAGCGCTGGTAGACACCAGTGACGCTGCACCTGACCAGCTCTCTGTTGACTATGGTGTAGGCTGCCGCTCGGCGTTGTACTTGCCAAGCTGAGGTCTCATCAGTCGGTAGCTCTTTGCTCACCAGGAATTTGAGGATGGGCTGGGCCCATGAGGGTGCTGCTATTTCTTCGACTGCCAGAACTGCGACTTGGACGAGGGCGGTTGGGCTGGGAGGCGGTGGGTTGGAGTCAACAACCGCTTGCTGGGTTAATGAAGTCCCCAGGCCGACTGGCACGGTTCTTGGGCCGAGTTCTGGAGTCTTCGAGTCCTCCGCCGCAGTCCCCGGGCTAGGTACTGCAGTCCTTGGGCCGGCCTTGACTGTGCCGGCTTTGGAGCCATCTGCCAAAATCCCCGTACCGTCTGCTGGGGCTCTGGAGTCGGATCTGACTTCTTTGGGAGGAGCCGGCACAAAGATGGAGTCTGATTCTGGTGAAGGCTTGACAGACGGCTTGAGGAGGCGTTGAAGGGCGACGTCGGATGGTATTGCTTGGCAGGTAGAGCCGATTCGTGCCAAGGCGTCTGCTTGGTCGTTGTCATTTCTTGGTACATGGAGGAACTCGCACCCCTCGAAATACCCGCTGAGTTGCTGCACAAGGAAACGATAACTCGCCATGTTCGCATATTTAGCGTCCCAGTCGCCAGATGACTGTTGGACCACTAAGTCCGAGTCGCCATAACACAGGATCCGGCGAATGCCAAGTTCTTTGGCAAGCCGGAGCCCGTGAATGAGCGCCTCGTACTCGGCGACATTGTTGGAGGCGGCAAAGTGGATTTGGAGTGCGTATTTGAGCTTGTCGCCTTTAGGGGAAGTGAGGACTACGCCGGCTCCCAAGCCGGTGCGCATCTTGTAGTCGTCGAAATGCATCCGCCAATGGGTGGAGTCGGGTGCTGGAGGCAGGTACTGGGTCTCGGCCCAGTCGATGAGAAAGTCGGCCAGTGCTTGTGACTTGATGGCGGTGCGGGGTTGGTAGTGGATGGTGTAAGGAGCCAGCTCTATGGCCCACTTGGCCACTCGGCCAGAAGCATCTCGGCTTCCGATGATCTCGGCAAGTGGGGCCGTGCAGACCATGGTGATTGGATGCTCTTGAAAGTAAGGCTTCAATTTCTTGGCGGTAAAGTGTACGCCATAGCACATCTTCTGGTAGTGGGGGTAGTTCTGCTTGGAGGTCAACAGTACTTCGCTCAGGTAATATACTGGTCTCTGCACAGGTAGCGCCTTGCCTTCCTCCTTGCGTTCCACTACAATGACCGTGCTGACTACCCGGCTGGTGGCGGCGATGTACAGGAGCATAGGTTCCTTAGGAGTCGGAGCTGCTAGAACGGGTGGAGTAGTCAGCATCTTTTTCAACTAGGGAAAAGCTTCGTCCGCCTTGTGGTTCCACTCGAAAAAAGTGGTCTTCTTCATGAGTTGGTATAAGGGGAGAGCTTTCTCGCCCAGCCGACTGATGAATCGGCTGATGGACGCCAAGCAGTCGGTGAATTTTTGCACATCCAGCAGTTGGCTGGATACCTCCATTCTCTCAATGGCCTTGATCTTTACAGGGTTGCATTCTATGCCACGTTCAAAGACCAGGAAGCCAAGGAGCTGGCCAGCTGGTACTCCGAAGACACACTTCTCGGGGTTGAGCTTGATATGGAATCGGCGCAGGTTCTCAAAGGTCTCCTTGAGGTCTTCCAGCAGTGTTCCATGCTTTTCCGTCTTCACCACCACGTCGTCCACGTAGACGTGGGCGTTCCTGCCGAGCTGCTTGAGGAGGCACTTCTGCATGCAACGCTGAAAGGTGGCGCCGGCATTCCTCAAGCCGAACGTCATGGTGAGGTAGCAGAAGGCTACAAACGGCATGATGAAGGTGGTCTTTAGTCTGTCAGCCGGATTTAGCTTGATCTGGTGATATCTTGAGTATGCATCCAAAAAACTCAACAGCTCGCATCCGGCTGTGGAGTCTATCACCTGATCAATTCTTGGTAGAGCAAACGGGTCCTTGGGGCAGGCCTTGTTGAGGCTCGTGTAGTCAATACACATTCGCCACTGCTTGTTCTTCTTCAGTACCAGGACCGGATTTGCTAGCCATTCTGGAAAGAACACTTTCATAATGAAGCCGGCTACTAGGAGTCGGGCTATCTCTTCTCCGACAACTCTTCTCTTCTCTTCTGATAGGCGGCGCAGGGGTTGCCTGACCGGCTTTGCATCAGATCGGACATGTAACTTGTGCTCGGCGAATTCCGTCGGTACACCTGGCATGTCTTTGGGGGACCATGCAAAGATGTCCCGATTCTCACGGAGGAAATCGACGAGCTCGCCTTCCTATTTGCTGTCGAGGTTTGCACCTACGACAGCGTACCTCTCTGGGTGCTCCGGATCCAAGGGTATATTCTTTGTCTCTTTGGCCGGCTTGAATGAACCCTCGGCCTCCGACTCCTTCGGGTTGGGCGACACCTCTGGCTGCTTGCCGGCCATCGCCACAACCCGCTCCAGGAACCGCTTCTCGGCTGCGATCACCTGGGACTCGGCTAGGCGACTGCTCTCAGCCACACAGGTAGACGACTTCCGGTAGTCGCCAGCTATAGTCAGAATTCTTCTGGAACTGGGCATCTTCATTTTGAGGTAGGCGTAGTGGGGGACCGCCGTGAACTTGGACAAGGCGGGTCGGCCGAGTAGCGCATGGTATGGGCTCTCAAGGTCCACCACCTCAAACCAAACTGACTCTTGGCGGAAGTGATCTTTGTCTCCAAAGAGGACGTCCATCAGGATCTTGCCGATTGGTGAGCAGGAAAGCCCAGGAACAATGTCGTGGAACACAGTCCGGCTGTTCTGAAGCTGTCTTTGCTTGATTCCTAACTTCTCCATGGTGTCTTTGTACAGGATGTTGATGCTGCTGCCTCCGTCTATCAGGACTCGTGAGAAACGCGCGGCTCGACTATCCGTAGCAAAGGTGGCATCCAAGACCAAGGCATAGGAGCCCGGACTCGGCATCACCTCTGGGTGGTCAGCCCTGCTCCAGCTGATTGGCTTCTCGGACCAGTGCATGAACTCTAGCATCTCTGATGCTACTGCATTCACCTCTTGTCGCTGCAGCCGCCTGCTGCGTCGATCATCAGCCATACTGGTAAACACCATGTAGGCTCCGTGTTCTTCAGGGTATTCGTCTTGTACTGCGCTGACTGGCCTGACAGCCGGCGGCTGGGGAGGAGGCGGAGGCGGCTGCCCAGCAGGCGGGGGGAGGTAGGAGGCCTTCTTCCTTGGCGATCCTGGTGAGCCAGTGACACTTCCGAGTGGTGTGATTCGACGGCTTCGCGCCGCTATGGAACTTGCAAGGTCCATCCAGAGTCTGTTCGTAGGAGTAGGCCGACAACCAGTTGGGCTTGCCGCCTTTCTGTCGCTTGGGCGGGGGCTGCCCATCCGGCTGCTGGGCTTCGACTGTTGCGACATGCCGGCTGCTGGAAGCCGGCTGCGGGGCCTTGCGCTTGTGGTCGCTCTGCTGTTGTCGCCGACTGGTGTCTCCCGCCGGAGTTCTTGGAGCTTGAGGGCCCACTTTGCCAGTTGCGCTAACTTGAATCTCCGCCTTCATGGAGGAGTCGGCCGTGGCGTACTTGTCTGCTATGATCAGCAGCTCGTCCAGGGTTTCTGGCTCGTCGTGGAGGAGTTTGTGCTTGAGGAGGGTGCCTTCTCTGCACCCAGCGGTGAAGTACTCGATAGCCTGTACCTCGTGCACGCCCTCACAGGAGTTCCGAAGCTCGGGCCAGCGCGTGAGGTAGTCGCGAGTCGACTCGTCGGGGCCTTGCATGCACAAGGAGAGCTGACGAGGTTTGGGAGGATGCTTGTACGTGCTGGTGAAGTTGCGGACGAATGCTTCGGTGAAGTCGACCCAGCTGTTGATGCTGCGGGGCTTCAGGCTGTTCAGCCATGTCCGGGTCGTGCCCTGGAGCATGAGCGGAACATACTTTACGGCGACACGCTTGTTGCCGTTCGCTATGCTGACAGCCGTAGAGTAGTTGACTAGCCAGTCTTCCGGCTTCACGGAGCCGGTGTATTTGGGCGTGTCTCTTGGGAGCGTGAACCCTTTGGGAAAGGGCTCGTCTCGAATGCGGGGCCAACTCATCCTCCTCTTCCAGCGTCAGGGATCGGTGAAGTCGGTCGATCCGGTGGCAGGCATCATTTTCTCCGACTCCCTCTCGGCGGCCAAGGTGGTCGCCGAGAGTCGGATGGTTAATAGGCGGCGGGGAGACTCGCCTCTCCTTGCGAGGAGGAGGAGGCGGACAGTCGTCCCGTTGTTCCACTGCTCTCGGGCGGCCGTCTCGGTCGCGCTCTATGGTAATGTGAGTCCGACTGTGGCTGACAGCTGGATCCTTGTCTCTTCTTCCTCAGGCATCGTCAGTCAGCGTCCGAGACGTCGCGCCTTGATCTCGGCGCAGGTCGTCATTTTGCCGCTGCGGCGCCTCCGTGCGGCAGCCGGCCTCGTTCTGCGCGGCAGCCACGTCGAGGAGCCGCTGGACTCGCTCCATCATCAGGCGATGTTCTTCGCCCTCGAAATTGTCCAGCTCGTCCGCCGCCACCTGGGCGGCTCGGATGTTCTCCGCTGGTGTAGCGTACATGGGGCGGCTTGCCCCGAACAGGTCGGTGATGGCTACGCCGCGCTACTGGACCACGCCAAGGCGGTTGGACCCCGCTGGGGCCGGCGAGCCGCCGACAGCGCGATCCATCTCTCGCTGGTAGGCTTCCGACAAGCGTCTCATGCTGGCCAGCTTCTTCGCGCCTTCAATGAGCTGAAGGCGGCGTGCCTCCAACGTCTCCGCGTCAGTGTCTTCCGGAATGGGCGCAGTCAGGTCTTGTAGTGCCGTGCTAAGTGGATCATGCGCTCCTCCGCCGGGGAGCTCATCATGACTGATGATGAGCACCTCGGTGACGGTGCTTCCGTCGCTCTCCGCGCGAGGGAGAGGTTCGTCGTAGACCACCACATTGGGGGGGGGGGAACACGTCGAGCGACGCAGTGTCGGAGTCGACCAGCATCGGGTCGGTGGAGCCTACAGACTCCAAGTCCACGGCAGGCTCGCCGGAGACGTGGAGTTGATCGAGGAGGCCCGCGAGGAGGCTCTCGGAGCCGCCCGTGCCTGCGTTGGATGCAGGCTCGTCGAAGAGGCGAACCTCACCGACAAGTTCGGCGAGGCAGCTGGCTGCGTAGGCGATCTCAACACCGTGCAGTGCGTCGGTGCAAACTCCGTCTGGCGTGCCTGGCTGGCTGTGCTCGCCAGGGAGGAAAAGGGTTCCCGTCCAGAACAGGTCTCCGGACGGCGGTGCACCAGGCCCCAAGGTGGGCGCCAAATGTCGGGGGTTGGGTGCGACATATGCCAAAGGATGGCTTATCATGGTGGGGGCGAGTAGAACGTCGCCGGTGCCTGGAAACGAGATGAGGCGTAGACATGCATGCAGGCGAATCTTACCCAGCTTTAGGGCTCTCCGGGGAGATAACACCCCTACTGCTGCTCTGCGGGGTCTCCGCATGATCACTATGGCAAAGTGTTTACACGATCGCTCCTTGAGCTGTTTCCTGGAGGTAGGAGAGGGCAAGGCTAGCTCTCTCCCTCCTATATGATCTGGTCTAAAGCTAATAGGTTCCAACCCTTTGCATGGGTGCCCTGGGGGGTTTATATAGGCCTACCCCCCAGGGATACAATGGTAATCTGACTGGACACGGGCCCAGCCGTCAGTGTCTCCGACCTCTGTCTTCTCCGCCGACTGCTGGGGCCCGCCGACTGGTGGGCCCCGCCGACTGGCTAGGTACGGAGCCGACAGGCCGCGTCCGCCGCGGGCGGGTCTTGCCGGCTGCTGATTACTGTAGTCGTGCTTCTGATGACGCGGGCTTGGTCATGGAGTCATGGCAACAGCCCCGCCGCCTGGCGGGCGATCACTATGGCCACTCTCCATCACATCTGATTAATGGCGCGCGGGCCCGGGGGAGGATCTGGCCGACTCCCGGGAGCTGACTCCCAACGAGTCCGACTGGTGGCAAACTTGCCGTCTTCTAGGGTCCCGCTGGCTGGTGGGACCCGCTGCCCCAAGGCCGTATGGACAAGCCGTCGTGGGCGCAGGATTCGGTCCACCGGTGCTGATGCCAGGGCTGGCATGGCAACGGTGCCACGCCGCACGGAGATCTCCGCGAGTACGGCGTACTGTAGCCATGCCTGCCTTGGAAAAGGGGTGGGAGCAGTCTTCACTGTAGCCACTCCCCTGTCCTGTCCCTCTTGATGAGGACATGGGGTTTTGCTAGAGTTGTGGGCCGAATCCCCAAAGTCGGCTTCTCTGGAAGTCGCCAGTCAGGAGTCGGCTTATCCTGAAGTCGTCCCTGGGACTCGGCCGCGAGTGGGCAGTCGGCCGTCTTGCCGCCGTCTTCTCAGAAGGCGGCTCTTCGTCCTGGAGTCTTGTGGGGCGCAGCTGTTGGGTTTCGTAGTAATTTCAAAAAAAATCCTACGCTCACGCAAGATCATGGTCATGCATAGCAACGAGAGGGGAGAGTATGATCTACGTACCCTTGTAGATCAATAACGAAAGCGTTGACACGACGTAGAGGAATTAGTCGTACGTCTTCACGATCCGACCGATCCAAGCACCATTACTCCGGCACCTCCGAGTTCTTGGCACACGTACAGCTCGATGACGCTCCCCGGGCTCCGATCCAGCAAAACTTCGGGGATAAGTTCCGTCAGCACGACGGCGTGGTGACGATGATGATGTTCTACCGACGTAGGGTTTCGCCTAAGCACTACAACGGTATGAACGAGGTGGAATATGGTGTCAGGGGGCACCGCACACGGCTAAGGAACGATCACGTGGATCAACTTGTGTGTCTAGGGGTGCCCCCATGCCCCCATATATAAAGGAGCCAAGGGGGAGGGGGCGGCCGGCCAGGTGTGGCGCGCCAAGGGGGAGTCCTACTCCCACCGGGAGTAGGACTCCTTCTTTTCCTATTTGGACAAGGAGAGAGAGGGAAAGAGGAGGAAGAGAGAAAGGAAAGGGGGGGCGCCGCCCCCCTTCCCTTGTCCTATTCGGACTAGGAAGGGGAGGGGCGCGTGGCCACCTCTT